>NC_091075.1:93195000-93498095 GCF_032405125.1 Capricornis sumatraensis | reverse complement strand
GGTCTGGAATGCAAAAGTAGGAAGTCAAGAAACACCTGGGGTAACAGGCAAATTTGGCCGTGGAGTACAGAATGAAGCAGGGCAAAGGCTAATAGAGTTTTGCCAAGAGAATGCACTGGTCATAGCAAACACCCTCTTCCATCAACACAAGAGAAGACTCTACACATGGACATCACCAGATGGTCACCACTAGAAATCAGATTATCTTAGACTAGGTACACTGAATTTATTGGCATCACTTTTAAAATGAGTTGTGCATAGTACTATAAATGGGGTGTGACCAAAGTTCTTGAAAGTAAGGACAGAGAAGCTATTATTTGTGCTTATTTTTGTCAGTTTTGCTAGAAGTTTATCAACTTTATTCATCTTTTCAAAGAACAAGTTCTTCGTTTTATTGATTTTTTTTCTAGTTTTCTGTTTACTAATAGTAATAAATTTATAAATTTTTGGTTTTATAAATGTTGGCTCTTAACCATTTCCTTTATTCTACTTGCTTTGGGTTTATTTTTCTCTTCTTTTGCTACTTTCTTAAGGTAGCAGCTTAGGGTATTGAGACTTTTACTAAAGGCATTTGATGATATTAATTTTCTTCTAAGTACTGCTTTACCTGAATCCCCCAAAATTTGATAATGTTGTATTTGTCATCTTTGATTCATTAAAAAAAATTTTTATTCTGTTATCTAGTCTAACTCTGTTATGGTCGGAGAACTTTTATATCATTTCAGTTCTTTTAACTTTGTAAAGGTTTTAATCCATAGGCCTATGAAAAGAATGTGTGTTCTGCTATTCTTGAAGTCTTCTGTTGGTGTCAGTGAGATCCATTTGATAGATTGCTCAGTTCTTCTAAGTTCTTATTGATTTTTCTACTAAATGTTTATTTTTTAATTAATCTGTTTATTTTTGGTTGTGCTGAGTCTTCACTGCTGCATGGGCTTCCCCAGTTGTAGAGAGCACGGGCTACTCTCTAGTTTTGCAGTATGTGGACTTCTCATTGCAGTGGCTTCTCTTGTGGGGCACAGGCTTAACAGTTGTGGGGCACAGGCTTGGTTGCTCCATGGAATGTGGGCTTTTTTCAGATCAGGGATCAAACCCATGTCTCCTGCATTGGCAAGCCGATTCTTAACCACTGCACCACCAGGGAAGCCCTACAAGTTCAGTTTGAAGAGGAGCGTTGAAGTCTCCAGCTCTAGTTATGGATATGTCTTTTCTCCTTTCACACATTTTAGAAGGTTTGCTGTTAGGTACATATGTATCTAGGATTGTTAAATTTTCTTGGCATATACCATAATGTTCCTCTTTATGCTGAGCAATTATCTTTGCTTGTAAGTCAGCTTTCTCTGCTATTAAATAAAGCCACTCTAGCTTTCTTTTGACTAGTGATCTTGTATCTTTTCCATCCTTTTACTTTTAACTTACCTTTATCATGTTTGAAGTAAGTTTTTTGTAGATAGCATAAAATTTAGATTTAGGCCTACAATCTTACTGTTAACTGTTCGCTCTGTTTTTCTTTCCTCTTTCGTCTTTTTTGTTTTGTTCTGGGTTATTTGGACATTTTTTAGTATTCTGTTTTAATGTATTGTCATTTCACCTATTATTTGTTTTAGTCATTGGTTGAGTGTAGATCTCATTGGGGTGTGTGGTGATGATTTTGTCCCCCAGGACACATTTGGCAGTATCCAGAGACATGTTCGGTTGTTACAGCTGGGCGAGGGTGGTGGTTGTGGTCGTGATGGTGGTGTGTGCTACAGTTACCTAGCAGGTAGAAGCCAGGATTCTGGTAAACATCCTACAGTGTACAGAACAGTACCACTGCAATGAAGAATTATCTGGCCCAAATTAATAGTGTTAAAAGTGAGAAACTCTTCTCTGTATACCATAATGTATCTCCTTGCACCAGAGGTATGGGTTTTTCTTGGAGTTATCAGCATGATGCCCACTTCTAGGTTTTAGCCTGTGTTGAAACCAAACTGAGGGCAAAATAATGGTAAACTCATCACTAGTTCAGTGGTACTTCAAATTCAGAGTCCTCAGATGGTTGCCCGTGCGTTCTGTTCATTTTACATCTATTTTCAACAGGAAAGAGAGAGCGGCACCTATCTAGTCATTTGGTCTAGAATCAAAATTGTTCATATCATTTGTCAGTTTTTCTGATGGACTGCATATCTTTTCTTTTTGAATTTCAAGAGTTCATCTTTTATTCCAGATTTTAATCCGTCGTCTAACATTTTAAAAATCTCCTACTTTTCTTATTTCTCTGCTAATTCTGTCTGTAGTGTCCATAGTTGAAGACTTTTATTTTGTTGTTATTTACAATGCTGTGTTCTCCTGTACAGCAAAGTGATTCAGTTTTTTAAAATATATATTTATATATATATTCTTTTTCATATTCTTTTCCATTTTGGTGTATCGCAGGATATTAAATATAGTTCCCTGTGCCATAAGTAGGGTCTTGTTGTTTATGAAAATCTTAATTTTAATGTAATGATAGCCTTTTTTTTTGGCCTTGTGTTTTCTTTTTTGGGGAATTTTCTTAAGAAATCATTCCTCATCCAAGGTCATTAGAGTCTGCAGTTTTTTTCCTATTATTGTAGAGTTTAACCTTTCACAGTTAAGTCTTCTGTCCTCATGGAATTCACTTTATATATACTATATGATATGAACTTGCTCTAAATAGTAGCTTATTTTTTCCAGTGTTATCCACAGAACACAGATACTTTCCTCAATGATTTATCAAAGCATTTACCAAACCAGGTTCCCATATATATGTGATATAGTCCGTTCTTAAATCAGTTTCACGTTTTTTCTACTCTTACAGGTTTGCAAAATATTTTAAAGATATGTGGTGGAGTGAATCTCTAGCCTTTGTTCTTTTCACACTTTTAAAGCTCTTTATGGATCTTAATTCTTCTATAACTGTTTTAAAATTGAGTGTCAAAATGCTAGAATTTTAGTTGGAATTGCATTAAATATATAATTGAATCTTAGTAATATTGTTATTCCATTATGAACATGTTCCGTTTCTCATTGAAGTCTCTTGTGTCTTGTAATAGTTTTAAAATAAATTTTAAAAAGCATAGGCATTTTTTCTTGGTTAATTTCTAGATTGTTTTAGTGTTTGTCAATAAATACTGTGAGTGGTAACATTTCTGTTTTTTCTTACTATTGCTGCTATAGAATAATAATTACTCTTGTTGTCTAGAAGCCCTGCAAACTTTTCAAAATTGGGATGGAGAGGGTACCTGGGTTACATAATACACAATTTGGTTACCTAATTGTGTCCCTTCCACATGGCCTGGCATTGAAGTTTCCTTAAAAGGTGACATGTGTAGGTAAACTTGCTAAAATATGTCTTGTACAGTCTTCTTACACTCTTACTTATAACATCTCAATATAAGCCAGTGTCACAGAATGATTATGATAGGAACAATCATAATGGGGTTAATTTTGATCGGGAAGCTTTAATGAACTAGGATTTTAACTAATTCTGTAAGGTTAAGACTTTCATAAGGTAGAACAGTAGGATTTTAGGCCAAGCAAAGAACAAATTAACTATCTGCAGAGACATAAAAATGTCTCAGTTGTGTGATTAATATCCTTCCTTTCTCCCTCCACCCTGAGCGTCTCTCTCCATAGTATTCTGTTAAACTTACTCTTGGACCGTGTACTATACAGGGCTTCCTTGGTGGTTCATACAGTAAAGAATCCACCTGCAATGCAGGAGACTTCGGTTTGATCCCTGGGTTGGGAAGATGCCCTGGAGGAGGGCATGGCAACTCACTCCAGTATGCTTGCCTGGAGAATCCCCATGGACAGAGGTGCCTGGCGGGCTACAGTCTGCAGCGTTGCAAACAGTCAGACAGGACCGAGCAACTAAGCACAGTGTATACTATCCTGTCTTCAAGTAATTAGATTTAATTGTCTCTTAAGGCTCCTGCATGTTACTTTATAGATCTCAACTTTTATACTTTCATGGCCTGGTTGTTTGCTCTATTCCATAATATTCAAATTCCTTAATTACTTCCGAAGAATATGTTTTATTATTCTGTACACTTTGCCTCATCACTAAAGTTCCTGGAGCTCTAAAGAAATTTTTGAATGGTATGTTTTAACTTCTGGATGTACAAAAGTGGAAGAAATACAAAAGTAGGTTTAAAAGAGTTTATATTTTGAGAGATGAATCTCAGGCTCATCTTTTGCATGTAGTGAACGTAATAAATAGTTGTGATACTTTACCTTAAAAAATTGTTTTAAACAGATAATATCTGAAGATATTGGTGAATTACAGAAGAATCAAACTACAACCATGGCCAAAATTGCACAATATAAGAGGAAACTTATGGACCTTTCCCACAGAACTTTACAGGTAGTGATTTGGATTTTTTTTCTCCCAATATTTATAAGACTATATACATGATGGAAGTGCTAAATATGGATTTTTGCAATAGGCAAAAAAGACTAAAAGGAAATAATAATAGTCTGAAAGTACCTAACTTTCTCATTAAAACTTAGAACTCTGAGGTGAGATCTCCGGAGAGGATTGGGTGAAGAGAGGGAAAATATTCTAAAACTTGCATTTTATTGAGAGGGTGGGAGGAAAGCAGTGAAAACATGAGTCATCTTTATGAGGTAGCAAAAGTATGCATCAGATCATTAATATCTAGTTTTCATAAAAATAACAAGTATAACCATTAATGAATGAAAAGCAACAAAAGAACTTGGAAATTAACAAGGAAATAAAAGAATGAATTACCAGCTTGAAATTTATCATGAAATTGAAATTATCATGAAAACAAACATATAGCAGAAATTTGGACGAAAATTTAAAGCCTTAAAGAACTTCATTTTTTAAAGATACAAGATGCAAAAAGTAGAGAACTTAGTACTCAAGAAAAAATATTATCTAGATAAGCCAAAAGGAACCAGTAAGAGGGGAATAAAGATGACGTGGGATGAGTGAAGCAGAAAAAAATAAATCATAGTAGAAAGAATAAGTTGAAGAGCTGTTTCTTTAAAAAGAAATGGCTAAATTAGCAGTACAGTTTAAAATGGCTAAATATGAATCTGAAGAAGGAAAAAAAGACTCATCTCATGAGCCTAAAGACAGAAAAGAAAAATTAGAAGTAAGAAAGGAGATAATACCACATATATACACAAGAAAATAAGAAAATACTACAGTGGAATTCAGGGCAATAAATTTAGATGTTAGATGATTTTTTAGCAAAATGGAAATTATTAAAATTGACCTGCAGAAAAAAAATCTTAAATAGACAAACACCATAGAAGCAATTAGGGAAGTTTTAAAGATCCAACAGTGGAAAAAGCACAAAGGTCAAATAGATTCGTTTGTCTAAACATTAATGAGCTAATTCTAAAGTTACTTTATTTCAGACAAAAAGAAAAATATGGCTGTTTTTTTCAAGTTTGAGATATAATTCATATACCATACAATTCACCTATTTGATTTTTAGTATATTCACAACTTTGTACAACCATCACCACAATCAAGTTTTAGAACATCTGCATCACTTTAAATTAAAAATGCCATACCCATAAGCAGCAACTCCCCATTTCATCCTAAACCCCCTAGCTGTAGGCAACAACTTTGCATTTCTATTGATTTGCCTATTTTTGAACACTTCTTGTAAATGAAATCATAAAATATGTGGTGTTTTTTGACTGGCTTCCTCAGCATAATATTTTCAGTGTTCATTCATGTTGTAGCATGTAACAGTACTTCCTTTTTATTGCTGAATAATATTTCCATTATATGATCAACAGATTTTATCTCTTCATCAATCGATGAACATTTTGGTTGTTTAAACTTTTTGGCTATTCTGAATAATGTTCCTATTAACACTTGTGTACAAGTGTTTGTGTGGATGTATGCTTTTGTTTCTCTTGGGATGCATAAACCGAGGATGGCAATTGCTTGGTAATGTGTACCTCTGTGTTCAGCCTTTTCAATAACCAAATTATTTTTCCAGAGCAGCTGCAGCATTTTATATCAGTTTTTAGTATCCCAAAATAAAAATTTATAAACAGATCATTCTAATATAGGTACAGATTATGCTAAGTAAAACAAACCAGACTGAAAGGCTATATATAATTCCATTTATATGATACAATGCAAAAGGCACAGTGAGAGGTATGTAATAGATCAGTAGTTGCTAGGAGCAGGCGGTAAGGGAGAGGAGACTACAAGGAGCAGGAGGGAACTTTTTGGGCGATAGAAGTGTTCTATAACTTGATTGTGGTGATGGTAACCTGTGTTCATCAAAATACATAGAACTGTACTGCTAAGAAGAGTGAATTTTGTTGTATGTGAATTATAACTCAGTAAATGTGACGAAAGAAAACAAGTGCAGAAAACCTAAGTGAAATATAAGAGAATCCAGCTATTATCAAATTCTAAAGGAGTGTAATTTTTTTCTTAAAGGAATATAATATACTTTGACTAAGGTTAATTTCAGGAATGGGAGGTTGGTTCTGTAACAGGATCTATGAACATGATTTATTCTAGCAACACATGGAAAGAAAATACGTAAGTTTTTGTAAATAAGCAGGGTAATTAAACTAGTATAAAACAATGAAAAGAGATCATCTCTTTGCTGATGATATGACTGTGTATCTAGAAAACCCAAGGAAATAAACAATAGAATTAATGTGGTAAGATGGCTAAATATGAGATTTTTAGTGTTTCTTTATACTAAATCAGTGTCAGTGTTTTAAAAATCAATGTTTCTTTATACTATTAAGGGAAATGAGTATTCCTTTCATTATCATGAAAAAACTGTAAAGTACTTAGGAATAAATTTGTGAGGAAAGTATACAATCTGAATTAAAGTTTTCACAGATTAAACCATATTCTTAGATGAGAAAATACCTACTTTATAAATTGTAAGAGTGAATTACAGCTTTAAAAAAACTGATTAAAATCTTTACGTACATAAGGATAACTTTTGAGAATAGATTCAGGAAAACAAAAAAATACTGTAGCGGACTTGGCTTTATCAAATTTTAGAAACTATTTTAAAGTTCTTGTAATCAAATTAGCATGAGCTTGGTGTAAGATTGGACATGAAGATCCACAGAACAGAATAGAGAATCCAGAAATAGGTGCATGTTGTATCTTAATATGAAAAAGGTGATATTTCAATTCAGTGGGTTTAGTTAATAAATAATGCTAGAGTAATTGTCCATCCATCTGGAAAATTTGACCACTGTATCACACCATGTACCAATTAGCTCCAGGTTCTTCTGTCCACGAGGATTCTTCAGACAAGAATACTGGAGTGTATTGCTATCCCGTCCTCCAAGGGATCTTCCCAACCCAGGGATCAAACTTGGGTCTTCCGCATTGCAGGCAGATTCTTTACCATCTGAGCCACCAGGGAAGCCCATATACAAAAACAAAGTATTAAAGACTTAACTCTTAAGAAATTTATGAAGCTACATGAACAACCTAGGGATTGAAGAGACATGCAGCCAGAAAGCCAGAAGCTGTAAAAAAACAAAATTGACTTAACAAAAATATTGTATAGCAAAAGAAAACAGAAGCCATTTGTCAGTGGTCAAGTGATTTTAGAAAAAGAAAATTGTGAATTTGCAAACAGCACTGATTTTAGTTGTAAATATTTGTATCTTACAAAGTGCTACATTTTGACCCCTAAAGCCCCAATTGAAATACAGGCAAATGTGTAAAGACAATTCACAGAAGGGCAGATGTGAAATAGTTCTTAACTGATGGATGATGGTCCTTCAGCATTCAAGGTGGGGGTGGAATCCCCTGGTGGTCCAGTGGTTAAAGCTCCCCACTTCCCCTGCAGGGAATCTGGGTTCAATCCCTGGTCAAGGAACTAAGATCCTAACTGATCCCAGAAGTCAAGTGGCCAAGAAAGAAAAAGCAATCAACGGGATGCAGACTTTAAAAAAGAAAAACCGTGTGATGCTTCAGTGCTCGCTCTCCCATCAGATGGGAGAGAATTCAGATGTCGTTACCTGTTGCTGACAGGAATGTGTGGAAAAGGGTAGTCTTATGTGTCTTATGAATATTTAAGTTACTAGGATATTTGGGAAAGCAATTTAGCAGCTTCTGAAGACTGAATACACCTACCTTTAAACCCAGCAATCTCGAATTCATGGCAGTCTATACCAGTAAATAAAGATATATACACAGACAAAACTGTTTATTATAGCATTGTTCAGAGTGTCAAAACTAGAAACTATATATCCCCCTCGATATAAGAATACTTAAGTAAATTATTGGCTAATCATGAAAATTATGTAGTCATTGAAAGTAAATTCACGTAACTTGCCTAATAAGAATGGGCAAACAATTCAAATCTTGAACTGTTATGATTCTAACTATTCTTAGTGTATTTAGCTAATTTCTTCCAACAGTTGATGTGTAATAAAATTACCTGCATAAATGAAAAGAGATAATTCTATTGTTTTTGTTGGGCTTTCTTTGTGTAGGTCCTAATCAAACAGGAAATTCAGAGGAAGAGTGGGTATGCCATCCAAGCTGATGAAGAGCAGTTGCGAGTTCAGCTAGATACAATTCAGGGTGAACTAAATGCCCCTACTCAGTTTAAGGTAAGACTATAAAGCTAGAATTTGTTTCAGGTGGCTCAGAAGAGAAATGTTACTTGTTCTTTAAGTACGTGTTTTTTTTTTAATTAAAACTTGCTTTCTAAAGTAGACTCTTAATCATGATGTTCTGGGTGTGTATTAATTCTATGATTGTATTAATGTTTCAAATAAGGTACAAAAGGAGAATTGAAACACCTTTAATTAGAGTAGTATCCATCCTTTTAAAACATTCTCTTAGAAATGGTTGCTGTTGTGAGCAGTTCTAATTCAACTCAGTATTATTTTTAAGGGCCGACTAAATGAACTGATGTCCCAAATCAGGATGCAGAATCACTTTGGAGCAGTCAAATCTGAAGAAAGATATTACATAGATGCAGATCTGTTACGAGAAATCAAGCAGGTAAGTTTTCCACTAGAGTGCACTTTTTAAAAGGTGAATTCACATCCATAAGGATGGCTATTATCCAAAACAAAACACCCTCCAGAGAATAACACGTGTAGAGGATGTAAAGAAAATGGAACTGTCATGCATTGCTAGTGGCAATGTAAAATGATATACACAGGCACTGTGAAAAATGCTTCCTTAAAATATTAAATATAGAATTACAATACAGTCCCGCAATTCTGCTTCTGGGTTATGTACCTGTAAGAATTGAACGTAGTGACTCAGATATTTGCATGCCCATGTTCATAGCAGTATTATTCTCAGTAGCCAGAGTGGAAGCAATCCAGGTGTCCACAGATGGATAAGTAGACAAAATATGGTATATGTATGTATACAATGGAATATTAGCCTTAAAAAGGCAGGCAGTTTATACACACACACATCCACATCATGGATGAACTTTGAAGACATTATGTGAAATAAGCCAGTTATTTGAAAGGACAAAAGTTGTGTGATTCCATTTATTTGGTGTACCCAAGAGTAGAATGGTAGTTGCTGAAGGGGGTGTTACTGATCCTATCAGCCTTCAGGGGACCTGGGTGGAGGCTGCAGGAGCCAAGACCTCAGACCACTTGTCTAAGCCTCACTTCTATGAAAACGTTAGGAAGTACTACTCTAGCTTACTTTCATTAGTATAAATACAGATTGGTTTAATCAAAGCTGTCCATCCATCCAGCAACTGTCTAAAAACATATATTAAGATGGCAAACTTTGTGGAACATATTAGATAGGACTAATTGGCATGGCCTGAGGATTTTAGGTAGTTATAAATGTCCTTATTTATCTAATTTTATTATGTGTTTTAGAATGAATATTGCTGTTTTATGCAACTAGAAACTAGTTTGGCTCCTGGGTTCTCAAAGAGTATCAGTTCAGTCGCTCAGTCGTGTCCAGTTCTTTGCGACCTATCAACTGCAGCACGCCAGGCCTCCCTGTCCATCACCAACTCCCAGAGTTTACCCAAACTCATGTCCACTGAGTCAGTGATGCCATCCAGCCATCTCATCCTCTGTCGTCCCCTTCTCCTCCTGCCCTCAATCTTTCCCAACATCAAGGTCTTTTCAAATGAGTCAGCTCTTCGCATGAGGTGGCCAAAGTACTGGAGTTTCAGCTTCAACATCAGTCTTTTCAATGAACACTCAGGACTGATCTCTTTCAGGATGGACTGGTTGGATCTCCGTGCAGTCCAAGGGACTCTCAAGAGTCTTCTCCAACACAATTCAAAAGCATCAATTCTTCGGTGCTCAGCTTTCTTTATAGTCCAACTCTCACATCCATAACATGACCACTGGAAAAACCATAGCCTTGACTAGACGGACGTTTGTTGGCAAAGTAATGTCTCTGCTTTTTAATATGCTGTCTAGGTTGGTCATAACTTTCCTTCCAAGGAGTAAGCATCTTTTAATTTATACATATACCTGATTATATTCATATTTACAATTAACTGAGAACAATTCCAACATATTAGAATAACTATGAGTTTATGTATGCAATAAAATTGCGAATAATATAAACACCTGAATTGTTAGCAATAGTAGTTATCACCGTTATCATCCGTTTATACTTTGTACTTAAAAACATGGAAATTCTCAGAATGATTATTTTGTTAATCTATATTTGAGTACCTTCTTGCATTGTTTTAATATAACTGGTTTTCTATCAAAGGTTGATAAATCTAAAAATCTGCATCTTTTGTAAAATGTTATATTTATTACATATTTGATTTTGTTTTTCACAGTATTTAACTGTATTTAAAAGTGTTAGCAAAAGATACAGTGCAGATTTTTAAAATATGCATATGAGAGCGACTGAGTCCTGTATTGCTAGTAAAATAATGAAAAATAGCCTTTTTCTTGTAAGCAGCTTGCAATTTAATAGAGAAATACATTGATATTTTTTTGATTCTTTCTAGCATTTGAAACAACAACAGGAAGGCCTTAGCCACTTGATCAGCATCATAAAAGATGACTTAGAAGATATCAAGTTGGTAGAACATGGATTGAATGAAACCATCCACATCAGAGGTGGTATCTTCAGTTGACAGCTCACAAACTTGTGTTAAAGGTTTGTGAAATACATCTTCCTGTTACATCAGGCCTTCTTTAAAAATGAAACTGACCACATGGGGCGTGGGGGGAACAATCCTCTCTCCTGACTTGGTTTTGGAGAAGGTTACTGAAAAATTATTATTCATCAAATCTGAAATAACAGTCACCTCACTGCTCTTCAGAGCTAGCCTTTGAAAGATTTATATCTAAAAGCTGTAATTACTTTAAAAGAGAAATACATAATTACCAAAAATATTTACTATTGTACGTTTTTACAACAGCATTGTTCTTAGAAATAATCAATGTTTAATGATTATTCTCCATTGAGCCTGTACTCTGCTTTCCATAGCAAGTAAATATGAAATGTCTACTTTGCACATAACAAAATAAACTGTATAATTACTTGGCTGCTGGAGATTTGTACTTCAGAATGTAAATGTCAGTTTTTATATTTGTGAATTCATCTGTGGGAGGAGTAAAAAAAATCCAAGAGTATTTAATGATTAATGTGGTTTTCTTTTCATTCTATAAAGATTGAATATATATTTTTATATTATTTTACTTGTTTGGAATTTACAGAACACACATAAGCAATTAGGATATAACAGAAGAATTACATTTTATCATTTTTGCACTGTTTTTTGTTTTTTAAACCTCTTTATTTCTAAAAAATATGAAAACAAATAAATTCTTGATTATAATTACTTTTTATATAATTCTGTCTGGTGCTTTATTTGGTTCTGGGAGAAAGATGATTCGTGTTCATACAAGTATTAAATCATAATCACAACTCAGGTATTTCAGTTTTAACCTGGTTTTAAGTCTGACTTCACCTTCAAAGTGAAGGGCTTCCCTTGTGGCTCAGCTGGTAAAGAATCTGCCTGCAATGTGGGACACCTGGGTTTGATCCCTGGGTTGGGAAGGTCCCCTGGAGAAGGGAAAGGCTACCCACTCCAGTATTCTGGCCTGGAGAATTCCAAGGACTACAGTCCATGGGGTTGCCAAAGAGTTGGACACAACTTGAGACTTTCACTTCACCCTCAATACTGATGTATTTTGACCAGGGTACAGCAAATAGAAATTACTTCATATATCATCTAGGATAAAGAATTCTCTAATACATCATTAGTATCTGAAAACACTGGAAAATCTAAATTAGACATGGTAATATGCAATAGTGATTCTTTAAAACCAGGTAATTTAAGCAATTTCTCTGACTACACATGGCATATCTCACTGCATCATGTTAGCCCCTCTTGGAATGCTTTCACTCTGCATTTCTGCATCATGCTTTGGGTTATGATGAGAGGTGTCATAAACAGCCTATGAACCCTGCCACTGTGTTACTATGAGGATGGCGAGGAGTGTGGTGTGCTGTGTATCCAGAGGCCCCCTCTGAGATACCACTGGAGGAATCTGTCCAGATGCAGACTAGCTAACAGTTGTGTAGGAGACACAAACAAGGCTCGTGGGCTGTTTCTTCTAACACCTCTTTCTCATCCTTGTAGCCAAAGGTGAAAGGAGTTTGCCCCTCTGCACGCCCTCTTACTGTAGAAGAACTGGTGATTTAACAAATGAGAATTGCTCCTCAGTGAGCAACATCTCTGTTGGGACAGATGGCTAACCATGCTCACCTCTCTAGCCTTTAGTTTTCTGTGCTGTCATATTCTTAATTTCTAATTTTACAAGCCCTAAACAGGGCTCAGGGTCTGTGTTGTAAAGACAGGTCCAGTTAGCCTCCCAAGTTTGGATTCCGCTGGTGACTGCATGTGTAAGGCAGGCTACAGGCCTTGTTCATGCAGCTGGTTAGCTAGATAAGCAGCCCTGGTCTGTACCTGACTTGTGCTCCAAGCAAATAATCAAGTTCTAGATTTGGATGGAAATCAGACTAACTTTGGCCTCGGGACTAAGTTGTGCTCTCCAGCACAATTTATATAAGTTCTGTGAACTGCATAATGGTTCTTGTGGATAGTTCACTCAAAATTCTCAACATGAAAACCCTTAACACCTAGTTTAGACTTCATGACGTTTTTCTGTATCTCTGAAAATGGCCTAAGTTCTTTCTGAAACATTGGTACTGTAAACAAGTGTCACTTATCAAAGCCCATGCCTAAATCTGTTACCATTCAACCACTCTTTTTCTTGGGGAAAAGAGCACCTTACTGTTCTTACCTCATCCTCCTTTCTTAGCCCACATATTCATTTAGTACTGTCTGCCTTCCTAGGTTAATATGAGGTTCAAGTTAGGGACTACGTATGTGAAATACTTAGTAAACTGTTGTGTTTGTAAAAATATAAAGTGTTCATATATAGAAGGAAAATGAGACTGAAAGAATATACTATTTGAAGTCAAAGTCTGATCCTTTAAAGATGAGTAAAACACCTTTAAAATTCTAATTCAGGAATTAAATTCATGTTAACCACTAGCATTATTGATATTTTAGTATTGAGAGAGTCATTTCATAGGCAGGTTGCTAAGTCTAGGGGTCCCCAAGGAGAGAGGGGTCTGGAATTCTCAAGGAGGAAGAAAGAACAAACTTTTTTTCCCTCTACATTCTTTAGGATTATATAACAATAATGTATCCTGCCTGAGGACAGTCTCTGGATCAAACCTGACTAAACCTGTTATCTTAAAATGTAAATTATCGGAGTAGGTCTGGTGAGGTCTTTACAACCTCCAGACATTCTTTTGATTCACTGGAGAGTATATAACTCCATTTAACACTAGCAAGCGGGTACTCTTTCTGCCCCCTTCTGATGCCTATGTCAGAAGCTTTCTCTATCTCCTTTATACTTTAATAAAACTTTATTACACAAAAGCTCTGAGCGATCAAGCCTTGTTTCTGGCCCCAGATTGAATTCTTCTCCTCTGGAGGCCAAGAATCCCGGTGTCTTTTCGCGGTTTAGCAACAACCTTTCAATATCTGGCAATTCTACTGAAATTAAAGGTCTTTTATTGAATTAAAAGTATACAGTTTTTTTACAATCATAAAATTAATACAGAAATAAGTAAAAAACTAATTTTATGATATCTCGGTTTACTACCAGATTGCTAAGTGAATAACATTCACATTTTATCAACTGAATGTTGACCAACAAGTGAAAAATACATCATTCCTTTTGATGATTTCTGTGGGATGCCTGTAGTTGTATTTCAAGTACAACGTAAAGTACAAGTAAAGAATGTATCAGACTACAGAGCGACCGAGATTTATACTGATGAAAATGATGAATGTCCCACACTGGGGAAGGAGCATTTTGCCAGAAGATGCAGAAGGATGGCTTTTGGGACCTGGAACTGGAACTGCTGGAGCTGGAGCTGTTAATGAGAACACACAGTCACTGACACAACGTCATTTTGAGTATCACATTTCATCCACTGACACCATATTTCCTGAATATATGAACAGACAAGTTAGATTAGAAACATACATGAAGTACTTCTAACCAGGACAGCTTTAAATACAGTTCATTACAAACTGGGGGATATATTTTCATATATATCATCAAGGTGTGTTGATCTAAGTTTTATCCAGGTTTCCACAGCCTTTTTAGTATTTAAGTAGACAAAAGTAATTTTTCGTTGTTCAAGTTCACTAGGATTTCTTGGCAATTGAAAAATTTCATTTTCTGTATATAAAAGATAAAATTTAATGCTGTGTCTTACCTATTTTGAGTAAAATGGTATATTTCATATGTATATTCTACCAGTATACAATGGAATATAGCTGCATTTTTTAAAACACTAAGCCCTGCAAGCTGATTTAAAGAAAAAAAAAAAAAAAACTTTTCCCTTTATACATAAAACACTACTCTGGAGAAAACCACTTCCCTTCCATCTGAACTAGCAGAGAGAGGTTCAGTAGAGTCCAGCCATCCGGGATGGTCTGATTCACACTGCCCTTAATGCAGACATCTGACTTTTGACTGTGTTCTGGTTTAGACTACCAGGGAAGACTGGAAATACCCAGATGGGCTCACCATTCACATTTCATAAGTGAAACCGTGGAAATATTATAAAACCTTCAAATCATAAATGTATTTGCTTGCCATAATCATAAACATGCAGTTATGGGAAAATGGACAGGCAGATGCACTCCCGCATTAGTTTGTTACTAGAGAGCAGTGGTTCTCAAGGGCCTACTAAGGCAGTCTGCAAGCTTGTCAGGATATTTTTTGATTATCACAGCAGTGGGGTATAGAAGTAGAAGACCAGTATCCATGCTGTGGACAGTCTTGCACAATGAAAAACTGACCCACTCCACATAAATTTCAAATGCACTGCTAGACATATATGTAAATTAAAAATGTATTTATATCCAGGACCTGTTTTACATATAAGCAAAATATATTCGGATAGTTTTAAGAAACATTAGTTTCTATATAATAAGTTTAGATTATTAGTTTAGTATCTAATTAGTTTCTACCTAATAAGCCTACAGTATTTCTTCACTTTCATTTTTCTTATATAGAATAGCTTCCAGGTTTCTCTTAAATCCAAATTTATTTGTGTAATTAAATACAATCGTATGACTACTTCATTATGTAGAATAATCTAGGCATTTATTTACATACTGAAATGTTTATAATTTTGTTATATCATTAGGACATTACTTGATTTTTTTTATGGGTGCAAGTGGGTCTTATCTAAGAATTTTATTTCAGAATACCTTTATAAAATATTTGTTCTAAAAGAACTGGGTTGATAGAGTTGAGAACCATTGCTTGAAAAAGCAGTCTCTATATACAGTTGAAAATCACTGCTTAAGAAACAAAATCAAGTTGCCCCCACCATTTGCACATACAAGTATTTGGATGCGACATATTCTGTTAGGATGCTTTAAACTCGAGATTGGTGTCTTTTTTTAAAAAAACTTTCTCAGTTTTTGTATATTGCAGAAACAGACATTATCAACTAAGGAAAAGAAATATTTCTTACTAGGCTGGTTGATATCTTGGCTTTTGTCTTCTAAAATAGAAACAGGGGTTCAGTTAATTGCATTGTACACCAAAGAGAAAAAAATTTCATTCAATGATTAAGCAAACTTGGTTATCTCTGGGTATGGGACTAAAGGGCAGGATAGACTTACAGGTATTGGGGGAGGGTCTAAGTTTACTCATTTGCATGCTTTGAAATTTTTTTACAATGTTTGTGTGTTTCCATTTTAAAAAGTTAAAATCTTGTTTATAGAAAAGTCTTTTTTACATATTAACCTCAGATTCCCAAGTGCAACTATAGCACCTACCATTTACTGAATGCTTACTGTGTCACACACTGACAAAATACTTAACGTACATTAACGCTTTTACTTCTTACAGCCCTAGTAGGTAGTAGAGTTATCCATATTATACAGATTTCCCCAAAAGTTGCATAAAATCACAACTTTTATGCTTGGTAATCAATGGGAGCAATACCTGCTTTCAAAGCCTCTGCTCTTAATTACTATGCTATTCCAACTCCGAGTGTGTTAAAATATTGCAATATTGCCATATTTTGATGGCTCTGAAGCCAAATGCCAATTCTAGAAGCTCAGATTAGAGGTGTATTTTCTGTAACTACATCCAGCTGGGAGACAAGTGTCATGCAACAGAAAATGAACAAAACTTGAGAAGTTTGGGTCTTGATTGTCTCGTTCTAGCCTTTTACAGGTTCCTTAACTTCCCTATATTCCATGTTTTCATCTCTGAAATGGTGACAGTACTTCTCTTATTGGATTATATGAGATTCTGTGTAAATGTTTTGACATCACCTTTTAAAAAGCCTGCACTATAACAGTTTTCTAAGAAAGGGCACAATACAAAACAGTCCTAGCAAAACTGAGCGGCTTATTGCTGGAGGGCATGGAGAGTGCAGTAAGGAGGGCAGAAAGCATGTCCCACGCTGTGCAGGGCTCACATACCCCTACTCAATGCTGCCATTCCTGTGACTACAGATTCCCTCAGTAGCCTGCTCACCTGGAGAAACCTGCCCCTTCTGGAATGGACAGGCGCAGATGGAGGTCCACTGCCCCAGCTTCAGGTCAGCTGCCTTTGTCTCTGCCTGACCCAGGGAGCCCTAAGAGCAGTCCACTGCTCACACTGAAAGGAGTCCTCAGCGCCTCCCCTGTGGCTTGCAGACTGGATGTCAAGCTGTACAGCTCAAGTGTCCAGACCCCTTAAGATGGAGCTCAGTGAGCGATTACAGTAAAGGACTCAGAACCCCATGGTGCCTCCACCCCCACATACATAAAAGAATTTTATAAAAAGAATTTACCAGGTTTTTCATCCGGTTGTAACGTTTTTATTCCTAAATGAGAAAAAGATTTATTATTCAGATAATAATAAAGGCAACTACCATTTACTATTTTAACCCACCATTTGTTTTATCAGTGCTTTATCTCATTAGGACTTTAATCCTAAGTTAGGACTTTAGTCCTGCAAGACAGAAGCTTTCCTTGTTTTACAGATGCAGAAGCAGAGGTCCAGAAAAGTGAAATAACTTATACAAAGTTACCAAGAGGAAAATGGCAGAGGAGAGACTTCATGAAGTTGGGTCTGTCTACACAGACCATGTGCATCCCCAAACCTTGCTAAGCAACTGCCTTTCAAAACCTAATGTGCCAAGTAAGGTGCCAATGAGAGTACTATGCAAACTCAGGTCCAGCGAGCTGAAGAGATGTAAACAAAGTGTGCCATCAATGTCATTAAAGGTTCACTTCAAAGCTGTGGCCAAGTAAGTTCAATCATTCAAATCTGGGTGAATATAAAAGTGTTGCTGGAACCTCTCTCTCTGGGTCACAGTGAACTGAATGGCTGGTTCCTGCCCACAGCATGCAGTACCCAAAGGCAGCAATGTTAAGCAAAGCTCAGTGCTGTGTGGATGGATGCCATTTAGCAGATGCCAGAAATCTAATTTCCTTAACAGATGATCATTCCGTAATAACAAAACCTACCAAAAATTATTTTCAAAACACCTTATGAATTCAAAAGAAAGGATTTATAAGCACTGGATAGGGGCTTGCACCCTGAGATTCTGTGTTTTCATAGGCCTTACAGGTATCTCCATAAGGCAACATATGTGTGTTAGTCACATTTGAAAGATGACAATTCTTAGGCATACAGAAGTTTTGTTATGTCCGTAGTTCTCTGGTAAAATACTAGATCATGTCTTTATTTTTTTTAAACCTTTTCCTTGTCTTCTCCTTGTCTCAGAGATAAAAATTAAGTTTGAGAGCCTTTTAATATTTTTTCCTCCCCTATCAGCATAAGTTCTGAGGTCCTTCTGACTTGACAGGAGTTACACTGTTCAGTTTCTCCGGCCATAGATACTCAAGGCCCCTCACAAGCCTTGCGTTCAGCAATAGCCTCACACTTTTTAATATACTTGTTTTCATGGTTATATCTTAAAGGTAGGTTAAATATGCATGATAAATATAATGGAAAAACACTTGAGGAACCATACATTTTAAGAAACTGGTTCTTGGTCATAGCAGCTTTCCTGGTGGCTCAGACAGTAAAGAATCTGCCTGTAATGCAGGAGACTGGGGTTCGGTCCCTGGGCCAGAAAGATTCACTGGAGAAGGGAATGGCTACCCACTTGAGACTCCCACGGACTGCAAGGAAATCAAACCAGTCAATCCTAAAGGAAATCAACTCTGAACATTCACTGGAAGGACTGATGCTGAAGCTGAAGCTCCAATACTCTGGCTACCTGATACGGAGCCAACTCACTGGAAAAGACCCTGATGCTGGGAAAGATTAAGAGCAGGAGGAGAAGGGGTGACAGCATCACCAACTTGATGGACGTTGAGTTTGAGCAAACTCCGGGAAAGAGTGAAGGACAGAGCAGCCTGGCACACTGTAGTTCACAGGGCCACAAAGAGCAGGACATGACTTAGCGACTGAACAACAATTTGGTTATAAGAACCTAAATCTTTCGCTCATGTGATCTTGCGCAAAGTACTTAGCCTCCCTGCATATGTAATGGTGACAATTATATCTATACTTCCCAGACTGGCAGTCTCCTCTCCAGCATGCCTAACATTGCTTACCAGGTAGTGAAAAAGATTCTGGAATTTTCATTCCTAAATGAGAAAGAAATTTTCAGTGACTTGCAGATTGTTCCAGTAAGTACAATTTTCAAACTCCTTCTTGTCTCATGAACTCAAGTGATACATGCACCAGAGAGCCCACCTGCACTGTAGTTTCTGGCTTTTACTTACAAAGCTCTGGCTACATGGACCCTCACTGTGCAAATCTATGCCAGACTCAGAAAAGCCTTCTGTCATGGTGCCTCACTAAGTCTGCCTCTGTGCCAGGAGAATACTATGCTTAGTTACCTGCAGATCCTAGGTGCCGAGATGCTTTTATTAACAGCCAAAGCTAACAATCAGCTTTTGCATAAAGTCGAAGTTTCTACTAAATACCTTTAGCTTTGGAATCTAAGGCTGGACTGCATGCATCCAGGTTGTAGCAGCCTGCCTTCTGCCTGCCCCCAACAGAGCTAACTGTCCTGCTCTGAGAATGCACACACACTAGGGAGGAAAGGCACTTTCCTACTCTCTTCTCCAGCTAAAATTTTGTAGAAAGACAGGCAGGAAGGAGGCTGTAAGGGAAATATTAATGACTAGTTGTCTCATGACAATATTCTCTTTAATACCCAGAGGAATCCTTCTCTTCTCATACTTGGACCAAGAGTGTAAATAAAGCTGTCTTACCAGGTATCTGGGTGGCTTCCTGGCTTTTCGTACCTGAAGACAGAAATGAATACTGGTTAATGTTAATCAACTATCTTGCGTTGTTAATACTCCCTTTTGGGTATACCAGCCCCCATCTCCAAGACTTAAAAAGCGGGGGGTGGGGGTGGGAAACAGTAACAATAAAAACTCCTTTTAATTGCTCTTCATTCTCAGACTGGACAAAGCCCAAACTCCTGATGCGGGACTTCAAGGACTTCACGATCTAGCCAACCTTGTCTTCATAAGGCAATCTGAGTACACCAGCTTTTGAATGAAACAGTACTGGGTCTAAGACTCTGCTTGGTTTAGTTCTATTGTCATTACAGTTATTAGCTCTCTGACTGGGCAGGCTTAATCTCTGACTGGGCAGGCTTAATAAATCCCTGACCTTCAGTTCCTTATTTATGCAAAAGAAACACCTTGCACGTTTGTAGTAAGTGATGATTATAAAAGTGCTAAATACATTATTACATGGAACATAAGCAGCTCTCAATAACTAGAGTTCCTCTGTTGTGGCTTAACTTATTCCTCAAACTCTACATGTCCAGTAATGTCCTTAATTCTAGGAGTCCTCGTATCTCCTTCTAACCTTGCAGCTAGTCTCAGAGAGTAAATAAAAGATCACTTACCAGGAAAGACAGTGGATGCCTGGCTTTTCACTTCTAAAGATGAGAATAGGAACTATGTAATGATAAATGCAGTAAGCTTGAAAATTAACCTTATATAACTATTCACAAGTGAGAGATGACCCATTCCCAAAGTTTTAAGAGTTTTCGGTAAAAACGAAGGAGATTTAGCACACTGGTGCCTAACTTACAGAGAGAATTATGGCCAGTGATCCAGGCACTTTCTAGATAAAGTGAAATCTCTCTTATTGATTTATATTTTTTAGACTCTGACCTATATTTGTCATGATTAATTTTTTAAATAAAATTTCTTGATTATATAAGTAATATAATTATAGATAATTTAGAAAAATATAGGAGTTTATTAAAAATTACTCATAATCCCAGATATCAGAGCTGCTGCTGCTTAGCTGCTTCAGTCGTGTCTGACTCTGTGCAACCCCATAGACGGCAGCCCACCAGCCTCCCCCGTCCCTGGGATTCCCTAGGCAAGAACACTGGAGTGGGTTGCCATTTCCTTCTCCAGATATCAGAGCTATTCATTCTTAATACTGGTACATTTCCTTCTTGTCTCTTTGCTATAATATATGTATATGTGTATATGCTACATACATTTTCATTACTTTTTCATCAATTTTACTGAGATATAACTGACATAAAACACTGTATAAGTTTAAGGTGTGCAACATAATGGCCTGAGTTACATACATTGTGGCATGATTACCACAATAAGTTTAACATCCAGCATCTCATATAAATACCAAAAAAGAAATTTTTTTTCCCTTGTGACAAGAACTCTTAGGATCTACTCTTTTAACAACTTTCAAATACACTACACAGCTGTTAACTATAATCATGTTGTACATTATATTCCTTGTACTTATTTATCTTATAAATGGAAGTTTGTTCGACACTGTAAAATAAATTTGACATTATATTCCATATGCTGTTTTTATCCTTTTTTAAAATTTTTATTGGAGTATAACTGACTTATTAGCTTCAGAAGTACAGTGAAGTGAATCTGTTATACATACACCTATGTCCACTCTTTCTTAGATTATTTTCCCATTAAGGCCATTACACAGTATTGAATATAGAGTTTGTTTTTATCCTGTGATTTTTACTGTCACTGTATTGTGAGTACTTTCTCTTATCTTTAGGCTTCTCTGGTGGCACAGTGGTAAAGAATCTGCCTACTAAGGCAGGAGATATGAGTTCGATCCCCTGAAAAAAGAAATGACAACCCACTCCACGTATTCTTGCTTGAGAAATCCCATGGACAGAGGTGGGCTGCAGTCCATGGAGTGACAAAGAGTCGGACACAACTCAGGGATTAAACAACAGCAACATATCTTCAGATATTTTTTGAAAACATGATTTTTAAATTGGTTAGTGTTTCATAATAAGAATGTAAATTATTTAACAATGTCCAACTGTTGGATACTAAGTTTATTTATAAGTTTTTGCTACTATAACACTGTACAAACATGTCTATACATATTTTGTACACAAACTTTTATGTTTATTTCCTTAGGACAAATATCTAAAAGTGTTACAGCTAGGTTAAAACGTATGGACATTTTTTAAGACTAGTGATACAAATTATTGGAATTGTCCTCCAGAGAAGTTTGAATTTATAATCTCACCAGTAATTTATGAGCATGGTTGTGTCCCAGGATCGTTGAAGAATATTATTTTTAAAAAGACCAAAAAACTTGGGAATGAGTCATACTTTAGAATTTACTAAATATCAAATGGATACAGCTAATAGCAACTATATATATATATAAATGATTATATACACACACATATATATATTTTGGCATATATTTACATATGTGTGTGTATGTATATATATAATCATTTTAATTTAGGAAAAAATGTCATTTTTATGCCCCTGATGAACACCCTAGGTTACAAGAGTTTGTGAAACAATTAATCACACCTTCCTCTATCCATGTAACAGCTAGTACAAAGCAAAAAATAATAGGTTCTCTAGAACTCATTCCACATGTGCCGTCTCTAGCTGTCCTACTGGGATGCCCTACAGATTGACAGCAGCAGACAGAGAGCTGCTGCACCATCCTTATCAAGAAGGGCACCTGGAGCTCAGGAGGGGCTCTGATACATCAAACTCATAAGCTAAAGGTGGGTTCTGCCTTCTTCCCACTTTTCCTTACCATTCTATGCCCACCTGCTCCCACCCCTAAGGAAGTTGGCCTGCAAATCTAAGTAAGTTCCCAGAGTTTATGAAAATGTCTTACCAGGGTTTTCCAGCTTCTGGTTTTCCTCACCTAAGTTACAAAAAGAAACTCATCAGTTTCAAAAATAGACCAAAGTAACTGGGAGTTATCACAGTTACAGCACAAATACTTTAAAGTAAAATGGCCATAAAGATCCACTTGATATCCAGTAAACTAATGCTACTAAATTTAAGAGTCAGCTACAAACTAAACACAGTTGGCTAATAGGACTGGAACAGTCCTCTGGCCCCTTCTACCAAGAAAAACTGTTACATACAGCAAGTCTTCTAGCAATCTCCACAAGGCAGAAAAACGTCTGTCTTGAAGAGGTAGCTGAAGTCCCTGTGAAGGGACCAGTAAAACCTGTGGCTGCCTGAGCCAATAAGAAGTGTTACTAAGCAAGTCCTCAGATGCATTGAAATGCTTCACTCAAGGACAGGAAGTACTTTCCAAACGTCAAGTAACCTGCATACTTAAGCAACGACTAGAAACTTTTCTCTCTTCACACGGTAGCCACATGGGCCAAACATGTCATAAAGGAACTTAGATACAAAGAAGTGACCTGAGCCATATCACCATAAGTGGAAACTTAGCGGGGGACGGGGCGGGCGGCGGGGGGGGAGGGGAGTGGCGCATCTACACCCAGACGTTTTAGTCAAATGATGCCAAACACTAGCTTATTTAAGAAAGGCAAAAACACTAACTTTTTATACTTTCATCTGGATGTCTGGTGTCACACAGGCTAACCTCAATGACTTAATATAGAGCTCTATCTATTAAGAGACCTTGGACCTGTCAAGAGTGCCTAGCTCTTTGGGTCCCACCAACCTCACTCCCACATTGTTCAGATCTCCAGAGAACCCACCCTCTCATTTGAAGGGAGGTAAATTTCCCCAGAATAGATTATCTTCCCCACTTCAAACCTGCCAAGTTACTCCTTCATAGGTGCAAAGAACTCCTTTTCTTCAGCTAAGAACTGAATTTGCTGAACAGGAAAGAGCTATTAAACACCCATGTATGGGTTATTTTTAAAAATTAGAGCATACTTACCAGGGTTGTAGACAGGTTGAAAATAGTCTAAAATACAAACATGCTTTCATTACATAGTACTATACTCAGAAGTGAATGTCAGGTTCAGTCTATTTTTACATGCTTATTAATTATAAAGATTTGAGTTGGCTTACATTCAAGACACAAAATATGGCAATATGAGAAATATAAAATTTCAATCTTGGAAACAAATGGTTACAGATTCATTTTAATTATGTGAAGAAGAATCCACAGAAAAACTAGCCAGGAAGATAGGCAGAAATGGACCCTTATTTTTCAAACTTTTTAAACAAAGAAATCTTCAAATAGGATCCATCCAAAGTATGTACCAGCCCAAGGCATTTTCTGGCAACTTCAGTTAAAATCTGTTGAGTCTAATTTGATGATGTTGTTCCTGAACATTCTTAGAATTTCTATTTACCTTTCCAAATCTTTCCCATGGTCCTCTAAGAAAGATTATTTTTGTTATATTCTCCTATTTTCCTCTGAGAAAGCAGACCAAGTTGCCATTTTGTCCCCCCGTGTCTTTCCCCCTGAGCCATATTCACTCCATTCCTTCTTCAGTCTCCCAAATATTACTTCCCAAGATGCCAAAACATAGGAACATGAGTCTAACTGTGCATAGGAGTCATGTAGGGGTTTTCAGGAGCCTTAAGCTCCTGTGATGGACTAGGGTCAGAGCTGGCAGAGTCCTGGCATGCCCAAGGCAAATGCAGTGTTTGAGAGAACAGCCACAGGCAAAGCTGGGGTAGGGTTAAGGTGGATCCCTGCACCCTCCCCCTGAGAAGGTAAGAGAGGCAGCACAACTCTGCCTTGAGAGAGCAAAGGCTGACAGCGTGACAGTATAGTGGGGTGGCTCTGACCTATTCAGGGAGAAATAACACTGATAAAATTCCCATTACAGAGATAACACTTTAAAACATATCTTACCCATGTTCTCAACACAACTTTCAGTTTTTAGTCCTGAAACACAAAGATAAAGTTTTATTAGTTAGACACAATCTACCCTATTAAAAACTTCAAATTGGTCTGTTGCTACTGTAATCTAATCTGTCAGCTCCGAGTCTATCAGACTTATAACTTAGTGGGAAGTAAATTACATTTTTGTTTCACAGTATAGTCACTAAAGAGCAGTAGATCCAGATACAACACCTATCTTTTCTGGAATTCAGTTTCCTCATTTATGTCTTTTTTGGGAGACTGCTTCAAATAACCTCCAGAATCCCATCCAAAGGTAATAATAACACTGATTAGTCTGAAAAAATTAGCAGAAAATTTATCTGTTTAACCCTCTCTTCTGGGATTTCTTTGGAAGGAATGATGCTAAAGCTGAAACTCCGGTACTTTGGCCACCTCATGCGAATAGTTGACTCATTGGAAAAGACTTTGATGCTGGGAGGGATTGGGGGCAGGAGGAGGAGGGGACGACAGAGGATGAGATGGCTGGATGGCATCACTGACTTGATGGACGTGAATCTGAGTGAACTCCAGGAGTTGGTGATGGACAGGGAGGCCTGGCGTGCTGCGATTCATGGGGTCGCAAAGAGTTGGACACGACTGAGCAACTGAACTCAACTGAACCCTCTCTTCAGATACTAAATAGCCTCAACAGTTAACCTATCCCTTTACTATGACAATTTGTACCCAGTGGAGAAAAAGAATCTCAATCAGAGCTCCAGATCCTGGAATGTATGAACAGACATCCTGTGCATTCACATAGACAGATGCAGTTGATGTGCCCCAGAACAGTGATCCTCGCGTGAGGAAATGCGCCATCTTCTGGAGAGCAGGAACATGAAATCGAATGGTACGTGTGGATAGGCCCGCGAGCCTCTTGCTCATGATGCCCTAGAAAGAGTCACCAGCAAGTGCTACACTGACTCCTCTGAGACTTGACATGAAGGGGGAATCTGCCAGCTTGCCCAACAAAGGCTAAGCCAAGAAATTCAGCGAAAGGGTGTTTAGTTTTAGTGCCAGCATGAGTCATGGAAGGCTTCCCAGACACCACAAGAAGGTCTAGATGTCATATGTTCTCTTAGTCTGGTTAGCTCACACACCTCATCTGGAACTTCAACTCCCTGAGGATGAACCTCTCAATCTAAGATGCGGGTGTGAAACACCTGGCTTCACTATGAGACATGATCACTGATAACTGCTCTCAGATCCTGCTCCATTTATGGAGTTTCAACAAGAATCCAGGTGGCTTGGTCCAGTTTCTACCGGCCCAGGAAATCTATAAGAATCTGGATGGTACCCTGAGGCCAACCTTGGTGTTTGGCTATACAAGAAACTTTTTTCTATGTAGAGGATCGTGTCATCTGCAAACAGTGAGAGTTTTACTTCTTCTTTTCTAATTTGGATTCTTCTTCTTTCTTTTTCTGCTTTAATTGCTGTGGCCAAAACTTCCAAAACTATGTTGAATAGTAGTGGTGAAAGTGGGCACCTGTGTCTTGTTCCTGACTTTAGGGGAAATGCTTTCAATTTTTCACCATTGAGGATAATGTTTGCTGTGGGTTTGTCATATATAGCTTTTATTATGTTGAGGTATGTTCCCTCTATTCCTGCTTTCTGAAGAGTTTTTATCATAAATGGATGCTGAATTTTGTCAAAGGCTTTCTCTGCATCTATTGAGATAATCATATGGCTTTTATTTTTCAATTTGTTAATGTGGTGAATTACATTGATTGATTTGTGGATATTGAAGAATCCTTGTATCCCTGGGATAAAGCCAACTTGGTCATGGTGTATGATCTTTTTAATGTGTTGTTGGATTCTGATTGCTAGAATTTTGTTAAGGATTTTTTGCATCTATGTTCATCAGTGATATTGGCCTGTAGTTTTCTTTTTTTGTGGCATCTTTGTCAGGTTTTGGTATTGGGGTGATGGTGGCTTCATAGAATGAGTTTGGAAGTTTCCCTTCCTCTGCAATTTTCTGGAAGAGTTTGAGTAGGATAGGTGTTAGCTATTCTATAAATTTTTGGTAGAATTCAGCTGTGAAGCAATCTGGACCTGGGCTTTTGTTTGCTGAAGATTTCTGATTACAGTTTCAATTTCCGTGCTTGTGATGGGTCTGTTAAGATTTTCTATTTCTCCCTGGTTCAGTTTTGGAAAGTTGTACTTTTCTAAGAATTTTTCCATTTCTTCCAAGTTGTCCACTTTATTAGCATATAATTGCTGATAGTAGTCTCTTATGATCCTTTGTATTTCTGTGTTGTCTGTTGTGATCTCTCCATTTTCATTTCTAATTTTATTGATTTTATTTTTCTCCCTGTGTTTCTTGATGGTCTGGCTAATGGTCTGTCAGTTTTATTTATCCTCTCAAAGAACCAGCTTTTAGCTTTGTTGATTTTTGCTATGGTCTCTTTTATTTCCTTTGCATTTATTTCTGCCCTAATTTTTAAGATTTCTTTCCTTCTACTAACCCTGGGGTTCTTCATTTCTTCCTTTTCTAGTTGCTTTAAGTGTAGAGTTAGGTTATTTATTTGACTTTTTTCTTGTTTCTTGAGGTATGCCTGTATTGCTGAACTTTCCCCTTAGCACTGCTTTTACAGTATCCCACAGGTTTTGGGTTGTTTTTTCATTTTCATTCATTTCTATGCATATTTTGATTTCTTTTTTGATTTCTTCTGTGATTTGTTGGTTATTCAGCAGCGTGTTGTTCAGCCTCCATATGTTGGAATTTTTAATAGTTTGTCTCCTGTAATTGAGATCTAATCTTACTGCACTGTGGTCAGAAAAGATGCTTGGAATGATTTTAATTGTTTTGAATTTACCAAGGCTAGATTTATGGCCCAGGATATGATCTATCCTGGAGAAGGTTCCATGTGTGCTTGAGAAAAAGATGAAATTCATTGTTTTGGGGTGAAATGTCCTATAGATATCAATTAGGTCTAACTGGTCTAATGTATCATTTAAAGTTTGCGTTTCTTTGTTGATTTTCTGTTTAGTTGATCTGTCCATAGGTGTGAGTAGGACATTAAAGTCTCCCACTATTATTGTGTTATTGTTAATTTCCCCTTTCATACTTGTTAGCATTTGTCTTACATATTGTGGTGCTCCTATGTTGGATGCATATATATTTATAATTGTTATATCTTCTTCTTGGACTGACCCTTTGATCATTATGTAGTGTCCTTCTTTTTTCACAGCCTTTGTTTTAAAGTCTATTTTATCTGATATGAGTATTGCTACTCCTGCTTTCTTTTGGTCTCTATTTGCGTGGAATATCTTTTTCCAGCCCTTCACTTTCAGCCTGTATGTGTCCCCTGTTTTGAGGTGGGTCTCTTATAGACAACATATATAGGGGTCTTGTTTTTGTATCCATTCAGCCAGTCTTTGTCTTTTGGTTGAGGCATTCAACCCATTTACGTTTAAGGTAATTATTAATAAGTATGATCCCGCTGCCATTTACTTTATTGCTTTGGGTTTGAGTTTATACACCCTTTTTGTGTTTCCTGTCTAGAGAAGATCCTTTAGCATTTGCTGGAGAGCTGGTTTGGTGGTGCTGAATTCTCTTAGCTTTTGCTTGTCTGTAAAGCTTTTGATTTCTCCTTCATATTTGAATGAGTAATCAATGAATATAGTAAAGTTGCAGGATATAAAATCAACACACAGAAATCCCTTGCATTCCTATACACTAATAATGAGAAAATAGAAAGAGAAATTAAAGAAACAATTCCATTCACCATTGCAACAAAAAGAATTAAATACTTAGGAATATATCTACCTAAAGAAACTAAAGACCTAGAAAACTATAAAACACTGGTGAAAGAAATCAAAGAGGACACTAATAGATGGAGAAATATACCATGTTCATGGATCGGAAGAATCAATATAGTGAAAATGAGTATAAAAGTAATCTATAGATTCAATGCAATCCCTATCAAGCTACCAATGGTATTTTTCACAGAGCTAGAACAAATAATTTCACAATTTGTATGGAAATACAAAAAACCTTGAATAGCCAAAGCAATCTTGAGAAAGAAGAATGGAACTGGAGGAATCAACCTGCCTGACTTCAGGCTCTATTACAAAGCCACAATCATGAAGACAGTATGGTACTGGCACAAAGACAGAAATATAGATCAATAGAACAAAACAGAAAGCCCAGAGATAAATCCACACACCTATGGACACCTTATCTTTGACAAAGGAGGTAAGAATATACAACAGAGAAAAGAATCTCTTTAACAAGTGGTGCTGGGAAAACTGGTCAACCACTTGTAAAAGAATGAAACTAGAACACTTTCTAACACCATACACAAAAATAAACTCAAAATGGATTAAAGATCTAAACGTAAGACCAGAAACTATAAAACTCTTAGAAGAGAACATAGGCAAAACACTCTCTAATATAAATCACAGTAGGATCCTCTATGACCCACCTCCCAGAATATTGGAAATAAAAGCAAAAATAAACAAATGGGACCTAATTAAAATTAAAAGCTTCTGCACAACAAAGGAAACAATAAGCAAGGTGAAAAGACAGCCTTCAGAATGGCAGAAAATAATAGCAAATGAAGCAACTGACAAACAACTAATCTCAAAAATATACAAGCAACTCCTGCAGCTCAATTCCAGAAAAATAAATGACCCAATCAAAAAATGGGCCAAAGAACTAAACAGACATTTCTCCAAAGAAGACATACAGCTGGTTAACAAACACATGAAAAGATGCTCAACATCACTCATTATCAGAGAAATGCAAATCAAAACCACAATGAGGTACCATTTCACACCAGTCAGAATGGCTGCGATCCAAAAGTCTACAAGCAATAAATGCTGGAGAGGGCGTGGAGAAAAGGGAACCCTCTTACACTGTTGGTGGAAATGCAAACTAGTAGAGCCACTATGGAGAACAGTGTGGAGATTCCTTAAAAAACTGGAAATAGAACTGCCTTATGACCCAGCAATCCCACTGCTGGGCATACACACCGAGGAAACCAGAACTGAAAGAGACACATGTACCCCAATGTTCATCACAGCACTGTTTATAATAGCCAGGACATGGAAGCAACCTAGATGTCCATCAGCAGATGAATGGATAAGAAAGCCGTGGTACATATACACAATGGAGTATTACTCAGCCATTAAAAAGAATACATTTGAATCAGTTCTAATGAGGTGGATGAAACTGGAGCCTATTATAGAGAGTGAAGTAAGCCAGAAAGAAAAACACCAATATAGTATACTAACACATATATATGGAATTTAGAAAGACGGTAACAATAACCCTGTATGTGAGACAGCAAAAGAGACACAGATGTATAGAACAGTCTTTTAGACTCTGTGGGAGAGGAAGAGGGTGGGATGATTTGGGAGAATGGCATTGAAACATGTATAATATCATATATGAAACGAATTGCCAGTCCAAGTTTGATGCATGATACTGGATGCTTGGGGCTGGTGCACTGAGACAACCCAGAGGGATGGTACAGGGAGGGAAGAGGGAGTGGGGTTCAGGATGGGGAACAAGTGTATACCTGTGGCGGATTCATGTTCATGTATGGCAAAAACCAATACAATATTGTAATTAACCTCCAATTAAATAAATTTATATTTTAAAAAAATCTGGATAGCTCCTTCCCCTTTTTGATGGCTTAGCATAGAGATGGCTCAACAAGTCCAAGAATGCTCAACAAAACAGACTAACGCCAGCCACTGGAGTCCCGAGGCTCTTCCTTTCTAACAAAGTTACTTTTCGAGTCAGAGAATGTTGACATTCCTTGCCCTGATTGCTCTATTAACACATAGAGTATATTTATATATTTAGTCTGGTCCCTTGCTATAGAAACACTGTCCAAAATGCCAGATGATCTATGATCAGCCTGTTCAGTAAAACAATGAGAGTTCAGAGGATGATGTATGCACTACTACTTCTCTTATTAGTTTTCTTCCAGTAAATCATATTATACCTACACTGTAAGGTACATGAAATCTCAAAGCTATGACTTCCTACCAGGAATTTATTAATTAAGTTTCTTTTATTCATTTATTCACTGCTTACTGATCTCTGAATGGGTGCCAGGGCCAGACACCTTTCTAGACTCTTGGGGTAGGTCTTAGGTCAGTGAAGGAAAAAGTAAAAAAACAACAACAACAAAAACACTGCTCTTTAGACGTTTTCATTCAAGTAGCAGAATCATATATAATCCTAAGTATCATATATATAAGTATAAGTATCATATAAGTATCATATATAATCCACAGGTGAATTTGCCGCTACTGCCTCACTCCCCTTGTGAGCTGCCAGTCTGCTTCTAAAGGTGCTGGACCACAATCTTTTCTGTTGTCTCTGATGATACCTTCTTCCAAGCTGCAATTTTTTCCTCAGTCCTGTTCAAATGCAACAAATAGGCTCTTTTGGCCACACAATTCATACCAATTGCTATCTCTAAACTTTATTTATATGTGAATTCTCTATCATGAAATACATACACACACACTCATTCAGATTTAGCATTGCTGAGGTATTTATGGATGTGCAGTGATCTAGTTTAGGGGTGCCAGCTTCTTTCTGCTTAATGGTTAAGTTCTCCCAAGTAGATAATTTATTCCAGAGTCATCTTGTCATAACTATTCTACATCAAATTTACGTTTCTCTGCTCACACTCAGAACATGTTGAGCTTCTTGCTCACATCAGTCCACGCTGGTGCAGCATTTTCCAGTCTGTTCCTCATTAGTCTCAGAGACAGACCACGAGAAAAGTATTCTGTAATCAAATAGTTTAGGAAAAGTCACATTCTACATCACCTACTTAGAAATTCACATTGTAGTAGGTTGGTACAAAAGTAATTGCAGTTTTGGATTGTGAATTTTCAATCATTATTACTAGGCTCAAAGACATTTTTGTTAATCAAAATAGCAACCATTACAATAACATTTTTGCCAACGAGAAATAAGTTTGTCTATTACTGCAGCATAAAAATCCACACTTCTGGATTCAGTAAACTCTTCTGCCTCTTTTTGGTTGTGGAAGTGCTTTGCCTGCAAAATGTTGTTGAGATGCGTGAAGAAGTGGTGGTCAGTTGGCGAGAGGGCAGGTGAATATGGCAGATGAATATGGCAGATGAGGCAAGACTACATAGCGCAACTCATTCAACTTTTGAAGCACTGACTGTGCGACACTTGGTCAGGCATTGTCATGGAGAAGAACTGAGCCCTTTCTGTCGACCAGTTCTGGCTGCAGGCGCTGCAGTTTTCAGTGCATCTCATCAATTTGCTGAGTCTACTTCTCAGTTATAGTGGTTTTGCCAGGATTGAGAAAGCGGTAGTGGATCATACTGGCAGCAGACCATGAACAGTGACCATGACCTTTTTTTGGTGCAAGTTTGGCTTTGGGCAGTGTTTTGGAGCTTCTTAGTCCAACCACTGAGTTGGCTGTCACCGGCTGTCATATAAAGTCTACTTTACATCACACGTCACAACCCGATTGAGAAACGGTTCGTTGTTGCATAGAATAAGAGAAGACAACACCTCAAAATTACAATATTTTGATTTGCGGTCAGCTCATGACTCAACCACTTATCGAGCTTTTTTACCTTTCCAGTTTGCTTTAAATGCCAAATGACTGTAAGATGGTCATTGAATTCTTCTGCAACTTCTCATGTAGCTGTTAAAAGGATCAGCTTCAATGATTGCTCTCAATTGGTCGTTGTCAACTTCTGATGGCTGGCCATTACACTCATCTTCAAGGCTCTCCTTTGCAAAACTTCTTGAACCACCACTGCACTGTATGTTCGTTAGCAGTTCCTGGACCAAATGCATTGCTGAAGTTGCAAACTGTCTCTGCTGCTTTACGACCCATTTTGAACTTGAATAAAAAAATCACTCAAATTTGCATCTTGTCTAACATCATTTCCCTACTCTAAAATAAATATAAAACAAGCAGCAAATAATAAGTCATTAGCAAAAAAACATAAAGTGAGAAATGTGCATTAAAATGATGTATAACATAACCACATTTATTTACATATTTCAACATCAAATGTTCAACAATGTAAAACCACAATTACTTTTGCATCAACCTAAAACATCATCTGAGAAATCTCACAGTAATAAACTGTTTAACTCTGTTCACTCTGCATGTCCGACACTTACTTCACCATAAAACAGAAATTTGCTAACATTCTACAGAACCAGTGTTTCAGAGCTCAGCTTTGGACAAATGCTGAGTGTGTTGATAGCCTCATAGGCAAGAAATCCAGAAAAATGTGTTCCAATGTTGAGGCTGACTTTGTTAGTGTAACCTCAGGCAAGGCATCTAACCTCTCAATTTCTAGATTTCCCATTGGTAAATGCTGGTAATTACAGGCTCTCCTAGGCTTGCTTTAGGTTTCTCTCAGTATCTCTAAGTATAAAACGTGAATGAAAGCACTCTGTACAAGCTTAAATAATACAGTTTTAAATCTTACTTTTGGTGTCTCTTCAAGCATTTAATTTCCATCTCATGCATATTCTTAAATAATATTTATTCTTAAATAGTAATTTTATGGCCAAGTTCCTCTTATCTACAGTCTAATTTGTACTGTGATCCACAGCTAAGTGTCAACTATCTCCCCTCCTGTAGGAAGTTATCCTCAATTTGGCCTTCTCTCATTTCTCCTCTCTTTACTCCTTTGGTCATTTGTTGGGAAATTCTGCCGCTCCTCTGGTATGCAGTTCTCCAAGGGCACAGACCTTATCTTCAGTACCTGGCCCATAGCAAGAATTCAGTTTAAAACTGAGCTGAATCCTAGATTGTTCCATTTTTAAGAATTAGATCATCCTGTTTTCAGTTATAGTACCCACAAAACTGGGGGAGCCTACCACATATTTATCCCTGGCGAAGGAATTGGCAACCCACTCCAGTAATCTTGCCTGGAAAATTCCATGGACAGACGAGCCCGGTGGGGTACAGTCTATGGAGTTGAAAAAAGTCAGACACGACTAAGCAACTGAACACACATACCCCACGTGTTTATAATTCATCTACAGTCCTCTCAATCCAACTGCAGTTTTCAAATGGGGTCATTTTAAACGATAATTAATGTAGCCTGATTACACAGCTGACATTCTACTTTTATCAGGTCTTCTAAGAAAACAGTACAAAAGAGGCTTCAGTTCAGTTCAGTTCAGTCGCTCAGTCATGTCTGACTCTTTGCGACCCCATGAATCACAGCATGCCAGGCCTCCCTGTCCATCACCAACTCCCAGAGTTCACTCAAACTCATATCCATCGAGTCGGTGATGCCATCCAGCCATCTCATCCTCTGTCGTCCCCTCCTCCTCCTGCCCCAAATCCCTCCCAGCATCAGAGTCTTTTCCCATGAGTCAACTCTTCGCATGAGGTGGCCAAAGTACTGGAGTTTCAGCTTCAGCATCAGTCCTTCCAATGAACACCCAGGACTGACCTCCTTTAGGATGGACTGGTTGGATCTCCATGCAGTCCAAGGGACTCTCAAGAATCTTCTCCAACACCACAGTTCAAAAGCATCAATTCTTCGGTGCTCAGCTTTCTTCAGAGTCCAACTCTCACATCCATACATGACCACAGGAAAAACCATAGCCTTGACTAGACGGACCTTTGTTGGCAAAGTAATGTCTCTGCTTTTGAATATGCTATCTAGGTTGGTCATAACTTTTCTTCCAAGGAGTAAGCGTCTTTTAACTTCATGGCTGCAATCACCATCTGCAGTGATTTTGGAGCCCCCCAAAATAAAGTCTGACACTGTTTCCACTGTTTCCCCATCTATTTGCCATTAAGTGATGGGACCAGGTGCCATGATCTTTGTTTTCTGAATGTTGAGCTTTAAGCCAACTTTTTTGCTCTCCTCTTTCACTTTCATCAAGAAGCTTTTTAGCTCCTCTTCACTTTCTGCCATAAGGGTGGTGTCATCTGCATATCTGAGGTTATTGATATTTCTCCCAGAAATCTTGACTCCAGCTGTGCTTCTTCCAGCCCAGTGTTTCTCATGATGTATTTCTGCATAGAAGTTAAATAAGCAGGGGGACAATATACAGCCTTGACGTACTCCTTTTCCTATTTGGAACCCGTCTGTTGTTCCATGTCCAGTTCTAACTGTTGCTTCCTGACATGCATATAGGTTTCTCAAGAGGCAGGTTAAGTGGTCTGGTATTCCCATCTCTTTCAGAATTTTCCACAGTTTATTATGATCCACACAGTCAAAGGCTTTGGCATAGTCAATAAAGCAGAAATAGAGGTTTTTCCTGGAATGCTCTTGTTTTTCCATGATCCAGCAGATGTTGGCAATTTGATCTCTGGTTCCTCTGCCTTTTCTAAAACCAGCTTGAACATCTGGAAGTTCACAGTTCACATATTGCTGAAGCCTGGCTTGGACAATTTTGAGCATTGCTTTACTAGCGTGTGCGATGAATGCAATTGTGCGGTACCTGTGGCAGTTTTCCCATAAGGATGGATCTAGTGTTTGTTACCACTAGTGAAGTGAAGTGAAGTCGCTCAGTCGTGTCCGACTCTTTGTGACCCCGTGGACTGTAGCCCACCAGGCTCCTCTGTTCATGGGATTCTCCAGGCAAGAATACTGGAGTGGGTTGCCATTTCCTTCTCCAGGGGATCTTCCTGACCCAGGGATCAAACCCAGGTCTCCTGCACTGCAGGCAGATGCTTTAACCTCTGAGCCACCTCACTCCTATATCCTTGGATTAATACGAGTATCTCTTTGACTACCAGGAATTATTTTCTCCACTTTCAACCAACTGAACTATTTTCTTTGGCTAACTAGTTCTTGTCAGGCCCACAAACGTTTTATCTTGGAAATCACAAACAAGTTTAATACAGGACTGTGTTAGCACACTAAATTTAGCACAGCATAATTTTTAAATCACTTTTAGAAACGTTGCCTTTTTTCATCCAGAGTTATTTTCAGTTACAGTAGAACAAGGTTCTAACTACATCCTCCTGGCTGAGCTTTTAAAACCCCTGGTTATCATCCTTCATAGTGTTTCAAACAGCCTAGCTTTAATGATCACTTCAGGCTGTTTTCAATCCTGAGTTTCCATTAGTTATCTCCAGATGGCAGCAGAGGACATCAGTTGAGACTCCAGTTTAGAGGTAAAAGTGAAGTTGCTCAGTTGTGTCCGACTCCTTACGACCCCATGGACTGTAGCCCGCCAGGCTCCTCTGTCCATGGGGGTTCTCCATGCAGGAATATTGGAGTGGGTGGAACATGCCCTCCTCCAGGGGATCTCCCCTATCCAAGGATCGAACCCAGGTCTCCCACATTACAAGCGGATTCTGTACCATCTGGGCCACCAGGGAAGATAAAGCAATACAATCAAATGCAGGGGCCTGACTTTGTCAGAGCTCTCCAAACAGTATACATGTGAGCCTCCAAAAAGGTTTTTCCCTTGTAGCTGGTTTGAAGATTAACTTGCTGTACGACCTCTGGCTAACTTTCTGGGAAGGCCCTCAGAAGTTTGCCCATTCTCTTCCCCTTTCCTCACACTGGGCTAGTAACACACTAGCCCATGTAGGTCTGAGTGCTGGCTCATTCTGGATCAACCCGATGGCTCCACCCCTTTTATCGTAATCATACTCACAAACGTGAACTCTGTGCGCTCCACTGCCCACCTCTGTCCTTCAACCAGATACCAGGTTTGGCCTACTGTAGCTATTGTAGCCAGGGCTTCTGTATAACCAATGCCTCTCCAAACAGCCTTTGGCTGAATGCACCACTGAAAGTGGTATCATTTTGTCAGCCCAGCTGCAACTGGGTTTCTGGCCATAACATGCTGGTAAAATTGAACAGGTTCTGGGGTGGAGAACACAGGTCCTGATTTGTAGTGTTTGCTGATGTCCATGGTATAACTCTCAACCATGGCCAATTTCAAGCCACTGTGATGTACTGGGGAACTGGGAAGAGAGAAATGCCCACAGTTAGCAACCATGAGCTGCTTGAGGGGCTTGGTTTTGGTCAGGTTCGATGCATGTTCGGTGAAGGAAATGGGCACTTTTCCTCTCAACATAAATTTGCTCACTCCAGCCTTCATCTGTCCCTCAAGGAGAACAGTTGTCTTATTTCCAACTCAGGATCAGAACTAGAGTGAGGCAAAAAAAGGTATGTAAAGTGCAAAATTTACGGAAGCACTCATTCTCTGGATCATGCAGGTGCAAATGGTGCATGTATATGACCCTAAGCATGAAGACTTCCTTAAAGTCTTCCTTTTGTGCCCCAGGGATCTCAATGGTTACACAACTTCTGCCATTAAGTCAAAAGTGGACCAGCTTCCTCCCTACTCCATCCTCCAGGTATAGTATCTCACCAGCACTTCTCTGTTCTTTTTTTTTATCTCATAACGTGCTGCACATTTGAGTTTCGGTCTAAACTTCTATCCCACTTCCAAGGCCCTACTTCAGTACTTTCTCTGCTTGATAAGCAGCCATAGTTTTGGGTTCAGCTAGACAATCACATTCATGAGACCCCAAAGGCATCCCCTCACCAGTTTACTTGGTTTTGTAGGCAGAGAACAGAGCATACTACTTCAGAGTGACATGGGATATAAACCTTCAACACAAGTCCTCACAGCAGTCCAGGGCTGTTCTTCAGTCCCCAGAATGACAGCTCAGGTACAAGACGACGAGATTACACAGGTGGGTACAGGACCCATCCTAGTTTAGTATCCTCATGCCACATACAGAAGACAACATCTCTCACATCAGTTAGTCCATGAGTGCACTCCAGCACTCAGCAAGAAGAATACTTCAGTACATCACACCACATTCAGGAATGCCCAAAGCTATGGCTTCCCTCCAGTTATTTATACTTCATTCACAATCTCTCAGCTCATGCACTCTAGCAATCAAGGGTTATGTTTACCATTAGGCAGCGTTGCATGGTTACACAGCTGTCATTCCCTCTGTAGTAGATTACAGAGAAATAGTGCTAGAAGATCATCAAGAGGCTATTTTCATAGGATGAAGGAGAAAGGGTTTTGTTAACCCTTTACTCATATACAACAAGGCACAGTATCATAAAATTTCAGAATGCTGGGGATAAGAAAATATCTAGAAACTCCCAGAGGAAAAAACGGGTCTCACTCAAAGTTTCAGTGATGAAAATGGCTTCACATTCTTTAACAGCAACATCAGAAAGTAAAAGATAGTGGAGGAATATCTCCAAAATTCCAAGAAAAATAATTCCCAAAACAGAAATACAAATCTACAAACTATTATTCAAGTCTTTAAAGATAGATTTTTAAGATGTACAAAGTCTTAGAAAATTTGCCTGTCTCTTTCCTCAGAAAGCTTCTGAAGAATCTCTACCCCTTCCAAAGTAAGGAGTAATTCAAGAAAGAGGAACAAATTCAAGATATAGGGGATTCTTCATAGGGCAGAAGCAAAAGTAAGTCTCAGAACAGCAGTGAGGAGAGATTTCAGGATATTTTCACAAAGCAGGATGATGGAGTACAAGGAGGGTGGGGAGAGTATCTGATATGCCTAAATTTTATTCAAGGAGGGTGGGTGGAGGGAGAGTATCTGATACGCCTAAATTTTATTAAGAGAAGATGTGCATTTTTAACAGTTCAGGGGGTGAATTACTGATGGCATGTAAAAAACTAAGGAAACAAAAAATCATACAACTAGTAACTCTGGAGTAAAAGAAGTACTTAAAAAGAAAAGGTAGCAGTCTTGTCTACTCTGGGAGAATGGGAAGGGAAAATGCACAAATATTGAGAAGGGTGATGTTTATCAGATACTTTTAATTTACTGACCTAACAGCTATTTCTTATTCCCTTCTCCCCTGCCTCCTCACACAATAGAGGCTGGAAAAGCTAATTACCCCTTTGCAAGATTTTCTTGTAGTTCAGCTCAGTTCAGTCGCTCAGTCGTGTCTGACTCTTTGCAACCCCATGAATCACAGCACGCCAGGCCTCCCTGTCCAGAGTTCACCCAAACTCATGTCCATTGAGCTGGTGATGCCATCCAGCTGTCCCATCCTCTGTCGTCCCCTTCTCCTCCTGCCCTCAATCTTTCCCAGCATCAGGGAATGAGTCAGCAGATGACCAAGTAGCTGTTCCAGTCAATAACACACAATCTGGTGAAATCTACCTGGAGTTTCTGGGGAAGCTTTACCCTCTTGGTTAAACAGGCAGATTTGGCCGCCATCCTCCTTTCCCTTCATTTCATCTTGGACATGGACTGATGCCTATATCTGCCAACAGTCACACTGAAAACACGAATCAACAAATTCAATATGCTAAAGTTGGTGGGCAAGAAACAAAGAGTCTGAGTTACTCATGATGTAGCTGAGTTCCTGTACCAACTCTGGACAGCCCACCTGCAGTTTTTTGATTAAACGAGAGCCACCAGGCAGGTTTTCTGTTACAACTGAATGCTATAAAGAACTCCTAATTAATGTAGGGTATATTAGGGCTAAATATTTATTCTCTATAAGTACTGGGAAGTCAATAAATAATGTCTAACATTTTTAAATCAAGAAAAACATGCTGAAGCATGTTATTTACTTAGAAACATGCAGTAAGTATCTAAAAAATAGTTAAAAAACAAAAAGGGTGCCACTGAGGAGTGGGAATTGGGTTTAGAAAGGGGTAGGCAGGGCTAGGGCTATTTTTCACTGTAAGCCTTATATGAAGGGTTCTGAACCAGACACTTCTCTGTTGTGGGGGCTGTCTGCGAATAGTTCGGCAGTGCTCTTTGGCCTACACCCACTAGACGGTGCTAGCACACGGAGATGGTGCAACAATTAAAAATGTTTCCAACTACGGTCAACTGATCCTCCCAGACAAAACTGCTCCTGGTTGAGAACTATTACCTTATATTACTATTTTACTTTTTAAATTTTCAATAATACTGTATGATTTTGATAAAACTAAATTATGGATAAAGAAACTAATGGTATGAAAAGAGCTAGACAGGAGACCACCAATGACTTTTCTCCCTTCAAGACTCCCACTTTCCTTTCTGACTTCTCCCTGGGCCTGAGACTCCCTCTTCCCGTCCTAGACACACACAGACAGAACAGAGACACTTACCACCTAGAAATGCACACTCATAGTGGCTGCAGGTCTTGTTTGTGCTCTGAAGGATAAGGTTATTGCCAGCCTCATCCTGTGACACATGAAAAACCTCATTCAGAGGTATTAAAACAATTCTTTCACTTTCTTTATGAAAAAATTTTTCAACAGCAACTCCAAAACATGTTTTGATGGTTAACAGAACATGTTGGCCATCAGCAGCTTGAGGTTTGGATGAATATGCCAAGGTGAAATGGCCAAGTCGGGCTTGGTTCAGCTCTCCAAATGTAAATGAAGTATTCAGCCTTACGCTGTACACCACGTTTTTGTAACTGTTCTCACAAGATCTTCTCAGCAACTGCAGGGCTTTTGTCAGATAAAAATGGAAAGCTTTGAACTGGAAGCCATAGACATAATCTTTTCGAGACTGGCCAGCCATTTCCATAGCTTCATTGAACAGATGGTAAAAGGAAGACTGCTCTTGAGCTTCAGAAATATAGGCCATCAGGGCTATACCATAGTTATCCTTGAAATTCACAGGGAGAAAGAGCTGAGGCTTCCGAGCTTCCCACCTGGCTTCTGCATTTTCCCACACATCTTCTAAGAGCTGGAGGCTTGCTTTTTCCTCCTTGAACAGTTGAGGAACATATTTGATTTCCATCCGGTTAGCACATTTCAGGTATTCATCATCAAATGCATTATGTGCCATATCTAACATTTCAGCTTTTACCTGCAAAGGAAAAGGAAATTAGTACTCATGAAATACAAATATTTAGTGTATATCATTTTCTCTCAATTTTCTGCAAAGAATCCTGCATCCTCTCAAACCTTGCCAAGACTCTCTTCCTTGCTCACAATGAACTTCTGATATCTTTTTATATAGGAAGTATATTCCACTGTTAGTGATAACTTCTCCCAGCTGTGACATATTTACATGAAAGAGTAAACGGCAAGTATAAGCATGACCATGCCTGTAAGTCATTCATCTGAACCCTGTAGTACAGAGGAAAGAAAATGAGTGTGAAAAAAAGAAATGGGTGGCAGTCCTGGCTCTGAAAGATATTCTTAAGCTTGATTTCCTCAACCACTCAAGACTATTGAGTGAATCTGAAATACCCTGTGTGAAACACTTTACTAGATAGATACACACATAAAGGCAAATATTACCCCTTTTTCTTTGAGGACACCGCTCCTTTTTCTGTATGGTTTGGCTAGGACTAATTCTGCATCTTCAGCCCCTATTATAAGTAATGATGCTGGCTTAAAAACCAGAGCACTCCCAGATAAACAAAAGGCTTTCTTTTCCTTCAACCATACGCTCTAAGGATAATATTGGCTTGGGGAAGCCAATAGTTATCCTTTTAGTCCCTTGAAGAATCCTGTCTGCAAATAAAGCCAACAAAGAAAGGTTTGTAGAGCTTAGAGGTGAAGAGAGATGAGGTCCTGATAACATTACTTAAGGCCTGAGTCTAGCATTACCTGAAAGCTGTATTTTGCTTCGGTTGTTAGAAACAGTAAATTCCCTATTCATCTGGGCTTTTTGTTCTATGCAACTGGAAAAGGACTAAGCATCTTTAAATGATACACATAACATAAGAAGTACGGTAGTGTAGTATACGTAACACTAGCTTTGAGCCAGAGAGATCTGGGTTCTAATTCCATTTCTGTTACTAACTAGGTACTGATTACGTATGGCACTTGACATTTTTGAGCTTCAACAGCTCTAAGGGAATACTTCTTAGACTCCTTTGCATGTCCAGCATATTCCAATTGGCAATTAAAGGTCACAGTTTCTCAAGGCTATTTATTTTCCAAATCTCAAGTCTACCCTTAGGCAATGATGTAAGACCCATAGTTTCAATGATCATCTGAATATCTCTGACGTGTTGTGTAAGTCCAAGATCTATATATCAACTACATAATTAATAACTCCATTTGACTTCTGTATATCAACTGCCTGCTTAATAATTTCACTTGAGGTGCTCAAAGATCCTTCAAACAAAACAATCTAAAAGCAAGGCCAAACTTACAACCCTACTGTCTATAGCTGGCATCAAAACCTAGTCCTTACATAAAACCATCCATTCATTGGTGAAATTTTCTTAGATTTCTCCTTCTCACTCATGCCCTGCACTCCTAAGGCCTAAAAAAAACTTCTCCAGAGTGCTTTCTGTGTGTGCAGCACTAAGTGTTCATATATATTAACTCATTTAATCTTCATGGTAACCCTATGATGTAGGTTCAGTTCAGTTCAGTCACTCAGTTGTGTCCAACTCTGCAACCCCGTGGACTGCAGCACACCAGGCCTCTCTGTCCATCACCAACTCCTGAAGCTTACTCAAACTCATGCCCATCAAGTCAGTGATCCCATCCAACTATTTTATCCTTTGTTGTCCCCTTCTCCTGCCTTCAATCTTTCCCAGCATCAGGGGCTTTTCCAGTGAGTTAGTTCTTCGCATCAGCTGGCCAAAGTACTGGAGTTTCAGCTTCAGCATCAGTCCTTTCAATGATTCAGGACTGATTTCCTTTAGGATAGACTGGCTGGCTCTTCTTGCAGTCCAAGGGACTCTCAAGAGTCTTCTCCAACACCACAGTTCAAAAGCATCAATTCTTTGGCACTCAGCTTTATTTATAGTCCAACTTCATATCCATAGGTAGGTAGGTACTATTATTAGTCCCTCTTTTAAAATGAGGAAACTACGGCAGGGAGACTAACTTGTATGGAATTCAGATTTGAACCCAGGCAATCTGGCTCCAGAGTCTGTTCCTTAACCAAAATATGTTTCTGATGATAAAGACCACTGAGATTTCTATAGTACTTAAAAAAAAAAGAATTTAACTTTGTCTTTATAACAACACTTATGAAAACTCTGGAATAAAACTCATAACACCATCTTACAAGCAGTGCTAGTAGGAACTGTACTGACATCAGAAACTGTCTGATTACCAGGCACAAAATATTCTACTGGGAAAGTCACTGAGACCCCTGAAATTCTAGGTCCGTAGGTCAGTTTCTTGAAGTGGGAATTTGAGCTTTAATAGATCAAATCATTGCCATCTCCTAGCCAAGAAATGCACTTTCCTCCACAGCACAAAATGTACCAGAGTGCATCCTGGGCACCAATGTCTAATTTATCTTCAAGACTTCAACATATTATAAGACATCATGCCCTGAAACCACCTCCCACATTCCTTACATCATATCCAAGAGTTGATCCACTATGTTCCTGTCTTTCCCCTGTGCCTCTAACCAGTCTCCACATGTCTAATTTTAGACTTCAAGTCTTTCTGGCCCAAAGCCACAGCTGATTGTGTGTTCTGAACAGTGAGTACCTTGAGCAGTGAAAAAGCCCACAAATGCCACCACCATTCAGGGAAAACTGAATGGACATTAAGGAACAGGTACAAAGGCTACTAATTATATTTTCTTCCTGAGTTATCCACCGAAACAAGGCTATATGGATGAAGCTTAATTACCAAAAATTTATTACAAAAATGTAAAAATGATTTTAAAAGATATCAGTTAAATTATGAAACATTCATAAATAAACACATAAAAATTATGTTGCAGAAAAATATTAAAAAGGCAAATCAAAATCACAGTGAGATGCCACCTCATATCCATTAGGATGGATATAAAGATAGGGAAAACAGCAAATGTAGGCAATGATATAGAGAAACTGAATTCTCATACACTGCTGTGTAAGTAACACAAAATGTGGAAAACAATTTGGCCGTTCCTCACAATGTTAAACCATTGAGCCACCATATGACCCAGCAATTATATACTTCTGGTATAAACCCAAGAGAACTGAAAATATATATATTCACACAAATATATGTTCACACAAAAATCTGTCTGCAAAAGTTTGTGGCAGGACTATTCATTCATAAGTCCTGAATGAGGAAATGGCAACTCACTCCAGCAGTCTTGCTTAGAAAATCCCATGGACAGAGGAGCCTGGGAGCTCCAGTCCATGGGGTCACAAAGAGTTGGACAGGACTGTGCATGCATACTCACATTCATTCATAAGAATCAAAAAGTGGGGTCAACTCAAATGCCCAACAATTAATGAATGCATAACCAAAATGTGGCCTAACCATGCAATGTAATATTACTATACTACAAAAAAGAACAAAGTACTAATATACACTGCAACATGTACGAAGCTTGAAAATGTTATGCTAAAAGAAGCCACCGAGAAGGCCAGATATTGTATGATTCCATTCAGATGAAATGTCCAGAATCTGCAAATTCATAGAGACAAAGCAGATTAGTGGATCTCAGGGGATATAGGCAAGAGGGAATTGGAACTGACTGCTAACAGCTACAGGGCTTCTTTTGGGGGTGACAGGAATCCTATAATGAGATAAAGTGATGATGGTTGCACAACATAGTGAATATATGACAATCACTGAACTATACACTTTAAAATGGTATCTTTTTATATGAGAATTACACTTCAATTTTTTAAAAGTCACACTGCAAAACAGGTAACAGAATATACAATGATTCTATAAACAATATTTCAGATTATTAAACTCAAAATGGATTAAGTTTTTAAGAATTTAACACATTTTAAAGAAGGTGCTTCAGATCAGTGGACAAATACTCAGTAGTGCTGTGAAAGCTAACAATGTGGGGGAAAAAAATCAATAAGATACCTGGCTCATATTTTACATAAAAACATGTTACAGAATGTTTAAAGATTCAATTGTAAAAAATAAAATCATGAAAGTTCTATCAGAATAAAAAGAATGCTGAATGGGAGAAAATAGCCACTATATAAAACATGGGAAGCAAGTAGACATCGCACTGTCAACGTATATGAAGAAAAACACATGTTTTTAGAATATCCGATGCCACGGACAGACACCTGTAGCAGAGTATTAACTTAAAAAGGTAAAAAAAAAACCACTATATGTAGTATGAATCTATCTTGTAAATTACAAACATGAATACATAGAAAAAAGCTGAGAAGCCTACACACCAACAGATTAAGACTCATTCCCTCTGGGTGGAAAACTGTGGATGATTTTTACTTTCCTCCCTTTGTCTACTTTTAATTTTTAATTTTTTACAGTTAACATGTATCAGTGTGTAAAAGGTAAGATCTAAAAAACAAACATTTAAAAAAACTAACATTATTATTATATCTGTCCTCATTTCTATCATCAACCCACACAAATGCCTCAGGCAACCTTATACCAAGAGTTCCCGTTCCAATGACCACATGCTTCCCATTCCTAACATTACCTGGAGGATGTCCATTAGAATCATAGATGCCAACAGCACGGTGACCATTTCAAAATGTCCTGTCTTCATTTTACTCTTCTAAATTAAAATGAAAGAATTCCAATTTAGTAGAAGTTTAGAGAAGTAGAACAGGATGACACACATGATATACATTTTTTCATTCTGGGTAAGAGTGGGTATCATGATGGTTAGGAAGTGATTATGAATAAATTCCCAATGGCTGAAAGGGTCATTAGATTTTGTCTGGTGATCTAACACCTTCATTCTACACATGAGGAAACAAAAGCTCAGAAAACTTCAGATATTTGCTCAGGATTAAATCTGTCAATTTCCGTTCTCCTTTAGACATGTTGTCTCTCCCAACAACAGTCACTGATAGTCAATTATTCTTCCTCCCTCTCAATCTCCCCTCATCATACACAGGAAAACACAAACTGAACAACAAAAAAAAGAAAGAAAAACACAACACCATTGCAGATTGGTTTCCTAGCTCCCTGTCTCCAAGAATTCTCCAGGAGTTAGTATCCACACACATTCATTCTTCATCCTCTCTACAAACCAAGTGACACCCATTTGGTAGGATGGAGACAGGTAGTGGTAAAAACCAGAAGGTTATCTGGGGTGTTCTCTTCCTCCCAAATATTCACATTTAAGAGAAGCCAAGGATAAACAAGCATCCTGAATAACTTGCTGAAAGCAGGAATGAGAATAAGAAGGTGAACAGGAAGCAACTCTGGTAAGATTATATAACTCTACTGGCTGTGTGCCCAATATTCATCCCAACATTCATGAGACAGAAGCAGGTAAACAGGAGGGTAAGAGGCCATCAAGGGCTGAAGGTGTCCCAGAATCACTAACTGATTCAATTAATTAAAGGCTGCTTTTCGGCTTTTTCTACATACCTAAAACAAAGTTGACATGGCTGGAACTGAACTGAAATCTCTTTTTCATCCTACCAATCACCATATTCTGGCACCTGAAAGTGGGGATGAACAGCACAAGGGAAAGAAGATAGTCTTCCCTTTGGCCCCAGAATACCATCTTTATTCACAAGCAGTCTCTTTCATTAAAGATATTAAAAGATAGCACAAAAATGTCACTTCTGTGTTAATCATCCCTTTAGAAAAGAGATTTTGAAAATAACACTTGACAGATAACTGTTACAAGACAAGCTCTGAATGAGGATTTTCTTGAAAAATCTTCACTTCCGTAGTCTAAATGTAAATAAGTCAAAATGTTTACCTGGCTTTTCTGCCTGTGGAGTTTTAAATGATGCTAGGTCTCACTGTTTCCCCACTCTCTCAGTTGTGGTGAGGGTGTCTTCAGGATAGGAGGTTGTTGACACTGAGAGCTGAAAAGGGAATGCTTTTCTTTTTATAAACATCCCCAGCAGTAGCTTGGCAGTGGCACATTACCTCATTTGTGTTCTGCTATTTATATCTGGCCCCCACACTATCCCTTGGAATCACCACAGTTAACACATGAAATCTCCAAGAGGCTTGTAAAGCCACAGCAATTCCCTCCAACCATACAGCATGTTCAGTCTGAGCCCTCAGATCTGAGCTTCTCAGAGAGTGATCACACTTCCCATTCCTAACCTTTTGACCCTTTGATTCTGAGATGTCAAGCTAAAGCAAGGATTTTACCCTCGCTAGATGGTTCACATAACTCAGAGGACTTCCTGTGTTAATCACCGGCAACGGTGATGGCTATCACCATTCACTCAACCGGCTTACTGTATTTTAGGTATTGTGCCAGGTGCTGGGATGCACAAGGAAAACAAATCCAAAAAGCACTCAAACTAACAAAAGATGTGAAACTTATCCAGAATACATGTTAAGAACCTTAAGTACAAAGCCCAGTGAGAGCACTAAGAAGGGAAGGACTTGGCAGTATCTGCAACTATAGCTCTCATTTGAGTAAAGTACACCTAGTAAATACATTGACTGCAATGTTGAAGACCATATGTTATTTGTTTTTCTCTCCCTGACATTTCTTGGCATAATGCCCTCAAGAGCCATCCACGTTGTTACAAATGGCATTATTTCATTCTTTTTATGGCTGAGTAATATTATATTATATATGTACCATATCTTCTTAATCCACCTAACCGTCCATGGACACTTAAGTTGCTTCCGTATCTTCCTCTTGTTCAGTCGTTCAGTCCTGTCCAACTCTTTGAGACCCCATGGACTGCAGCACACCAGGCTTCCCTGTCCTTCACCATCTCTCAGAGTTTGCTCAAACTCACGTTCATTGAGTTGGCGATGCCATCCAACCATCTCGTCCTCTGTTGTCCCCTTCTCTTCCTGCCTTCAATTTTTCCCAGCATGTAAATAATGCCATTCAGAACATGAAAGTACAGAAATCTTTTCAACAGTTTTAATTTTCTTTGAGTTAATACTCAGAAGTGGAATTGTTAGATCATTTGTTGTCACTGTTGCTGTTCAGTCACTAAGTCATGTTCAACTCTTTGTGACCCCATGGATTACAGCACACCAAGCTCCTCTGTCCTCCAATATCTCGCAGAGTTTGCTCAAACTCATGTCCACTGAGTCGATGATGCTATCTAACCATCTCATCCTCTGTCACTCTCTTCTCTTTTGCTTTCAGTCTTTCCCAGCATCAGGGTCATTTCCAATGAGTTGGCTCTTGCATCAGGTGGCCAAATTATCAGGGTTTCAGCTTCAGCATCATTCCTTCCAGTGAAGATTCAGGGTTGATTTCCTCTAGGATTGACTGGTTTGATCTCCTTGCTGTCCAAGGGACTCTCAAGAATCTTCTCCAGCACCACAATGCAAAAGCATCAGTTCTCTTGTGTTCAGTCTCCTTTATGGTCCAACTCTCATATCCATACATGACTACTGGAAAAACCATAGTTTTAACTATACAGACCTTTGTCAGCAAAGTGATATTTCTGTTTTTTAATATGCTATCTAGGTTTATCATAGCTTTCCTTCCAAGGAGCAAGCATCTTTGAATTTTACAACTGCAGTCACCCTCCACAGTGATTTTGGAGCCCAAGAAAACACAATTCTGTTTTTCATTTTTTGAAGAACTCCCCATATTTCTCATAGCGAATGCACCAACTTGGATTCCCATCAAGAGTGCATAAACATTTCTTTTTCTTCACATTCTCCAATATTTGTTGTCTTTTTAAATAATAGCCATTGTCATAGGTGTGAGGTGATAGTTCATTGTGGTTTTGATGTGTATTTCCCTGATGATTAGTGATATTGATCTTTCCACGTGTCTGCTGGCCATTTGCGTATATTATTTGAAAAAATCTCTCTTCAGGTCTTCTGTTCATTTTTATATGCATTATTTCTGATTGAGTTGTTATGAGTTCTTTACAACGTTTGGATATTAACCCTTTATCATATGTATGATTTGCAAATATTTTCCACCATTCAGGTTGTATTTTCATTTTTAGATGCTTTCCTTTCCCGAGCAGAAACTCCTTAGTTTAGCTGAGTACCATTTTTTGATTTTTGCTTTTACTGCCTTTGCTTTTGGTGTCAAATTCAAAAAATCACTGTTAAGACCAATGCCAAGGAGTTTACCACTTATGTTTCCTCTAGGAGTTTTACGGTTCAGGTCTTACATTCAAGTCTTTAATACGTTTTGAGTTAATTTTTGTGTATGATGTGAGAGAGTGGTCTGATTTCATTTTTTGCATGTGCATATTCAGCTTATTTAACTTATATGCAGAGTACATCATGAGAAATGCTGGACTGGAAGAAACACAAGCTGGAATCAAGATTGTCGGGAGAAATATCAATAACCTCAGTTATGCAGATGACACCGCCCTTATGGCAGAAAGTGAAGAGGAACTAAAAAGCCTCTTGATGAAAGTGAAAGTGGAGAGTGAAAAAGTTGGCCTAAAGCTCAACATTCAGAAAACGAAGATCATGGCATCTGGTCCCATCACTTCATGGGAAATAGAGGGGGAAACAGCGGAAACAGCATCAGACTTTATTTTTTTTGGCTCCAAAATCACTGCAGATGGTGACTGGGGCCATGAAATTAAAAGACGCTTACTCCTTGGAAAAAAAGTTATGACCAACCTAGATAGTATATTCAAAAGCAGAGACATTACTTTGTCGACTAAGGTCCGTCTAGTCAAGGCTATGGTTTTTCCTGTGGTCATGTATGGATGTGAGAGTTGGACTCTGAAGAAAGCTGAGCGCCGAAGAATTGATGCTTTTGAACTGTGGTGTTGGAGAAGACTCTTGAGAGTCCCTTGGACTGCAAGGAGATCCAACCAGTCCATTCTGAAGGAGATCTGCCCTGAGATTTCTTTGGAAGGAACGATGCTAAAGCTGAAACTCCAGTACTTTGGCCACCTCATGCGAAGAGTTGACTCATTGGAAAAGACTCTGATGCTGGGAGGGATTGGGGGCAGGAGGAGAAGGGGATGACAGAGGATGAGATGGCTGGATGGCATCACTGACTCGATGGACGTGAGTCTGAGTGAACTCCAGGAGTTGGTGATGGACAGGGAGGCCTGGCGTCCTGCGATTCATGGGGTCGCAAAGAGTCGGACACGGCTGATCGACTGAACTGAACTGATTCAGCTTTCCCAACGCCATTTACTGAAGAGATTCCTTTCCCCATTGTATATTGGCTTCTTTGTTGTAAGTTAATTGACCATATATGCATGGGTTTATTTCTGGGCTTGCCATTCTAGTTCACTGATCTATGTGTCTGTTTCTATGTCAATACCACACTGTTTTGATTACTATGCATGTGTGTTAGTCGCTCAGACATGCCCAACTCTTTGCAACCCCATGGACTGCAGCCCACCAGGCTCCTCTGTCCATGGGATTCTCCAGGCAAGTATACTGGAGTGGGTTGCCATTTCCTTCTCCATTTGATTACTACAGCTTTATAATAAAGTTTGGATTGTGGCACATAATACTTTAAGCTTTGTTCTTCTTTCTCAAGATTGCTTTGGCTGTTTGAAGGTTTATGTGGTCCCCTCAAAATTTTGGGTTTCACTGGTGGCTCAGATAGTAACGAGTCCACTTGCAATGCAATGGGTTCAATCCCTGAGTCAGGAAGATCCTCTAGAGAAGGGGATGGTAACCCACTCCAGTATTTCTAGCTGGAGAATTCCATGGACAGAGGAGGCTGCAAGGCTACACAGTACATGGAGTCACAGAGTTGGACAAGACTGAGTGACTAACGCTTACTTACTAAACAAGTTTTAGAATTTTTTTTTGGTCCTATTTTGTGGAAAATGCCATTGGAATTTTCAAATGGATTGCACTGAACCTATAGATTGCTTTGAGTAGTATAGACATTTTAACAATATGGATTCTTCTAGTCCCTGAGCATTGAATATCTTTCTATTCATCTGAGTCTTCATCTTCTCTCATCGCCTTGATTAAATTTATTCACACTTTATTATTTTTGGTGAACTATAAATGAGATTATTTTTCTTTATTTTTCTTTCTGATAGTTATCGGTGCATTGAAACGTTAAGAAATTTCTGTGTATTGATTCTGTGTCCTGCAACTTCACTGAATTTATTAGTTCTAGTTTTTGGAGGAATCTTTAGGACTTTCTGTATATAGTATTATGTCATCTGCAAACAGAGACAGTTTTACTTCTTCCTTTCCAATTCAGATGATTTAATTTCTTTCTCTTGCTGGACTGCTCTAATTAGGACTCCCAATACAATGCTGAGTAAGTGTCTAGAGTGGCCATCCTGGTCTTGCACCTGATTTTAGGTGAAAAGCTTTCAGCTTTTCATCACTGAGCATATTAGCTATAGATCCATCACAGACAACCCTTACTACATGGAGGTACATTCCCTTTATACTTTATTGAGAACTTTTTTTTTTAATCAAAATGGGTGTGAAATTTTGTTAAGTGCTTTTTCTACATCTGTTGTGATGATCACATGATTTTTATCTTTCACTTTTTTAATCTGCAGTATTTCACTGACTGATTTGTCTCTCTGAATTATCCCTGCATCCCTGGAATGAATTCCACTTGATAATGGTGTATAATACTTTTAATGCATTGTTGAACTCAGTTTGCTAATACTTTGTTAAGGATTTTTACATCTATGTTCATCAGGGATATTAGTCTGAAATTTTCATTTTTTGTGTGTCTTTGTCTGGATTTAGTATCAGGCTAAGAATGCCCTTATAAAATGAGTTATGAACTCAGATGTGTTTCCTCTTCTATTTCTTGGAAAAGTCTCAGAAGGACTGGTGTTAATTCTTTTTCAAATACTTGGTAGAATTTGTCATTGAAACCATCTGGACTTTTATTTGGGGCAAGTGTTTAATTACTGATTCAATCTGCTTACTAATAATCAGTCTGTTCTGATTTTTTGTTTCTTCCTGATTCACTGCTGGAAGGTTGTTACTAGGAATTTATCCATTTCTTCTAGGTTGCCCAAATTATTAGCATATACTTTATTTGAAGCAGTCTCTCACACTTCAGTTCAGTCATTCAGTCGTGTCTGACTCTTTGAAACCCCATGGACTGTAGCACGCCAGGCTTCCCTGTCCATCACCAACTCTTGAAGCTTACTCAAACTTAAGTCCATCAAATCGGTGATGCCATCCAATCATCTTATCCTCTGTCGTCCCCTTCTTTCTCTGCCTTCAATTTTTCCCAGCATCAGGGTCTTTTCCAATGAGTCAGTTCTTCACATCAAGTGGCCAAAGTATTTGGAGTTTCAGCTTCAGCATCAGTCCTTCCAACGAATATTCAGGACTGATGCTGGAGCAGCCATGAGAGATACCCCACGCCAAAGGTAAGAGAAACCCAAGTAAGATGGTAGGTGTTGCAAGAGGGCATCAGAGGGCAGACATAATGAAACCATACTCACAGAAAACTAGTCAATCTAATCACACTACGACCACAGCCTTGTCTAACTCAAAGAAACTAAGCCATGCCCACGGGGCAACCCAAGACGGGCGGGTCATGGTGGAGAGGTCTGACAGAATGTGGTCCACTGGAGAAGGGAATGGCAAACCACTTCAGTATTCTTGCCTTGAGAACCCCATGAACAGTATGAAAAGGCAAAATGATAGGATACTGAAAGAGGAACTCCCCAGGTCAGTAGGTGCCCAACACGCTACTGGAGATCAGTGGAGAAATAACTCCAGAAAGAATGAAGGGATGCAGCCAAAGCAAAAACAATACCCAGCTGTGGAGGTGACTGGGGATAGAAGCAAGGTCCGATGCTGTAAAGAGCAATATTGCATAGGAACCTGGAATGTCAGGTCCATGAATCAAGGCAAATTGGTCAAACAAGAGATGGCAAGAGTGAACATCGACATTCTAGGAATCAGCAAACTAAAATGGACTGGAATGGGTGAATTTAACTCAGATGACCATTATATCTACTACTGCAGGCAGGAATCCCTCAGAAGAAATGGAGTAGCCATCATGGTCAACAAGAGTCTGAAATGCAGTACTTGGATGCAATCTCAAAAATGACAGAATGATCTCTGTTCGTTTCCAAGGCAAACCATTCAGTATCACAGTAATCGAAGTCTATGCCCCAACCAGTAATGCTGAAGAAGCTGAAGTTGTACGGTTCTATGAAGAACTACAAGATCTTTTAGAACTAACACCCAAAAAAGACGTCCTTTTCATTCTAGGGGACTGGAATGCTAAAGTAGGAAGTCAAGAAACACCCGAAGTAACAGGCAAATTTGGCCTTGGAATGTGGAATGAAGCAGGGCAAAGACTAATAAAGTTTTGCCAAGAAAATGCACTGGTCATAGCAAAACACCCTCTTCCAACAACACAAGAGAAAACTCTACACGTGGACATCACCAGATGGTCAACAACGAAATCAGACTGATTATATTCTTTGCAGCCAAAGATGGAGAAGCTCTATACAGTCAACAAAAACAAGACCAGGAGCTGACTGTGGCTCAGATCATGAATGGAGCTGACAATGGCTCCTTATTACCAAATTCAGACTTAAACTGAAGAAAGTAGGGAAAACCGCTAGACCATTCAGGTATGACCTAAATCAAATCCCTTATGATTATACAGTGGAAGTAAGAAATAGATTTAATGGACTAGATCTGATAGATAGAGTGCCTGATGAACTATGGAATGAGGTTCATGACACTGTACAGGAGACAGGGATCAAGACCATCCCCATGGAAAAGAAATGCAAAAAAGCAAAATGGCTGTCTGGGGAGGCCTTACAAATAGCTGTGAAAAGAAGAGAGGTGAAAAGCAAAGGAGAAAAGGAAAGATATAAGCATCTGAATGCAGAGTTCCAAAGAATAGCAAGAAGATATAAGAAAGCTTTCTTCAGTGATCAATGCAAAGAAATAGAGGAAAAGAACAGAATGGGAAAGACTAGAGATCTCTTCAAGAAAATTAGAGATACCAAGGGAACATTTCATGCAAAGATGAGCTCGATAAAGGACAGAAATGGTATGGACCAAACAGAAGCAGAAGATATTAAGAAGAGGTGGCAAGAATACACAGAAGAACTGTACAAAAAAGATCTTCATGACCCAGATAATCATGATGATGTGATCACTCATCTAGAGCCGACATCCTGGAATGCAAAGTCAAGTGGGCCTTAGAAAGCATCACTACGAACAAAGCTAGTGGAAGTGATGGAATTCCAGTTGAGCTATTTCAAATCCTGAAAGATGATGCTGTGAAAATGCTGCACGTAATATGCCAGCAAATTTGGAAAACTCAGCAGTGGCCACAGGACTGGAAAAGGTCACTTTTCATTCCAATCCCGAAGAAAGACAATAACAAAGAATGCTCAAACTACCGCACAATTGCACTCATCTCACATGCTAGTAAAGTAATGCTCAAAATTGTCCAAGCCAGGCTTCAGCAATACGTGAACTGTGAACTTCCTGATGTTCAAGCTGGTTTTAGAAAAGACAGAGGAACCAGAGATCAAATTGCCAATATGTGTTGGATCATCAAAAAAGCAAGAGAGTTCCAGAAAAACATCTATTTCTGCTTTATTGACTATGCCAAAGCCTTTGACTGTGTGGATCACAATCAACTGTGGAAAATTCTGAGAGAGATGGGAATACCAGACCACCTGACCTGCCTCTTAAGAAATCTGTATGCAGGTCAGGAAGCAGCAATTAGAACTGGACATGGAACAACAGACTGGTTCCAAATAGGAAAAGGAGTACGTCAATGCTGTTTATTGTCACCCTGCTTATTTAACTTCTATGCAGAGTACATCATGAGAAACGCTGGACTGGAAGAAACACAAGCTGGAATCAAGATTGCTGGGAGAAATATCAATAACCTCAGATATGCAGATGACACCACCCTTATGGCAGAAAGTGAAGAGGAACTAAAAAGCCTCTTGATGAAAGCAAAAGTGGAGAATGAAAAAGTTGGCCTAAAGCTCAACATTCAGAAAACGAAGATCATGGCATCCGGTCCCATCACTTCATGGGAAATAGATGGGGAAACAGTGGAAACAGTGTCAGACTTTATTTTTTTTGGCTCCAAAATCACTGCAGATGGTGACTGGAGCCATGAAATTAAAAGACGGTTACTCCTTGGAAGAAAAGTTATGACCAACCTAGATAGTATATTCAAAAGCAGAGACATTACTTTGTCGACTAAGGTCCGTCTAGTCAAGGCTATGGTTTTTCCTGTGGTCATGTATGGATGTGAGAGTTAGACTGTGAAGAAGGCTGAGTGCCGAAGAATTGATGCTTTTGAACTGTGGTGTTGGAGAAGATTCTTGAGAGTCCCTTGGACTGCAAGGAGATCCAACCAGTCCATTCTGAAGGAGATCAGCCCTGGGATTTCTTTGGAAGGAATGATGCAAAAGCTGAAACTCCAGTACTTTGGCCACCTCGTGCGAAGAGTTGACTCATTGGAAAAGACTCTGATGCTGGGAGGGATTGGGGGCAGGAGGAGAAGGGGATGACAGAGGATGAGATGGCTGGATGGCATCACTGACTTGATGGACTTAAGTCTGAATGAACTCCGGGAGTTGGTGATGGACAGGGAGGCCTGGCGTCCTGCGATTCATGGGGTTGCAAAGAGTCGGACACGACTGAGCGACTGAACTGAACTGAACTGATGTCCTTTAGGATTAACTGGTTTGATCTCCCTGCAGTCCAAGGGACTCTCAAGAGTCTTCTCTAACGCCACAGTTCAAAAGCATCAATTCTTCAGTGTTCAGCTTTCTTTATGGTCCAACTCTCACATCCATACATGACTACTGGAAAAACCACAGCTTAGACTAGATGGACCACTGTCGGCAAAATAATGTCTCTGCTTTTTAATATGCTGTCTAGTTTGGTCACAGCTTTTCTTCCAAAGAAAAGCTTTTCTTCCAAGTCTCTGATGATGCTTTATATTTCTGTGATATCATCTGTAATGTCTTCTCTTGTTTCTGGTTTTGAGTTCTCTTTTTTCAGTGAGTCTAGTTAAAGATTTATCCATTTTGCTTATTTAACAAAAGAGCTTTTGATTTCATTCAGCTTCTCTATTGTGTTTCTTTTCATTTATTTCTAGTATGAATTTTGCTATTTTCTTCCTTCTAACTTTGGGCTTTATTTATTCTCCTGTTTCTAGTTCCTTGAGATGTAAAGTCAGGTTGCTTGAAATTTTCCTTGCTTCTTGCAGTAGGCATTTATCACTATGAACTTTCCTCTTAGAACTGCTTTTACTGTATCCCACAAATTTTGGTATATGGCCATTTTTGTTTGTCTCAAGGTATTTTTTTTATTTTGCTTTCAATTTTTTCTTTGACCTACTGACTATACAGGCATATGCTTTTTAATCTTTCAGTTCAGTTCAGTTACTCAGTCGGGTCCAACTCTTTGAAACCCCATGGACTGCAGCAAGCCAGGCTTCCCTGTCCATCACCAACTCTTGGAGCTTACTCAAACTCATGTCCATCGAGTCAGTGATGCCATCCAACCATCTCATCCTCTGTCCCCTTCCCCTCCTACATTCAATCTTTCCCAGCATCAGGGTCTTTCCCAGTGAGTCAGATCTTCACATCAGGTGGCCAAAGTACTGCAGTTTCAGCTTCAGCATGAGTCCTTAAAATGAATATTCAGGACTGAGTTCCTTTAGGATTGACTGGTTTGATCTCCTTGCAGTTCAAGGGACTCTCAAGAATCTTCTTCAACACCACAGTTCAAAAGCATCAATTTGGCACTCAGCTTTCTTTATGGTCCAACTCTCACATCCATAACAAGACTACTGGAAAAACCATAGTTTTGACTAGATGGGCCTTTGTTGGCAAAGTAATGTCTCGGCTTTTTAATATGATGTTTAAGTTGGTCATAGCTTTTCTTCCAAGGAGCATGCATCTTTCAATTTCATGGCTGCAGTTACCATCTGCAGTGATTTTGGAGCCCAAGAAAATAAAGTCTGTCACTGTTTCTATTGTTTCCCCATCTATTTGCCATGAAGTGATGGGACTGGATGCCATGATCTTAGTTTTTTGAATGTTGAGTTTTAAGCCAGATTTTTCAGTCTTTCACTTTCATCAAGAGGGTCTTCAGTTCCTCTTCACTTTCTGCCCTAAGGACTTAATCTTTACATATTTATAAATTTCCTAGTTTTCTTCTTGTAACTGATTTCTAGTTTCATGCCACTGTGATTAGAAAAGATGCTTAATATGATTTCAATTTTCTTAAAATTTTAAATTTTGTGGTCTAACATATAATCTATCCTAGAGAATGTTCCATATACACTTGAGAAAAATGAGTATTCTACTGCTTTCAGGTGGCATGTCCTATATATTTCTGTTAAGTCTATGTCATTTAAGGCCAATGTTCCCTTATTCATTATCTGTCTAAATGATCTATCCACTGATATAAGTGGGATATTAAAGTCCCCTACTATTATTGTACTGCTATCTATTTCTTCCTTTAGGCCTATTAATATTTGCTTTATATATTTAGGTCCTCCTATATTGGCTGCTTCCCTGGTGGTTCAGATGGTAAAGAATCCGCCTACAATGTGGGAGCCCTGGATTTGATTCCTGGGCTGGGAAGATCCCCTGAAGAGGGCATGGTAACCCACTCCAGTTCTCTTTCCTGGAGAATGCCCATGGACAGAGAAGCCTGGTGGGCTACAGTCCATGGGGTCGCAAAGAGTTGTACACAACTGAGCAACTAAGCACCGAGCATACTGGGTGCATAAACATTTACAAATGTTATGTCGTCTTGTTCAACTGAACACTTTATCACTACATGATCTTGTCTGTTTTGTATATTTTATCTGATATAAGTGTTACTGAACACAAGTTTGCATGCCATATGCACAGTGAGGCCAAATGATATCAGAACATCAGATGCACAGGGGCTTCAGGTGGGAGCAGTGCCAGGTCCCAGGCCAGGGCTCTGTTGCAAGCCTGGTAGGCAGCTGGACGTGAGCCACAGCCTTGTGTACCACATTTAATGGAGTCAGCTTGCCCAGTGCCACCCACCCTGTGCTACCACTGTGGCCCCCTAGCCTGGCCTGGCCAAGAAGTCCCTGATTCCCACTGGGCTGTCTGCAAGGACAGCTATGACAGGAAGGTGAAGCAGGCAGTGGGGAGAAGGCAAGGAGGTGGCATGCCCCTGTGCCCACTTGGCCAATAAGACCCTAACCTGCAGGTATACCTGCCACTAGAATAGGGGTGAAGTAGCACACAGCTGTTAGCTTGCAAGAGATAACACATGGTGGTTAGAGGACCCGTTCCACCAACAGTCAGCCAAACAGTGATTCTGGGATAGAGACTGTGGAGAGAGGCGAATTGCAGCCTTCTCCCAGGCCCTTGGGGCCAGCAGGTGAGCTGGGAAGGCTGAGAGACAGGTTGAGGGCTGTGTCTTGCAGAGCTCCAGAGCCCTCACAACAGCCACCAACTGGCTGGACCAGGCCTGGAAGCAGCAGTGAATCTCTCCCCAATCCTCACCTCTACAACCTAACAGTGGTAGCAATCTCCATGGGTCATAAGCCATGAAGGCCTCAGATCCTCTCCTGCTTAAATGAAAAGCCTGAGAGCTGGCTGGGTCCCAGGTGCCTTGCCCCCTAAGTGATAGTGACTGAGCAGAGTCTGGGAACCTGGCCCTGAGCATTCTGCCAGCTGAGATCTGCCTCTTCAGCCAGACCAGAGACTGGCAAAAGGACCCAGGCTGGGTGTTGGATGAATGCTCCCAGGCAGGTCCCACATAGGGACCCCCTCCTTTTAGCCAGGACCTGGACCTTGGAGGGCAGAAGTTGAGCATTGGGACCTCACTCTTTCTTGCCAGAACGAAGAATACCACTTGCTTCATTGGAGATTTACAAGAACATGGTAACGTGACCTCTAGAACAAAGGATCTGACACCAAGAAGTCTGAAACAACTAATAATACCCCCTCCCTCATCTTTCCTATAAAAGGCTTTTGCCAAAAGTTTTGGGGAGCTCAGGATTTTTTTCAAGGAATAAGCCACTCATTTCTGTGTATGGCTCTGCAATAAACCTTTCTGTGCTCCAAATTCCAACATTTTGGTGTTGTTTCACCTCCCTGCGCATTGGACATGTAGACTTGCATCCAGTAACATAAGTATAGTTATTCCAACTTTCTTTTGGCTTCTATTTGCATGGAATATCTTTTCTCCATCCTTCTACTTTCAGTTTGTGTGTGTCTTTAGGTATCGAGTCTTTTGTAGGCAGCATATAGATGGGTCTTGTTTTTGTATCCATTCAACCACTCTACATCTTTTGATTGGAAAATTTAGTTCATTTTACATTTAAAGTGTTAACTGGAAGATATGTCCTTATTGTCATTTTGTTAAATGTTTTCTGACTGTTCTGTAGTTCCTCTCTTCCTTCTTCTTTTGCTCTCTTCCTCTGTGGTTGATGATTTTCTTTAGTGGTTATCTTATATTCATTTCTCATTTCCTTTTATTTATCTAGTATAGGTTTTTGATTTGTGGTATCAGGAAGCTTACATTAAAAAAACTTATAACAGTCCATTTTAAGTTGATAACTTAACTTTGAAAGCATTCAAAGTTCTACATTTTTATTCTTTCATTCTCCACATTTTATGTTTTTGATGTTACATTTTACATCTTTTAATTGTGTGTATTCTTTAACTAATTACAGCAGTTACAGTTATTTTTACTACTTTTGTCTTTTAACCTTCACACAAGTTTAACAGTGACTCATCTACTACCTTTACCATACAGCCATACGTCACCTTACTCAACTTTGGTTTATTGTGCTTCACATTGTGCTGCCTTTTTTTTTTTTTTTACAAATCAAAGGTTTGTGGTAACCTTGCCCAGACAAAGTCTGTAGGTGCTATTTTTTCAAACAGCATTTGCTAACTTCATGTCTCTGTGTCACATTTTGGTTAATTCTTGAAAATTTTCTAACTTTTTATTACATCATGTTGATCTGTGATCAGTGGTCTTTGATGTTACTACTATCAGTTCAGTTCAGTTCCGTCACTCAGTCGTGTCCGACTCTTTGCGACCCCATGAATCGCAGCACACCAGGCCTCCCTGTCCATCACCAGCTCCCGGAGTTCATTTAGACTCACGCCCATCGAGTCAGTGATGCCATCCAGCAATCTCATCCTCTGTCGTCCCCTTCTCCTCCTGCCCCCAATCCTTCCCAGCATCAGAGTCTTTTCCAATGAGTCAACTCTTCGCATGAGGTGGCCAAAGTACTGGAGTTTCAGCTTTTGCATCATTCCTTCCAAAGAAATCCCAGGGCTGATCTCCTTCAGAATGGATTGGTTGGATCTCCTTGCAGTCCAAGGGACTCTCAAGAGTCTTCTCCAACACCACACTTCAAAAGCATCAATTCTTCGGCACTCAGCCTTCTTCACAGTCCAACTCTCACATACTGCTTGCTTAAGGTTCAGATAATGATTAGCATAAAAAGCCTCTTGATGAAAGTGAAAGAAGAGAGTGAAAAAGTTGGCTTAAAGCTCAACATTCAGAAAACGAAGATCATGGCATCCGGTCCCATCACTTCATGGGAAATAGGTGGGGAAACAGTGGAAACAAAGTCTCAGACTTTATTTTGGGGGGCTCCAAAATCACTGCAGATGGTGACTGGAGCCATGAAATTAAAAGACGCTTACTCCTTGGAAGAAAAGTTATGACCAACCTAGATAGCATACTGAAAAGCAGGGACATTACTTTGCCAACAAAGGTCCGTCTAGTCAAGGCTATGGTTTTTCCTGTGGTCATGTATGGATGTGAGAGTTGGACTCTGAAGAAGGCTGAGCACCAAAGAATTGATGCTTTTGAACTGTGGTGTTGGAGAAGACTCTTGAGAGTCCCTTGGACTGCAAGGAGATCCAACCAGTCCATTCTGAAGGAGATCAGCCCTGGGATTTCTTTGGAAGGAATGATGCTAAAGCTGAAACTCCAGTACTTTGGCCACCTCATGCGAAATGTTGACTCATTGGAAAAGACTTTGATGCTGGGAGGGATTCGGGGCAGGAGGAGAAGGGGATGACAGAGGATGAGATGGCTGGATGGCATCACTGACTCGATGGGCGTGAGTCTGAGTGAACTCCGGGAGCTGGTGATGGACAGGGAGGCCTGGCGTGCTTCAATTCACGGGGTCGCAAAGAGTCGGACACGACTGAGCGACTGAACTGATTTTTAAATTAACGTATGCACACTGTTTTTTTAGGCTTAATCCTACTGCATACTTAACAGTCTAAAGCATAAAATAAATATATCTTTTATATGCACTGGGAAATCAAAAATTCACGTGACTTGCTTTATTGTGGTAACTTGGAATCAAGTTAACAGTGTCTCTGAGGTATGCCCATATGTTTACCTTTAGCAGTGAGTTTTATACTTTCATATGTTTTGTTGTTATTAACTAGCATCCTTTCTTTTCAGCTTAAGTAAGTCCCTTTAACATTTCTTGTAATGCTGGTTTAGTGAGTGATGCACTCCTTTGGCTTTTGCTTGTCTGGAGAACTCTTTCTCTCCTTCAGTTCTGAATGATAACTTTGCAGGCAGAGTATTCTTGGTTGTAGGTTTTTTTTTTCCTTTCCTTGCCACTCCTTTCTGGTTTGCAAAGTCACTGCTGAAGAAAATCTGCTGGTCTTATGGAGGTTCCCTTATACATAACAAGTTGTTTTGCTCTCGCTGCTTTTAAGATTCTCTCCTTGTCTTTAACTTTTGACATTTTAATTATAATGAGTCTTGTGGGTCTCTTTAGGTTCATCTTATTTGGAACTCTTTTAGCTTCCTGGATGTAGACGTCTGCTTCCTTCCCCAGGTTAGTTTCAATCATCATTTATCCAAGTAATTTTTCTCCCGTTTTTCTCTCTCCTGTCCTTCTGGTGCTCCTATAATACAAATGGTAGGCACTTGATGTATCCCCAAAGTTCTTTATGCTATCTTCACTTCTTTACTACTTTGATTTGGTGAGTTCTTCTATCCTGTCTTTGAGCTCACTCACCCTTTGTTCTGTTTCACCTAATCTTCTGTTGAATCCCACTAATGTATTTTCCAGTTTGGTTGCTGTACTCTTCAGTTCTATGACTTCTGTTTGGAATTTTTAAATATTTTCTAATCTCTTTGATAAAGTTCTCACTGTATTCACCCATTCCTCTTCTGAGTTCAGGGAGCATTTTTATGATTATCACTTTGAACTTTTTATCAGGTTAATTACTTGTCTCTATTTTATTAAGTTTTTTTTGCAGTTTTATCTTGTTCATTTGGAACATGCTTCTCTGTTTCTTCACTTTGCTTGACTTTCTGTCAGTTTCTATGCATTTGATGAAACAGCTGCCTCTGCCAGTCCTGCAGGGTTGGCCCTGTACAGGAGACAAACCTTATCATTCAGCTCTGCCCTGGTACTCTTAGTTGTTTCTCAACACCACTGTGATTATCCAAGCAGCCTATTTTATTTTTAATAGCTGAGGGAGAATCAAGATCAGTTAGTGTTCCAAAGGGCAAGATCTCACTCAGCATCTAAGTTTAGCCTGATTAGAACCCAGACTCTCACGCAGCAGCTTTTATAAATACAAATAAACAGTTTTGTCAGACCACAAGTACAAGCCTTGCTGGCCCCCAGAGTCAAGTGATCTGGAGGTACCCCCTAGGCAGCTGTCATAAAGATCAGGGCTCCAGATGAGTATGTAGGCTCCTTTCGGTGAGAGACCAGTTAAGCTGTGGCATGGTAAAGGGAGGGAAGAAAGATGGTATTCCCCAGCCCACATCACCTGAGAGCACCTCTGTAGCCTCTGGAAGTGTTTCATACCTGAGATTTGCCCTATGGCCAAAGCTCCAGGACTGGCAAGCAGGACTCTTTCGCAGAAAGACTAGGGGAATGCTTTAGTCCACTGTCTGTGCAGTGACCTGGGAGCGGTAGCCTTCCAAGAACTGTATCTCTGATAGTTACAGTCCTGGGGGACCCAGGAACGTCCCTGGCTACCAGAAAATCAAGGGATATTTCCTGGGCAGCAGCTACAAAAACCAGAGTACCAGATGCAAAAACTGGTATACCAGATATTTATAAGCGCTCCCTTTCAAGAGATGCTGACATTCACGAGTCTAGCAGGAGAAGAGAAAGATAATGCCTCCCCTTCAAGGTCTAAGGTTTACAGTTAGCTTATATATGTTTAATTAGAAACCTGTCCCTCGGGGTACAGCAATAATAAGCTAATATTGGCCTTTTTCACAGAAAGATTGAGCTCCTAAGTCTGCTACCTCCTGCTGTGCCCTGGGGGTGATTACTGTTTAAGAACTCTTTGGTTACAGTCTCATGGAGCCTACAAGCTAAGCCTGGCTGGCCACCGGAACCAAGTGATTAGAGGTGTCTCCTGGCAGCATCTGAAAAAATTAGGGCACCAGAGAAGGATATAAGCTTCTTTCTGAAAGATACCAGCAAGCTGGAACAAGGTAGAGGGAGAGTGCAAAGATGCAGTCCACCTGCCTCCATACCCTGAAAACAGCTCTATAAGCCCCTATAAGTATGCCCAATCAGAAGTCTGTCCCTCCAGCCAAAGCTCCTGGACAAGCAAATAGACCTCTTTCTCAGAAGGACTAGAAGTGTGTTTCAGTCTGCTCTCCGTGTAGTGCCATAGGAGTGGTAGTCTTTCAAGAAATGAAATCTCCAACTGTTACAGTCTCATGAAACCCAGGAACACAAGTCTTCTTGGCCTCCAAAGCCAGGTGATCCCCCAAGTGGCAGCTGCAAAAACTGGGTCACCAGATATAAAAATGAAGCAACAGATGTGTACATAACCTCCTGAGAAATACTGGTGCTCTGGACTGCAGCAAAGCAAGAACACAAAGATGGCACCCACTGGCTAGAGTGATTGCTGTTGTTTAGTCACTAAGTCATGTCCAGCTCTTTGTGACCCCATGGACTGTAACCCACCAGGATCCTCTGTCCATGGGATTTTCTAGGCAAGAATATTGAAGTGGGTTGCACGTCATTCTCCAGGGGATCTTCCCAACCCAGGGATCAAACTTAAGTCTCCTGCATTGGCAGGCCGTTTCTTTGTCACTGAACACCAGGGAAACCCAGCTACAGTGAAGCAGAGTACAAGAATGGAACATACCAAAGAGGAAAAAAAAACACATTTTTTTTAAGAGTTGGGGAAGGAAGTCCTAGGAATCCAGTGGTTAAGACTTCACCTTCCAATACAGGAGGTATGGGTTTGATCCCTGATCAGGGAGCTAAGATCCCACATTCTTTGCAGTCAAAAACCCAAAACAGAAACAATACTGTAACAAATTCAAAAAGACTTTAAAAACAATGGTCCACACAAGAAAATCTTTAAAGAAAAAAGATTTGGGGGAGATGGTACCCACTGGTTTTAGTAAGGCAAAAATGGATTGTGAAAAATGGTACCCAGTGACTACAGCATAAAGATGACACCCATTGGAAGCAGGAAAATAAAGAAATAGTGGCACCTGTGGGTTTTAGCAAGGCAGAGCGAGGGCATGATGAAAGCACCCATTAGCCTCCTTCCCAGGAGAATACTCCAGCAGGCCTTTGCCCCTCAGACCAATTACTCTAAAATTAACAAACAAGTCTTTTATACATAAATCTGGATGCTTTTCAAAGGGCTCCTTCTGCACTGCTCCCTGGAGCAGATGAGTCTGCACACAGGCCCCTTAAGACTGTACCTCAGTTTGTCACAGCCCCACCAGTCTTATATGTGAGCCCTGCTAGTCTTTAAACCCAAGTGTTTTGAGGGCTTGTCTCTCAGGTAACTGTCTTTAAAGTTGGGGTACCCAATGTGACATAAGAACCCTTTACTCCCCAGGGCAAAATTCCAAGTTATGAACTACCTTCCAACTGTGGGTTGCAGCACCAGAGTTGGGAGTTTATGGCAAGATTCTGCCACAGTCTTTCCTACCCATTTAGAAGTGGCCTCCTTCACATTTGTCTGATGTGAAGAATTATTCCACCAGTTTTTAGTTTTTCCCTAGAAGCAACTATTTTATACATGGCTGTAGATTTGGCATACCCCTGGGAGAAGGTGAGTTCAGGATCTTCTTATATCACTATCTTGAACCAGAATCTCCAATTTTTGACTCTATTTCATTCATCCATCCACCCATTCAACAAATATATGAATCTTCACAATGTTCCAGGCACTGGTTTAAGTAATGCAGGTATATCAGTGAACAAAACAGACATCGTGCCCTTGTCAAATGCATATTCTTGTGGGAGGGGACAAACAACTGCCGGGAGCCGCCATGGGAGATCCCACCCATGACAAGGTCATGTGGAAGAGAACTGTTAAGTAAGGCTTCAGAACTCAAGGGGCTCCCTAGGCTTTCTCGAGCATCTACCCCAAAACCAGAATCTGTCTGTTTTACTGTTTCATGACTTTCACCAACTCCTCTGACATTAACAGGGGGCTAACCCTGACCACCTTTCTCTGGAGAAAATCAACTTAGGGCTCTAGCTAATAAGTCTCCTGGACAGGAGAGGAATATTTCAAATCAAACCCCCTCTATTAGCTTTCTAGCTTGCTTGGCAGGTTATCCAGACTCCTGCAGCTATGCATACAATTATTTACAGCCTCCCAACTGTGAGAAGCACGGAAAGCCTAAAACATAGAGCCTCTGAAAGAGTTAAAAGTTATTAGAGTAGTGCTAGTGCTGATGTAGGATTTCATTATTGGGCCAATGCTTGTTGCTAAGTACCCATATCTCTTATCCACTGTGCACCTGGGAATGCATTAGTTAACATAGTGAGAATGCTAGAAAAACAAGTGTAGCCTTGAATTTAACCATATCAGACTTTTGAGCTAATTGGTTCTTTCTTGTAACTCACTGCACCTTTGCTCTGTGAAAAACGTAACTCTGTTTGGCATTTTCTGAGCTGACATAGATTAGAAATATAAAGAAAAAACACTTTGAGGGAAAATAAGTTTTCTGGTTGAGCGGCCTTTATCAAAAACCCACTGAGATGTTATGGGGAGGGAGGTGGGAGGGGGGTTCATGTTTGGGAACACATGTAAGAATTAAAGATTTTAAAATTAAAAAAAAAAAAGTTAGGAAAAAAAAAAAAAAGAGGGTCATAGGTCTGGCGGCGGCAGCATGGCGGCGGGGGCGGCTGAGGCAGCGGCGGCGGTGGTGGAGGTCGGCTCAGCTGGGCAGTTTGAGGAACTGCTGCGCCTCAGAGCCAAGTCCCTTCTTGTGGTCCATTTCTGGGCACCATGGGCTCCTCAGTGCGCGCAGATGAATGGCGTGATGGCCGAGCTCGCCAAAGAGCACCCACAAGCCTCATTCGTGAAGTTGGAAGCGGAAGCTGTTCCTGAAGTATCTGAGAAATATGAAATTAGTTCTGTTCCCACCTTTCTGTTTTTCAAGAATTCTCAGAAAATCGACCGATTAGATGGTGCCCATGCCCCAGAGTTGACCAAAAAGGTTCAGCGACACGCGTCTAGTGGCTCCTTTCTCGCCCAGTGGTAGTGAGCACCCGAAGGAGGACCTCAGCCTCCGCCTGAAGAAGTTAACCCACGCCGCCCCCTGCATGCTGTTCATGAAGGGGACGCCTCAGGAGCCGCGCTGCGGTTTCAGCAAGCAGATGGTGGAAATTCTTAACAAACATAATATTCAGTTTAGCAGTTTCGACATCTTCTCAGATGAAGAAGTTCGTCAGGGCCTCAAAACCTATTCCAATTGGCCCACCTATCCCCAGCTCTATGTTTCTGGAGAGCTCATAGGAGGACTTGATATAATCAAGGAGCTAGAAGCATCTAAAGAACTAGATACGATTTGCCCCAAAGCCCCCAAGTTAGAGGAAAGGCTCAAAGTACTGACAAATAAAGCTTCTGTGATGCTCTTTATGAAAGGAAACAAACAGGAAGCTAAGTGTGGCTTCAGCAGACAGATTTTGGAAATACTAAATAGTACTGGGATTGAATATGAGACATTTGATATATTGGAGGATGAAGAAGTTCGGCAAGGATTAAAAGCTTACTCCAATTGGCCGACGTACCCTCAGCTGTATGTGAAGGGGGAGCTTGTCGGAGGACTGGACATCGTTAAGGAATTGAAAGAAAATGGGGAGTTGCTGCCTATACTGAAAGGAGAAAATTAGTGAATGGTAGACTTGGTGCCCACCCACTGCAGGAAGGCTTCCTTCAGCGGAGCAGTTCGTGGTTTAGTCCTCAGAAACGGACCAGGAGGAGAAAACGCTCATCCTCAGTTACGCTTTGTATATTTCACAAGGCTGTGCTAAATAACGTATGTGACCTTTTTTCCACCAAAATTAGAACACAATAAACATCTTCAAGTTCAATTAAAAATAAAAAATTTAAAAAAAAAAAAGAGGGTCATAAAATGTTCACAGGCCTCCAAGGCCAGAAGATACTGTACACAACATCTTTTGTGGAAAAGGTATGCAGAAAAATCCTGGTTTCGATAAGGGCAATACTGCTGGAATGTTTGGGCTGACTCTGTATGACCTTGCATCTTTCATTTCCCTCTATGTATAAGGCAAGGTATAAAAGTACCTTTTGAAAAATAAAGCTTTTGGGCCTCGCAGAAGCTTGGTCACCCCGTGTTTTTTCTTCTATCTATCTTTCTTTCTCTCTCCCTCTCCCTCTCTTTTTCAGGCTGATCCCTTGGAGCATGGGGGCTCCCTGCATTCACTTACCTGCCCGGGTTTCTAACACCTGAATGGGAAGACTTTCTGCGTCTTCACTCCCTTGGGAGACCGGGAGGGCATCTGTGGCCTCCATGAACAGGGCAAACTTCCTGTCTTGAAGTTTTATTGGTTCTCTATGTAAACCAAGGAATATCAGCCTCTTTCTCTCCTCTATTTTCTTATCTACAACATTCTTATCTATCTCTCTCTCTCTCAATCAATCGCCGACGCCGTTTGGGTTTCCCTGGATCCTGCAGGGGCTGGACCCCAGCGAATAACAACTAAAAGAATTATGAAAGTATGTTAGAATATAGTAATTGTTATTTTTTAAAAAACGTAATACAAAAGAGACTGGCTTCCATGGGGAGTCTGCCATTTAAATCGGATGGTTTGGGGGATGAAAACATGATATATAAGCAAAGACTTGAAGGAGATGAGGGAGATCAGCCGTGAAGACTATGGTTGAAGAGTGGTCAGGAGGAGGAAATACAAGAGGCTGATGCGGCTGGAATAGAAGAGTCGTAGGTAAGGAAGAGCTGTGGAGATAAGGTCAGCAAGGTAAGGGTGGGAGTGGGAAGATAAGAGTTTGTAGGCTATTATAAGAATCTCAGATCTTATTCTAAGAGAAAGGGAGTAAATCACAAGGTTTGAATGGAAGTATGACAAGATTTGACTTATTTTTTAAGATGATGACCCCCTGGCTGTTCTTCTAAGAATAGTCTGTAGGGTGAAAGCCAACCAGTTTACAGGTTAGTATGGCAAAGAGTCGGACACGACTGAGCGACTGAACTGAACTGAACTGAACTGATGATAATGAAAGCAGAGACTATGGTGGCTTGAACCAAGACGGTAGGAGTAAAGGTGGTGAGGTTGTGACTGAATTCTTAGCATAATGCTTTGAAATCCATCCACGTTGTTGCACACATCAACAACTCTAAAACTAACTACAGTGATGGTTCCACAATTCTGTGAATAAACCAAAGACCACTGAATTAGATACTTTTTGTTTTATTATTATTTTGGCTGCATCATTGGGGCATTAGTTCCTCGACCAGGGACTGAATCTGGGCCCTCAGCGGTGAGAGTGCAGAGTCCTAACCACTGATCCACCAGGGAACTCCCTGAATCATATACTTTAAATACATGACATTATTAATATATGGTATCTGAAGTGAATCTCAGTAAAGCTGTTCTTTAAAAGAGGAATGACCTACTGATACATACAACATGGATGAATCTCAAAAGCATTGTACTAAGAAGTTAGTCACATATGTATGACAGTTACTATATAACAGTTACTATATTCTAACATACTTTCATAATTATTTATTTTAGTAGTTGTTTGTCCCCTCCCACAAGAATATGAATTTGACAAGGGCACGATGTCTGTTTTGTTCACTGATATACCTGACAAAGCTACATACTGTATGATAACATTTAGTTGACATTCTAGAAAACAAAGAAATGTAGTGACAGAAAGCAGTGACTGCCAGAGCCTTTGACAAGGAGACTGACTACAAACATTTTGGGGTAATGAAATGTTTTATATCATGATAGTATTTGGTGGTTGCACAATAATATATACATTTGTTGTGGGTCATTGTACATTAAAGTTGATGAATTTTATTAAATAGCAACAACCTCACCCACATACTCCTTGGAATGTCTTCATGTACCTCCAGAGTTGTATGTATCCCAATTGAAGACTACTACCGGAAAGCACCTGAATGATGCAATGGTCAAAGGAAGAGGCTTGAAAGAGCTAGGAAATCCAAAGGAGCTCAGGGTTGTGGTCAGATAAGGCAAAGTACATGTAACTTAGAGACTGGAGGCCAACGCAAGATACTACAGCAGAGAATGGAAATTATCACCGTCCAAAGACCAGCAGGATAAGACACGTCAGGAAAGGTCAGAGACCACTAGAGGGCAGCAACAGAACAGGTCACCTCTACCCACACAGGCAGGACTTCGCTTGCTCTTGGGAAGGACAGAGTTTCCCAGGTGCTGCTAGTGGTAAAGAACCCACCTGTCAATGCAGGGGATGTAAGAGACATGGGGTCCATCCAGAAGATTCTCTGTAGGAGGACATGGCAACCCACTCCAGTATTCTTACCTGGAGAATCCCAAGGACAGAGGGGCCTGGCAGGCTACAGTCCGTAGGGTCACAAAGAGTCCGACATGACTGAAGTGACTTAACAAAGCATGAGAAAGACAAAAGGGAAAACGAAAAAAAAATTCTGAATTTAACTAATTTTTTTTACTTAAAGTAGACTGCTTCAACTCACAAGTAACTAAATTTTAACTGGCAGGATTAATGTTCTATCATTAATGGACATGAAAGTGAAAGTCACTCAGTTGTCAAGAATACTGGAATGGGTAGCCATTCCTTTCTCCAGGAGATCTTCCCAACCCAGGGACTGAACCCAGGTCTCTCGAACTGTACGTGGATTCTTTCCTGTCTGAGTCACCAGGGATGCCTCAATGGACATGAGAATTTGTAAATTATGTGTATTTCCAATATAGATAAATAAGTTTCCTTTTTGCATATGGTTCCCACATACATTGTGGCACCCTGCTACTGGGGAAAACTTTAGCCTGGTCTCTGCTAGCATAAGCGGTTGGTATGGTCTCCAGAAATGATGACATTTAACTGCTGGTTTAATGAGTTAGTATTTTCTACAGATTGTTGGGTGCCCTGTTGGTAAATCCCCCCATCAATATAGTATATCCCTCCCAGTACAGTCTCCTAGCACTGAGGATTCTAAACAACAATCTCTATGTCCTCTCACCTGTACTCAATGTTCCTACCACAAACTCTAGATAAGCTTTCTTGGCCTTGTTGGGCATCTTCTTATAAAAGACTAGAGCTATAGGCCCCAAGGGAAACCTAGGAATTCCATCACAACCTTGACTTTGTGGAAAACTGGAGAGAAGGAACCTTCGTCTGTTCCCTACCCGTCCTGTTACTTTGCTATTACCAACTTATTGCTTGGGTGGTCTCATGTTATACATGATGCTTTTCTAAAAGACCTTGAAAACAGCCCAGTTTGCCCAAGGAGAGGCAAAAGAAAACAATCACTACTGAGCTAAGATTCCAGAAACTTGTTTCTAAACTCCTACACCAGCCTTTTCCAGAGTTTCAGTCAGAGGAGCCAGGACACAAGATTCTGATCTTTTCCCCTTCTTTTCTGTTTTACTCTTCTTCTCCCAATTCCTATTAGGGGTACTTTCTACATGCTATTTCTTCCTCCTTTATCCTATGAACCTCTCTGTTCTGGCGTTTTCTGCCTTTCCTTCCCTTGGACTATTAATGATTTAATCTTAAAGGTGTTTGGAGAACAGACAGAACATAATTTATAGAGGGAATGAAAGCATATTTAGTATTTTCACAACAATCCAAAACACTACCCCATAACATTCACTATTAAATTATTAAAATACATTATTCTATTTGTAGACATGTCTCTGTTGGTAAATTTTAAGCCCCTAGGCTTTAATTCTCAACTTTTTTTCCGACTGCAATGAGACCCATTCTTATCAAGGAAAATGGATTCCTATGACAATGATCTCAAAGTGTTTATATGTATGTGTGGAGTACGTTTAATTACATTTTTTCAAATGCCTTCAGAATACTTTCACATGTCCCTCATGATGCTGTAACTTATCTTTGAATCTCTTAGCATGCTCCTAGTATACGTCTTTTACACTATGAGTATTTCAAAAATGTTTATGAAACAAGGAAAGAGAGGGAACAGGAAACAGAGGGAAGAAAGAATTAGTAGCCTTACTGAGCTTAAGATTTCGAGGATAAATATTAGTAGGAACAGTATTAGCATCTACAGACACTAAGGGCAACAATTTAGATTCTGCAACAAAATTTAAGGTGCCCACTTCCTTGGGGAAGACGTTTTACTCATACGGACTTTCCAGTAAAAGTGGTAAGATATCTTGGTTTTGGTAACCTGGGCTTTCAATTTCAGCTTCAGTGAACAGTTAGATGAACTATGACTTGAAACCATATACTTCATCAGTTCAGTTCAGTCGCTCAGTTGTGTCCGACTTTGCAACCCCATGAACCGCAGCATGCCAGGCCTCCCTGTCCATCACCAACTCCCGGAGTTTACTCATCATGTCCTTTGAGTCGGTGATGCCATCCAACCATCTCATCCTCTGTTGTTCCCTTCTCCTCCTGCTTTCAATCCTTCCCAGCATCAGAGTCTTTTCAAATGAGTTGGTCTTTATAGTCCAACTCTCACATCCATACATGACCACTGGAAAAACCATAGCTTTGACTAGATGGACCTTTGTTGGCAAAGTAATCTCTCTGCTTTTTAATATATTGTCTAGGTTTGTCATAACTTTTCTTCCAAGGAGCAAGCATCTTTTAATTTCATGGCTGCAGTCACCATCTGCAGTGATTTTGGAGCCCCCCAAAATAAAGTCTGTCACTGATTCCACTGTTTCCACATCTATTTGCTATGAAGTTATGGGACCACATGCCATGATCTTAGTTTTCTGAATGTTGAGATTTAAGCCAGCTTTTTCACTCTCCTCTTTCACTTTCATCAAGAGGTTCTTCAGTTCTTCTTTGCTTTCTGCCATAAGTGTGGTGTTATCTGCATATCTGAGATTATTGATATTTCTCCTGGCAAACTTGATTCCAGCTTGTGCTTCATCCAGTCCAGCATGTCTCATGATGTACTCTGCATATAAATTAAACAAGCAGGGTGACAATATACAGCCTTGATGTACTCCTTTCCCAATTTGGAACCAGTCTGTTGTTCCATGTCTGGTTCTAACTGTTGTTTCTTCACCTGCATACAGATTTCTCAGGAGGCAGGTAAAGTCATCTGGTATTCCCATCTCTCTAAGAATTTTCCACAGTTTGTTGTGATCCACACAGTCAAAGGCTTTGGCATAGTCCATAAAGCAAAAGTAGATGTTTTTCTGAAATTCTCTTGCTTTTTTGATGATCCAACACATGTTGGCAATTTGATCTCTGGTTCCTCCACCTTTTCTAAATCCAGCTTGAACGTCTGGAAGTTCACGGTTCATGTACTGTTTGTTGAAACCTCACTTGGAAAATTTTGAGCATTTTTTGCTAGCATGTGAGATGAGTGAGATTACGCGGTAGTTTGAGCATTCTTTGGCATTGCCTTTCTTTGGGACTGGAATGAAAACTGACCTTTTCCAGTCCTGTGGCCACTGCTGAGTTTTCCAAATTTGCTGGCATATTGAGTGCACCACTTTCACAGCATCATCTTTTAGGATTTGAAATAGCTCTACTGGAATTCCATTACCTCCACTAGCTTTGTTGGTAGTAATGTTTCCCTAAGGCCCACTTGACTTTGCATTCCAGGATGTCTGGCTCTATACTTCATTTACTATTTATCAATACCTGTTACACAGACAAACTCAGTCACAAGTTCACATACAACACTATGTTTCAGACCATAGAGTTCAATGTCATGCTCTAATAATAGTAAAATTAACTTTATTTTCTTCACTATTATGATAGGAGCACTTTCAAGTTGGAAACACTAAGCTATATGGTGACCATTTTCCTACAAGCTAGGAGGAGGCTAAAGCCAAGTGAAATCATGACTGTCGTTAGTTAGCCTGTTATCAGTTCAGTCACTCAGTCATGTCTGTCTCTTTGCCACCCCATGGACTGCAACACACCAGGCTTCCCTATCCATCAGCAACTCCTGAGCTTGCTCAAACTCATGTCCATTGAGTCAGTGATGTCATCCAACCATCTCATCCTCTGTCATCCCATTCTCCCACCTTCAATCTTTTCCAGCATCAGGGTCTTTTCCAATGAGTCAGTTCTCTGCATCAGGTGGCCAAAGTATTGAAGCTTCAGTTTCAGCATCAGTCCTTCCAATGAATATTCAGGACTGATTTCCTTTAGGATTGACAGGTTTGATCTCCTTGCTGACCAAGGGACTCTCAAGAGTCTTCTTCAACACCGCAGTTTAAAAGCATCAGTTCTTTGACACTCAGCTTTCTTTATAGTCCAATTCTCACATCCATACATGACTACTGGAAAAACCATAGCTTTGTCTAGATGGACCTTTGTAGGCAAAGTAATGTCTTTGCTTTTCAATATGCTGTCTAGTTTGATCATAGCTTTTCTTCCAAGGAGCAAGAGTCTTTTAACCTGTTATAGTCTTACAAATCTCTTTTGCAGTACTAGTTTTCACCCAAGGAACTTTTTTTATTACACTGAATTATTTTTTTTACTATTAAGCAGTCATCTGATTAGTTAAATATAATAATTTGGTTGGTGCCAAAAAATCTCGACGAAGAATATGAAGTTATTAGCAATTCTCTATTATGTGGAATAAAGCTCCACAGTCCAACCCACAATCACCATGGAAACGGAGCATCTGACACTACTGTGGCGTAATTTTTTTTTAAAAATCTATTTAGAGAATCATTTTATTGAGTACCCCAAATGTTCTAGGCAGACAATCACTCAACCAAGTATGAATGAACACATGGTAACTCTTGAGGATTTACTTTCTCATATGCTAACCTCTGATCTGGATAGTAAACCAGCTCTGAGGAAAATAAAAAAGATGTATGACAATTCCCCCTTGCATTCCTTTTAGAAGATGTCTAACCCTTGAAAATCAAGATTCTGGGGCAATGGACTATAAATGGAACTTTTAAGAACAATGTTGACACTAAGGTAGAAACACAAAAACTGAAATATGCTATTAGTAACACTGCAGATTCCCTTGAGCTCATGAAGCACTTCAAAAGAATAAGAAAAGGTGTGGTTCAGTTGATAAAGAGTCCACCTGCAGTGGAGACCTGGGGTCAATCCCTGGGTTGGGAAGATCCCCTGAAGAAGGGAAAGGCTACCCACTCCAGTATTCTGGCCTGGAGAATTCCATGGTGTTGAAAAGAGTTGGACACGACTGAGCAACTTTCACTTCCCATCGATAATCTAGGAAATGACACTCAAAAGAAACTCTAGAAAAAGGAGATGTAAGAACACAGCACACAAGAGTCAACTACAGCAGAATTCTTCTCCAGAGAAGGGTCCATTCCTGAGGGACTGACTGATTACACTGGCAATCCAGAGATTATTGTGAGGTTCCTTGTATCCATATGATTCAGCAAAAGTAATCATTCATTTATTCATCCACTAAAATACTTTCTCAAAAAAAAACCTGAGGTGTCACCATGTGCCAGACTACAGAGTTCAATGTCAAGGTTCTAATATTTGTAAGGTAACTTAATTTTCTTCACCATGGTGAGAGAAACATTCCTAAGTGGGAAGCACTGAGTTACCTGATGATGATTCGCCTAGGAGCTGGATGGAAACTAAGGCCAAGTGAACGTGACATCTCTATACCTCCCTCTGCCTCTGACTGGGTAACCTGAACCTTAAAGTGAACACAAGTTTACCCAAACAAGTGACTCATATTTACTGTGTACTATGTGTTAAGTCAGGTGATGGATATTAACATTTTTAAAGAGTCCTTGGCCTCAGGACACTGTCTGGTGATGGTAACAGATGTTAGATGAATAAATTTGGGGACACAATTATCACTAGGAAGAAAAAGAGAAGTTTGATAGAAAGAGTTTTTCTTACAAATATATAATATGGTTTCCCTCCAAAGGATATCCTTATAACTATCCTTTCTTCTGACACATGGATTTCTAAGTGTTTATTACTAAAGGCCTTATAGAGTTAAATTTTATCCAAGTAATACTTACATATAACTTAAACATCAAATATTTCAGAGGGTGTGTAATGATAAACAACAGCCTGTGCCTCATTTGTTCCCAGAAATAAACACTTCCGTATCCAGTTCTTCTGTTTATACTATTAGCATTTGCCTATACCACTTCCATGGGCTTCCCTGATAGCTCAGTTGGTAAAGAATCTGCCTGCAGTGCAGGAGACCCCAGTTCAATTCCTGCATCAGGAAGATCTGCTGGAGAAGGGATAGGCTACCCACTCTAGTATTCTTGGGCTTCTCTCGTGGCTCAGCTGGTAAAGAAACCACCTGCAATGTGGGAGAGCTGGGGTCAATCCCTGGGTTGGGAAGATCCCCTGGAGAAGGGAAAGGCTACCCACTCCAGTATTCTGGCCTGGAGGATTCCATGGACTGTGTAGTCCAAGGGAGTGCAAAGAGTCGGACACGACTGAGTGACTTTCACATACCACTTCTATACTACTAGTTTATTAGCTCCAAAGTACAGTACATACAGACTTTTAAGTTGTGAACTTTCAAAGATGTGAACATCCATTTGCATGACCAGTCACATAAATTAGCTCATGTGTCTGCCACACACTGTGAAGTGCATACATCCTCTACAAATGGGTGGGACTTTGTGACTTTACAGGACTCTGTGGGGTTTCCTAAGTGGGGCAGTGGTAAAGAATCTGCCTGCCAATGCAGAAGACGCAGGTTCAATCCCTGGGTCAGGAAGAGCCCGTGGTGTAGGAAATGGCAACCCACTCCAGAATTCTTGCCTGGAAAATTCCATGGACAGAGGAGCCTAGAGGGCTACAGTCCATGGGTTCGCCAAGAGTCAGACATGACTGAATGACTAAGCATGCATGCACAGTATTGCATAGAGTACAGTATTTTTATTTCAAACCCAGAATGTCCAGAAGCAAATGTAAAAGCAGCAGTGATACAGCTGGTACTGCTAAACACACACACACACACACACACACACACACACACACAGACCAAGAGACAACAATGGAAACAAAAGTGAAAATAATTGAGAGAGTGAAAAGATGGTAGATGTCACTCTACCATCTACATGAATTATCCAACCATCAGTATGAGTCTAAAGAACAGGACAAGATCATGAACATATGAAGTCAGCTGTGCTGATGATGTCAACAATAATATCAAAGCATACAAAAGTGATGGAGGAAACGGAGAAACTTTTCAGTGTGTGGATGCAGGATCAGCATCAGCATTGAGTCCTGCTCAGCTTAATGCTGATTCAAGAGAAAGCTAAAAGCCTTTTTGAAGACTTGAAGAAGAAACATGGTAAGGAATCAGAAGGTGCATCTTTTAATGCTAGCCACGGCCCAGGTGGCACTAGTGGTAAAAAAAAAAAAAAAATTAAAAAAACCCACTTGCCAATGCAGGAGATAAAAGAGAATGTGTGCTCAATCCCTGGGTTGGGAAGATCTCCTGGAGGAGTGCATGGCAACTGACTCCAATATTCTTGCCTGGAGAATCCCATGGACAAAAGAAACTGGCAGGCTATAGTCCATAGGGTTGCAAAGAGTCAGACACGACTGAAGGGATTTAGCACACGTGCATGGCTGGTTTTATCAGTTCAAGGCTAGAGCCAACCTTCGCAGTGTGGAAGCGATAAGTGACAGGAACAACCCTGTGACAATTCTGAGCGGGCTATGACATCTACAAACCCATAGAAAATATTGACTTTGCTTGGCATGAGGTTATGGCCATCACTGCAGTGGAGTTTGGAAGAATCTGCTCACAGTCTGTTCCCAATTTTCGTGGATTTGAGAAGACAATGAGGAGTCCGAAGAGGTCTTTATCAATTTAGTGATCCTCAGCTGGAGCTAGATCTGCCAAAGGACAGCTTCACTGAATGCCCTGCTGTGCAACACGAGGAGTTTGCTAATAAAGACTTGATGGGATTGGGAGGCCCAGAGAAAGGACGAAAAGAGACAAGAGGAAGAAGAAGTAAGTAACTAAGAAACTGAAAAAAAAACATGACACAGGAAATAGCCAGGGGATGTTCTTTATCTGAGGAGGCATGGGACCTGAACATGGAACAGTACAGAAAGGCTGCAGGAGCTATTCAGAATGCAAACCAGTGTGATCATGTCATCTATGATGAGGAAAAAGAGCTACTCCCCAGACATCACTGGATTGTTTATTCAAGAGGGTAGCAGTGTTAGTTGCTCAGTCGTGTCCAACTCTTTGGGACCCCATGGACTGTAGCCTGCCAGTCTCCTGTGTCCGTGGGATTCTCCAGGCAAGAATAGTGGAGTGGACTGCCATTCCCTTCTCCAGAGGATCTTCCCAACCCAGGGATCGAACCCTGGTCTCCTGCACGGCAGGCAAATTCTTTACCATTTAAGCTACAGAGAAGACCATTCAAGAGAGTAGAGAGAATTGAATCCAGCAGGGAACCACAACCTGTGCATCAGTGTCAGGTGTGAGTGAAACTGCAGCATCAGACTTTATTTCCATCACCAGTCACATTCACAACTAGGCGCTGTTTTCATTTTGGCTCAGGCTCTTTATTCTTTCTGGAGCTATTTCTCTACTCTTCTCCAATAGCATATTGGGCACATATCAACCTGGGAAGCTCATCTTTCAGTGTCATATCTTTTTGCCTTTTCATACTGTTCATGGGGTTCTGAAGGCAAGAATACCGAAGTAGTTTGCCACTGCCTTCTCCAGTGGACTACATTTTGTCAAAACTCGCCACTATGACCCATCCACCTTGGGTCATACATGTCTTGAGCCTACACGGCATGGCTCATAGTTTCATTGAGTAAGATAAGGCTATGATCCAAGATCTTAATGACCCAGGTAATCACGATGCTGTGATCACTCACCTAGAGACAGACATCCTGGAGTGTGAAGTCAACTGGGCCTTAGGAAGCATTACTACGAACAAAGCTAGTGGAGGTGATGGAATTTCAGTTGAGCTATTTCAAATCCTAAAAGATGATGCTGTGAAAGTGCTGCACTCAATATTTCAGCAAACTGGAAAACTCACCAGTGGCCACAGGAATAGAAAAGGTCACTTTTCATTCCAATCCCAAAGAACAGCAATGCCAAAGAATGTTCAAACTACCACACAACTGCCCTCATCTCAAACGTTAGCAAAGTAATACTGAAAACTTTCCAAGTGAGGTTTCAACAGTACATGAACCGTGAACTTACAGTTGTTCAAGCTGAATTTAGAAAAGGCAGACACACCAGAGATCAAATTGCCAACATCCATTGGATCATCAAAAAAGCAAGAGAATTTCAGGAAAACATCTGCTTCATTGACTATGCTAAAGCCTTTGACTGTGTGGATCACAACAAACTATGGAAAATTCTTCAAGAGATGGGAATACCAGACCACTTTACCTGCCTCCTGAGAAATCTGTATGCAGGTGAAGAAACAACAGTTAGAACCAGACATGGAACAATAGACTAGTTCCAAATTGGGAAAGAAGTACGTTAAGGCTGTATATTGTCACCATGTTTATTTAACTTACATGCAGAGTACATCATGCAAAATGCCAGACTGGATGAAGCACAAGCTGGACTCAAGATTGCCAGGAGAAATATCAATAACCATAGATATGCAGATGATACCACTCTTATGACAGAAAGTGAAGAGGAACTGAAGAGCCTCTTAAAGAAAGTGAGAGGAGAGGGAAAAAGCTGGCTTAAAAGTCAACATTCCGAAAACTAAGATCATGGCATCTAGACCCATCACTTCATGGCAAACAGACGGGGAATCAATGGGAACAGTGACAAATTTTATTTTTGGGGCTCCAAAATCACTGCAGATGGTGACTGCAACCATGAAATTGAAAGACGCTTGCTCCTTGGAAGAAAAGCTATGACCAACCTAGACAGCATATTAAAAAGCAGAGACATTACTTGGCCAACAAAGGTCTGTATAGTCAAAGCTATGGTTTTTCTTGCTGGACCATAAAGAAAGTTGAGTGCCAAAGAATTGGTGCTTCTGAAGTGTGGTGTTGGAGAAGACTCTTGCGAGTCTCCTGGACAGCAAGGAGATCAAATATGTCAATTCTAAAGGAAATCAGTCCTGAATATTCATTGGAAGGACTGATATTCATTGGAAGTTCCAATTCTTTGGCCACCTGATGTGAAGAACTGACTCATTGGAAAAGACCAAGATGCTGGGAAAGACTGAAGGCAGGAGAAGAAGGGGACGACAGAGGATGAGATGGTTGGATGAGCACCGTCTTGAAGGACATGAGTTTAAGCAAGCTCTGGGAGTTGGTGATGGTCAGGGAAACCTGGTGTGCTTCAGTCCATGGAATCACAACAAGACACAACTGAGCAACTGAAGTGAACTGAAATTTTAAAATTTTTGAGAAGCTGAAGCAGTAGCTATATTTTCCATCTGCATTTTTCTCCATACAATATAAAATTGATTAAAGATTTAGAAAGAAAAAAAGCTTTTAAATCGGATGGGGAAAAAAGCTGTTTTCATTCACTTATCAGCTGTACAATGTGCAAAATGGCATGGGGCCTTGTGGATTCAGGACACAAACAAGGCCAAATAAGATCTGGATTTACTGATTGGAAAATTCTGTGCAAGTTACACATTCCTAAATAATAACGGGTAAAAGGAATAATAATTTTTACTTTCAGTCCTATACCTTTCTTTTATAAATGCATAGAAGAATACTATTTTAAAAGGTGAAAATTTTATGTAACACAAAGAACACAGAAAAATTCTGTCCCTAGGCATGGCTAATGTTGTAATCAAGAGTTTAGTTAATAACTTTTTTTTCTCAAAGCTGGAAACTCCCATAAAGCAACTACTGTTGGAACATCATTTAAACTTAAAAGAAAACTGAAGATAACTTACCACTTTTTAATTTAAGCTTCCTCTCTTCTGCAAGAGAAAATCTTTTTTTTTCTTTAAAAAAAAAAAAGGGAATCAAAACTAAAAGGGGTATTCCCTTAGGAAGTCAAGAGTGTTAATGATTACATGAATAGGTCTGGTAGCTTTCTTCTATGTGACTCATTCTTTTTAAGGGCTCCAGGGGAGAATCCATTTCTTTTCTCATTCAGATTGTTGGCAGATTTCCATTCCTTGCTGATGTAGGACTGAAATCCCTGTTTCCATGGTTGTCAGTTGAGAGCTATTCCCAGTTTCTAGAGGATGTCACACTCCTTGGTTGAAGGTGAAGTCACTCAGGCGTGTCCGACTCTTTGCAACCCCGTGGACTGTAGCCTACCAGGCTCCTCCATCCATGGGATTCTCCAGGCAAGAATACTGGAGTGGGTTGCCATTTCCTTCTCCAGGGGATCTTCCCGACCCAGGGATTGAACCCAGGTCTCCCGAAATGGAGGCAGATGCTTTAACCTCTGAGCCACCAGGGAAGCCAACTTGGTTGGTGGCCCCCTTTCTCCATCTTCAAAGCCAACAACAGGAGATGAAGTCCCTCACACACTGGAGTCCTCGCTTCCTCATCTTTTGTTGTATCTTTCTGAATGTTCTGTCTTCCTCTTTTATTCTTAAGCACCCATATGATTACACTGGTCCCACTTAATGAATGCCTGTATATATTTTAAGGTCCATAACCTTAATTCCAATTGCAACTTTCCTTTTGCGAAGTAAAATATTCACAGCTTCAAAAGCTTAGAGCATGGACATTCGTGGAGTGCATGGGGTATTATTCTGCTTACCATATTAGCCAAATGGTGTGGCAGACTTGAACGCAGGGGAGAGTGCCCTGGAAAACAGTGGTTTTTAGATAGAGCTGGAGACAAGGTTCAAGATGGAAATTTAGTAGGAAACTAAGCAGAAGTTTCAAAAAAAGGGATTTTTTAGAGCTAACATATGATTCAGCAATCCCACTTCTGAGCAAATATCAGGAAAAAATAAAAACTCTAACTCAAAAAGATACACACATCCCAATGTTGATAACATCACTATTTACAATAACCAACACATGAAAGCAACGTTAAGTGTTCATCAACAAATGGATAAAGATGTGCAATGGAGTATTACTCAGTTATACAAATGAATGAAACAGTGTCATTTGCAGCAACATGGATGACCTAGACAAAGCCATACTAAATCAGTCAAAGACAAATATATATCACTTACCTGTGGAATCTAAAAAGTAATACAAATGAATCTATAAAACAGAAACAGACTCACAAAGAATACAAACTTATGGTTAACAAAAGGAAAAGGAAGGAGGAGGAGGGACAAATTAGGAATATGGGATTAAGAGATATACATTACTATATATAAAATATATAAGCAATAAGGATTTACTGTGTAACACAGGAAGCAATATTCATTATCTGTAACAACTTATAATGGAAAATAATCTGAAAATACATATACATAACTGAATCACTCTTCTCTATACCTGAAACTAACAAAATATTGTAATGCAACTAAGTTGCTGTTGATTAGTCTCTAAATCATGTTGGACTCTTTTAGGACTCCATGAACAGTCACAGGCCAGGCTCCTCTGTCTATGGGATTACCCAGGCAAGAATACCGGAGTGGGTTGCCATTTCCTTCTCCAGGAGATCTTCCTGACTCAGGGATCAAAGCTGCATCTCCTGCATTGGCAGGAGGATTCTTTACAACTGAGCCATACTTCAATTAAAAAAAAAAGAGAGACATTTTTATGAAAGAGAAAACAGTTGACCTTCAAGGACCACAAAGAAATCAAGCTATGTAAGACATAAAAGGAGTCTTTTGAACTTGGTTATGTAAGAATAACCAATACCTTATGACAGCTCCACAAGAGAAAGAACTTGACATCAGCAGGTTAAATAGAAAATGGGAAAAAGGATGGGATCCTTACTAAAAGGATGAAATGATGATGATGGTGATGGTGGTGGTGGTTAGCCCACTAGTGCTGCCGTAACAGACAGTACACACTGGGTGGCCTAAATGACAGAAATTCACTTTCACACAGTCCTGGAGGCTGGAAGTTCAAGATCAAGGTGTCAACAGGTTTTGTTTCTTTTGAGGCCTCTCTCCTTGGCTTGCAGATGGCCACTTTTTTCTCTGCATCCTCACGGGGCCTTTTTCTTTGTGCACTTGCCGCTGGTGTCTCTTTCTTTTCTTGCAAGGACACTGTTCCCACTGGATTAGGGCCTCTACTCTTATAACCTCATTTAACCTCAATTAAAGGCCTGATCTCCAAATATAGTCACAATGGGGTTTAGGGCTTCAAGCTATTTATAGAAATTATGAGGGGATGCAACTCAGCTTATAACTGTGAAGATGACAATGATGACAACAATGACGGCTGCTGACATTTATGAAGTGCTAACTGTATGCCAGGTATAGTATTAAACACTTCACATGTATTGTCATTTGATTCTCAAAGAAACCCTATGAAGGGCCATTATTTCTTTCATTTTATCATGTGAAAAGCTGAAGCAAAATCATACAAGGGGCAGAGCTTAAATTTGAACCTTAGTCTTTCAGCTTAAATCCATGTTTTCAAACATCATGCTATGTCTGCTTTTATACAGCTGTAATGGAAAGGAAACAAATAAGACAGCATCCAGGTGAGAATATGAAAATGAAGCAGGTTTTTGTTTTTTCCTTTGCTTTGGTCTTGTTTTTACTAGCCCAAAGCTAAGAATAGCTTGAAAAACAAGGTTATATACTAAATAGAAAAAAGTCCAGAGAAAAAGGGAGCAGCTGAAGACAGAATCTACGGTTCCACTTTTAGCTTCTGCCCTGATCCTGATAAAAACTGAAAAATAAAACTTATATTGCACAGCTAGGTAAATCATTCTCTCTACAAGTAATTCTTAACTACCTATCATGTGACAGGCACTGTACAAGAATCTCGTAATAGTGAGCAAAATCTAAACTTACAGTCTAGAGGAGAAGGCAGTACTAATTAAATAATCAGAAGAGATTATATAATAATAAACTGAGGTAAGTGCTATGAGTGAAAAGAATATACTTCTAAGGGAACACATAATAAAAGAACCGGTTATAGATGATAGAGGGTGTAGTACTAAAGGCTACTCTAAAAAGAGAGTTAATATTCGGCTCAAAGCAGAAGGATGAGTAATATGTGCAACGGGGAAGGGGACGGGTAATATTCTGGGCACAGGGAAGAGCGAGGCAAAGGCCCTGAGAGATGTGTGGGAGGACTATGGCATACTTGAGGAACTGAAAGGAGGTTAGCACGGCTGGTGTTAAACTAACAAAGGGCAGAATAGCGGAAGATGAAGCTGGGAAGGCAGGCAGGGCTATAATACCGAATTTGGTCTTAATCTTAAAGGCTGCTGGAATATTTTAAGAGTATCACAGAGACTCAAGATTAGATCTGCCTTTAAAAAGTCCCTCTGGCTCCACTGTAAAAAACAGATTAGGAGGAATAGAGAACGGATGAAGACTGATCAATTAAAAGACTACTGCAGACTCCCATGTTTCGAGCTTGCACAACTGGTTGTTAACTGATGACTGATGGTGCCATACACTCAGATTAGGTACACTGTAGAAGGAAAGATTTTAGGAGTTTGGTTCTGGATACATTTAGTTTGAGGTGCCTCTTAATTACTCAAATACAGGTGGCTGAATAGGCAGTTTATATACAGGTCAAAACTAACAGGTCTAGATTAGAAACATAATTTGGGAACAACTGATGTATATATGCATAATTATTGAAGCATGACCATTGACTATAATGCCTAAGATATAGCTAGTGATACAGAAGACACAGGATAGAAAGTGATAAAAGATTGCCTAGGTCTTAATCTTGAAGATATATACAACATTTAATTAATAGGGAGAAGACAATGAGCCTGCAAAGTAGGAACAGCAAGAGAGACAGGAGGAAAATCCTGAGTACAGGATCACAGAAACCAAAGGAAGACAGTATCAAGGAGGAGGGGTTCAAAAGTATGAAATGCTGCTGATAGACACCAGTTCACGAACTACCAGAGTGGAAAGAGAACTTAGAAATCGTTCAGTGCCCCACTATCTTCCAAATTATGGAATTAAGATTCAGGTAATATGGTAGTTAACCAGTAGAATCTAGATTAAACTCGTAATTCCTAATGCCTAGGCCAATACTCTTTTCATACACTTATTTGCATGATGACCATTACTTGACTTAGCTTTCCTTTTTTTAATTAAATCACCTCTACTACTTTCGTCGTTCACCAAACCTCTGGCTACTTCTGAAGCTTCTCTAAGTCAATAAATCATAATCCATTCTAAAAGAAGCCTTCACTAAACATTAAATTAGAACGTTGATTGATCTGGCTCTGCAGCCAGAAAATAAGTCGCCCCCCACTCCTTTACTCCTCCCCCATTCACTCACTCCCGCCACAACCACTAAAGCTGTCACACCAGCGTCTCAGCACAGCATCTTCCACTCTGCATTCAAAGCAAAGACCGATTAACTGGGAAACTACTGGAAGAGAGAACTGGAACCTAACACTTTGATTATCAAGTTGGCATACTCAGTTATCCTCTCTTGTCCAGGTAAAATGAAAGCTTCAGCCCCAGAGAAATAAAAGGAAGAGGGCAAAAAGGAAGGAAAGGGTGCAAAACAATAATAATACTGTTTTGCATATTTGCAAGTTGCTAAGAAAGCTGCTAAATGAGTAGGCCAAACAACTAACTGAGGGAGCACAGTTCCACCCATCAGCAGAAAATTGGATTAAAGACTTGCTGAGCATGGCCCTGCCCACCAGAGCAAGACCCAGTTTTTCCCAGCCAGTCCCTCCCATCAGGAAGCTTGCACAAGCTTCTTAACCTCATTTATCAGAGGGCAGACAGAAGAAGCAAGAACTACAGTCCCATGGCCTCCAGAACAAAAACCACAATGACAGAAAACTAACCAAAATGATACCATGGATCCCAGCTTTATGTAACTCAATGAAACTATGAGCCATACCGTACATGGACACGCAAGACTGACAGGTCATGCTGGAGAGTGCTGTCAAAATGTAGTCTGCTGGAGAAGGAAATGGCAAACCACTTCAGTATTCTTTCCTTGAGAACCCCATGAACAGTATGAAAAGGCAAAAAGATATGACACTGGAAGATGAGCCCCCCAGGACGATAGGTGTCCAATATGCTATTTGGGAAGAGCAGAGAAACAGCTCCAGAAAGAATGAAGAGATTGAGCCAAAAGAGAAACGACAGCTAGTTGTGGATATGTCTGGTAGTGAAAGTAAAGTCCAATACTGACAATACTGTATAGGAACCTGGAATGTTAGGTCCAAGAATCAAGGTAAACTGGATGAAGTCAAGCAGGAGATGGTAAGAAAGAACATCAATATTTGAGGAATCAGTGAAAAGGTGAATTTAATTCTGAAGACCATTATATCTACTACTGTGGGCAAGAATCCCTTAGAATCTTAAGAAATGGAGTAGTCCTCACAGTCAACAAGAGTCCAAAATGCAGTACTTCGGTGCAATCTCAAAAACAACAGTATAATCTCAGTTTATTTCCAAGGCAAACCAGTCAACATCACAGTAGTCCAAGTCTATGCCCCAACCACCAGTGCTGAAGCAGCTGAAACAGAATGGTTCTATGAAGACTCCCAACACCTTCTAGAACTAACACCAAAAAAAAAGATGTCCTTTTCATGACAGGGGATTAGAATGCAAAAGTAGGAAGTCAAGAGATACCTGGAGCAACAGGAAAGTTTGAACTTGGAGTACAAAATGAAGCAGGACAAAGGCTAACAGAGTTTTGCCAAGAGAACACACTGGTCATAGCAAACACCCTTTCCAACAACACATGAGACAACTCTACACATGGGCAACACCAGATGGTCAATACTGAAATCAGACTGATTACATTCTTTGCCGCCGAAGATGGAAAAGCTCTATAGAGGCAGCAAAAACAAGACCAGAAGCTGACTATGGCTCAGATCATGAACTCCTTGTTGCAAATTCAGACTTAAATTGAAGAAAGTAGGGAAAACCACTAGACCATTCAGTTATGACCCTAAATGAAATCCCTTATGATTATACAGTGGAAGTGACAAATAGATTCAAGAGACTAGATCTGATAGACAGTGCCTGGAAAAACTATGGACAGAGGATTGTGACACTGTACAGGAGGTGGTAACCAAAACCATACCCCACAAAAAGAAATGAAACAAGGCAAAATGGTTGTCTGAGGAGGCCTTACAAATAGCTGAGAAAATAACAGAAGGTAAAGACAAAAGAGAAAAGGAAAGATATACCCATTTGAATGCAGAGTTCCAAAGAATAACATGGACATATAAAAAAGCCTTCCTCAGTGATCAATGCAAAGAAATAGAGGAAAAGAGCAGAATGGGAAAGACTAGAGATCTCTTCAAGAAAACCAGAAATACCAAGGGAATATTTCATGCAACGATGGGCACAATAAAGGACAGAAATGATATGGACCTAACAGAAGCAGAAGATATTAAGAAGAGGTGGTAAGAATACACAGAAGAACTGTACAAAAAAGATCTTCATGACCCAGATAATCATGATGGTGTGATCACTCACCTACTGACAGACATCCTGGAATGTCAAGTGGGCCTTAGGAAGCATCACTATGAACAAAGCTAGTGGAGGTGATGGAATTCCAGTTGAGCTATTTCAAATCCTGAAAAATAATGCTGTGAAAGTGCTGCACTCAATATGCCAGCAAATTTGGAAAACTCAGCAGTGGCCACAGGACTGGAAAAGTTTCATTCCAATCCTAAAGAAGGGTAATGCCAAAGAATGTTCAAACTACTGTACAATTTCACATGCTAGCAATGTAATTGCTCAAAATCTTCAAGCTAGGATTCAACAGTACGTGAATCAAGAACTTCCAAATGCACAAGCTAGATTTAGAAAAGGCAGAGGAACCAGAGATCAAATTGCTGACATCTGCTGGATCACAGGAAAAGTAAGAAAATTCCAGAAAAACATCTACTTCGGCTTCACTGACTACACTAAAGCCTTTAACTGTGTAGATCACAACAAACTGAAAAATTCTTAACAAGATGGGAATAACAGGCCACACTACCTACTCCTGAGTAACTTTTACACAGGTCAAGATGCAACAATCAGAACCAGACATAGAACAATGGACTGGTTCAAAACTGAGAAAGGAATACATCAAGGCTGTATATTGTCACCCTGCTTATTTAACAGGGTGTATGTATGCATATGTATAATGTATACATACATGATGTACATGCAGAGTACATCATGCAAAATGCCAGGCTGGATGACTCACAAGCTGGAATCAAGATTGCTGGGAGAAACATCAACAACCTCAGATATACAGATGACACCACTCTAAAGTGAAAGAAAAAAGTGAAAGTGAAAAGGAACTAAAGAGCCCTTCATGAGGGCAAAAAGAGGAGATGAAAAAGCTAACTTGAAACTCAACATTAAAAAACAAAGATTATGACACCCAATCTCATCACTTCATGGCAAACAGATGGGGGAAAAAATGCGAAGTGACACACTTTTATTTTTTGAACTCCAAAATCACTGCAGACAGTGACTGCAGCCATGAAATTAAAAGACGCTTGCTTCTTGGAAGGAAAGATATAACAAACCAAGACAATGTATTAAAAAGCAAAGACATCACTTTGCCGACAAAGGACCATATAGTCAAAGCTACGGTTTTTCCAGTAGTCATGTATTGGTGCGAGAGCTGGACCATAAAGCAGCCTGAAAGCTGAAGAACTGATGCTTTCAAACTGTGGTGCTGGAGAAGACTCTTACAGTCCCTTAGACAGCAAGGAGATCAAACCAGTCAATCCTAAAGGAAATCAACCCTGAATATTTATTAGAAGGACTGAAGTGGAAGCTCCAATACTTTGGCCACCTGATATGAAGAACTGACTCATTGGTAAAGACCCTGATGCTGGAAAAGATTGAGGGCACATGGAGAAGGGGACGACAGAGGATGAGATGGTTGGATGGCATCACTGACTCAAAGGACATGAGTTTGAGTAAACTCCGGGAGATAGTGAAGGATGAGGAAGCCTGGCATGCTGCAGTCCATGGGGTCGCAAAGAGTCAGACACAACTTAGGGAATGAACAAGATTGTATCTTAAAATTTTTCATTGCAAGGAAAAAAAACTATATATTATGGCGATATTTACTAGACTTATTTTGGTGATCATTTTGCAGTGTATACAAATACCAAATCATTATGTCTTATACTTCAAATCTTGACTTATTCTCACACATACACCTCATGCAAGGCAAATAAATAGGATATAAAAGATAAATCAGACAAGGTTATTTTCCCAGATAAAACCTCTCAAAAAACAATCACCACCATCATTTTAACATCTATAGGAAAGTAGGTTCTGATTTCCTAACCAATGTGCCATCAGCAATCCTTTTGCTAACTTTATAAATGTTAGTGATATACACTTAACTCATATTTAGCTATCGGTTTATTCTGTGTCCCTCATCCCTCTCTGTCAGACATGCACAAACACAGTAGTTCTCCACTTCATATTTATATAGTTTACTTGTCTATTCTCTTAAGTATATCCCTTTGCCCTTAACGCTACTGAACCTCACACTAATCTATTTCTCTAAATTGCCACAGTCACTGAGTATTTTAGTTATCCACATAATCTGGAATGTCCTGAATATGTAATGAGCGTACTGAGTGGCAAGTAAAAGACATTTCTTTTTCCCTAAAGGGGGAAAAAAGTCAATTGAGAACAACTGAGAATATAAGCAAAAAGCCACTTAATTCTAAGTTTTTAGAGAAATAAGAAAGGTACAACTCACAATCTTTAAATTTAAAATCAAGAAATGTCTTTTTCCAAGAAGTAACTTTTTAAAAACAAAAAAATTCAATTCCATATTACAATCAATTAAAAAGGATGAGGAAGATGGAGAGATGAACAAATTCTGAAATAAAAGCAAGAGAAAGAGAAGGGAAGATAGTTCAAAAATTAAAAGAACTTTGGACTTTCCAAAGCAAATATTTGCTATGAAGTTCTTTCCTTGCACCATGAGCACAAAGCTAACAGAGAAAAGTCACTATTGCTGCTGTTTACAAATTTTAATTCAAAACAAAGGGGGAAAGTTACTTCTGCAGCAACGATTATGTGCCTGCTGCATCTGAATGTGTATATTAACAGGCAGAAAATTCCTACTCTCTTTTTTCACCTTTTAAATAGTTTCTCTTGGCCCAGGGTGAAAGACAGAAATGAATTTCTTTAAACATACACATCAGCATGATTAATTCTTAGAACTATGAAAGTCAGTGAAACCATAAGTATTAACATATATATTTTACCAACTTTCAATTTCACTCAAAGATAAAATCTTTTCTTCAAAGCAGTATGTTCCCTGGGGAAATCTCCACCTCTAGAAGTTACAGGAAGCTCTAGTTCAGTCTCTACCTTATCTGGTAACCAGACTCAAGTAAAATTCATCAAAGGTCCTATCTACAGTACTCCACATGTCATAATCTTTCTTTTTTAAGAATACAAACAAAATTTACAATACCATATGTAAAATAGATAGCCAATAGGAATTTGTTGTATGACTCAGGAAACTCAAACAGGGGCTTTGTGACAATCTAGAAGGGTGGGATGGGAGGGAGATGGGAGGGAGGTTCAGGAGGGAGGGGACATGGGTGTACCTATGGCTGATTGTTGTTGATGTATGACAGAAAACCACAACATTCTATAATGCAATTATCCTTCAACTAAAAAAAGAGAATACAAACAACGCCATTGTTATTACAAGTTGGGGTTTTTAAAATATAAATAATCTCAACTCTAAGATGAAAAGGCATTTATACTAACTAAAGCATTCATGAGAGCCACAGCAGAAGCTCTTGGCTAAATTCTAAATGAAATTTGGTTCTACTTAATCTTATGGTACAGAATCCACCTTGTTCTTATGAGCAATTAGCATCCTGTTCATAAAGGTGTCCTGTCCAATATCTCAGAAGGGATTCCCTAAGTTTCCAACACAGCTGTTATCCATAATTGTCAGCATATCACAAGAAGCTTCTGAAGAGAGAAAAGAACACTGCCACAGAACAGCTTTGAATATTATGAATAAAAATCAAAATGGGCTGTTATCACTGTTTAAGAAGAAACTCTTTTCTGAAGGTTTAAAACAAACAAACAAACAAAAAAACCCTTAGTAGCGGAGACTGCCTCAGGGGAAGACACTGTGGGTTTTTTTGCATGTCTGAATGATTTTTAAACCACGTGTGTATATATACACATGCATATATATCACAATGAAAGCCAGTATAACACAATGGATTTCTGGAGCCAGAATACCTCAGTTCAAATACCATCTCATCCACCTTCTAGCTATGTGATCACTTACTAACCATGTGACACTGGATGTGTTTCTTCTCTGTATCCAATTTCATCACCTGTCAAATGGTGATAATAATAGTTCCCCTCACTGGGTTGAGAAGAATCATTGAGCTAATAGATAGAGTCTGGTGCACAGTAGGCACCATGTAAATATTAAGATATCGCTATTTATAACTTTTGGAGTTAATTTTAGACTTATAGAAAGTTGCAAAAATATTCTTAGGATAAAGGTAAGGAAAGGTATCCTTATCTCATCACTTCCCTTCCCCTAATGCTAACATCTTATATTCAGTTCAGTTCAGTTGAGTCGCTCAGTCGTGTCCGACTCTTTGTGACCACATAAATCGCAGCACGCCAGGCATCCCTGTCCTTCACCAACCCCCAGAGTTCACTCAGACTCATGTCCATTGAGTCAGTGATGCCATCAGGCATCTCAACATCTTATATTACCATACCACAATTTTCAAGAACAGGAAACAAACACTGGTATAATTTTGTTAACAAAATGACAGATTTTAAATTCTACCAATGCTTCCACTAACATTCTTTTTCTAAGATCCCGTCCAGGACCCATACTAAGTCACTTATTTGTACTTAGTTTCCAAATGTGAGAGCTTCTCTTGGCAGACACAAACTTAACCCATGATCAAAGTAAATATCACTAGTCATAAAACATATCAACAATGTAAGTTCCTTGATATCATACACTAAAAAGGACATAAAAGCATTTGGTTGTTTTCTTGCCAAAAATGCATAACTTCATTCCAGTTATGAGAAAATAGAAGATAAGCCAAAATTGAGAAGCATTCTATAAAATAACTGATAAGTATGCTTCACAAGTATCACTATTATTTAACTTTTTAAAAATTAAAAGTGAATTATCTTTTAATTTAGTAAATAAATTTCACTTCAGTTCAGTTCAGTCACTCAGTCGTGTCCGATTCTGCGACCCCATGAATCGCAGCACGCCAGGCCTCCCTGTCCATCACCAACTACCGGAGTTCACTCAGACTCACGCCCATCAAGTCAGTGATGCCATCCAGCCATCTCATCCTCGGTTGTCCCCTTCTCCACCTGCCCCCAATTCCTCCTAGTATCAGAGTCTTTTCCAATGAGTCAACTATTCGCACGAGGTGGCCAAAGTACTGGAGTTTCAGCTTTTGCATCATTCCTTCCAAAGAAAACCCAGGGCTGATCTCCTTCAGAGTAGACTGGTTGGATCTCCTTGCAGTCCAAGGGACTCTCAAGAGTCTTCTCCAACACCACAGTTCAAAAGCATCAATTCTTCAGTGCTCAGCCTTCTTCACAGTCCAACTCTCACATCCATACATGACTACTGGAAAAACCATAGCCTTGACTAGATGGACATTAGTCGGCAAAGTAATGTCTCTGCTTTTTAATATATTATCTAGGTTGGTCATAACTTTTCTTCCAAGGAGTAACCGTCTTTTAATTTCATGGCTACAATCACCATCTGCAGTGATTTTGGAGCCCCCAAAAATAAAGTCTGACACTGTTTCCACTGTTTCCCCGTCTACTTCCCATAAAGTGATGGGACCGGATGCCATGATCTTCGTTTTCTGAATGTTGAGCTTTAAGCCAACTTTTTCACTCTCCTCTTTTACTTTCACTAAGAGGCTTTTTAGTTCCTCTTCACTTTCTGCCATAAGGGTGGTGTCATCTGCATGTCTGAGGTTATTGACATTTCTCCCAGCAATCTTGATTCCAGCTTGTATTTCTTCCAGTCCAGCATTTCTCATGATGTACTCTGCATATAAGTTAAATAAGCAGGGTGACAATATACAGCCTTGACGTACTCCTTTTCCTATTTGGAACCCGTCTGTTGTGCCATGTCCACTTCTAACTGTTGCTTCCTGACCTGCATACAGATTTCTCAAGAGGCAGGTCAGGTGGTCTGGTATTCCCATCTCTTTCAGAATTTTCCACAGTTGATTGTGATCCACACAGTCAAAGCCTTTGGCATAGTCAATAAAGCAGAAATAGATGTTTTTCTGGAACTCTCTTGCTTTTTGATGATTCAGCAGATGTTGGCAATTTGATCTCTGGTTCCTCTGTCTTTTCTAAAACCAGCTTGAACAACTAGAAGTTCATGGTTCATGTATTGCTGAAGCCTGGCTTGGAGAATTTTGAGCATCACTTTACTAGCATGTGAGATGAGTGCAATTGTACGGTAGTTTGAGCATTCTTTGGCATTGCCTTTCTTTGGGATTGGAATAAAAACGGACCTTTTCCAGTCCTGTGGCCACTGCTGAGTTTTCCAAATTTGCTGGCATATTACGTGCAGCATTTTCACAGCATCATCTTTCAGGATTTGAAATAGCTCAACTGGAATTCCATCACCTCCACTAGCTTTGTTCGTAGTGATGCTTTCTAAGGCCCACTTGACTTTGAGTTCCAGGATGTCTGGCTCTAGATGAGTAATCACACCATCCTGATTATCCAGGTCATGAAGATCTCTTTTGTACAGTTCCTCTGTGTATTCTTGCCACTTCTTAATATCTTCTGCTTCTGTTAGTCCCATACCATTTCTGTCCTTTATCGAGCCCATCTTTGCATGAAATGTTCCCTTGGTATCTCTAATTTTCTTGAAGAGATCTCTAGTCTTTCCCATTCTGTTCTTTTCCTCTATTTCTTTGCATTGATCACTGAAGAAGGCTTTCTTATCTCTTCTTGCTATTCTTTGGAACTCTGCATTCAGATGCTTATATCTTTCCTTTTCTCCTTTGCCTTTTGCTTCTCTTCTTTTCACAGCTATTTGTAAGGCCTCCCCAGGCAGCCATTTTGCTTTTTTGCATTTCTTTTCCATGGACATGGTCTTGATCCCTGTCTCCTGTACAATGTCACGAACCTACATCCATAGTTCATCAGGCACTCTATCTGTTAGATCTTGGCCCTTAAATCTATTTCTCACCTCCACTGTATAATCATAAGGGATTTGATTTAGGTCATACCTGAATGGTCTAGCGGTTTTCCTTACTTTCTTCAATTTAAGTCTGAATTTGGTAATAAGGAGTTCATGATCTGAGCCACAGTCAGCTCCTGGTCTTGTTTTTGTTGACTGGATAGAGCTTCTCCATCTTTGGCTGCAGAGAATATAATCAATCTGATTTCGGTGTTGACCATCTGGTGATGTCCATGTGTACAGTCTTCTCTTGTGTTGTTGGAAGAGGGTGTTTGCTATGACCAGTGCATTTTCTTGGCAAAACTTTATTAGTCTTTGCCCTGCTTCATTCCGCATTCCAAGGCCAAATTTACCTGTTACTTCGGGTGTTTCTTGACTTCCTACTTTTGCATTCCAGTCCCCTAGAATGAAAAGGACATCTTTTTTGGGTGTTAGTTCTAAAAGGTCTTGTAGGTCTTCATAGAACCGTTCAACTTCAGCTTCTTCAGCGTTCTGGTTGGGGCATAGACTTGAATTACTGTGATTTTGAAAGGTTTGCCTTGGAGACGAACAGAGATCATTCTGTTGTTTTTGAGATTGCATCCAAGTACTGCATTTCAGACTCTTTTGTTGACCATGATGGCTACTCCATTTCTTCTGAGGGATTCCTGCCCGCAATAGTAGATATAATGGTCATCTGAGTTAAATTCACCCATTCCAGTCCATTTTAGTTTGCTGATTCCTAGAATGTTGACGTTCACTCTTGCCATCTCTTGTTTGACCACTTCCAATTTGCCTTGATTCATGGACCTGACATTCCACGTTCCTATTGCTTTTTACAGCATCGGACCTTGCTTCTATCACCAGTCACCTCCACAACTGGGTATTGTTTTTGCTTTGGCTCCATCCCTTCATTCTTTCTGGAGTTATTTCTCCACTGATCTCCAGTAGCGTGTTGGGCACCTACTGACCTGGGGAGTTCCTCTTTCAGTATCCTATCATTTTGCCTTTTCATACTGTTCATGGGGTTCTCAAGGCAAGAATACTGAAGTGTTTGCCATTCCTTTCTCCAGTGGACCACATTCTGTCAGACCTCTCCACCATGACCTGCCCATCTTGGGTTGTCCCATGGGCATGGCTGAGTTTCATTGAGTTAGACAAGGCTGTGGTCCTAGTGTGATTAGATAGATTAGTTTTCTGTGAGTATGATTTCAGTGTGTCTGCATAAATAAACTCAAAATGAATTAAAGATCTAAATGTAAGACCAGAAACTATAAAACTCCTAAAGGAAAACATAGGCAAAACACTGACATAAATCACAGCACGATCCTCTGTGATCCACCTCCTAGAGTAATGGAAATAAAAGCAAAAATAAACAAATGGGACCTAATTAAACTTAAAAGCTTTTGCATAACAAAGGAAACTATAAGCAAGGTGAAAAGACAGGCTTCAGAATGGGAGAAAATAATAGGAAATGAAGCAACTGTCAAAGAATTAGTCTCAAAAATATACAAACAGCTCATGCAGCTCAATACCAGAAAAATAAATGACCCAATCAAAAATGCGCCGAAGAACTAAACAGACATTTCTCCAAAGAAGACATACAGAGGGCTAACAAACATGAAAAAAATCTCAACATCACTCATTATCAGACAAATGCAAATCAAAACCAAAATGAGGTACCATCTCGTAACTGTCAGAATGGCTGCTATCGAAAAGTCTATAAACAGTAAATGCTGGAGAGGGTGTGGAGAAAAGGGAACCCTCTGCTGGTAGGAATGCAAATTAGTACAGCCACCATGGAGAATAGTCTGGAGATTCCTTAAAAAACTGAAAATAGAACTGCCACACTACCCAGCAATCCCACTGCTGGGGCCTACACACTGAGGAAACCAGAAATGAAAGAGACACGTGTACCCCAGTGTTCATCACAGCACTGTTTACAATAGCTAGGACATGGAAGCAACCTAGATGTCCATCGGCAGATGAATGGATAAGAAAGTTGTGGTACTTATACACAATGGAATATTACTCAGCTATTAATAAGAACACATTTGAATCCGTTCTAATGAGGTGGATGAAACTGGAGCCTATTATACAGAGTGAAGTAAGTCAAAAAGAAAAACACCAATACAGTATATTAACTCATATATATGGAATTTAGAAAGATGGTAACAACAACCCTATATGCGAGACAGCAAAAGAGACATAGATATAAAGAACAGACTTTTGGACTTCGTGGGAGAAGGAGAGGGTGGGATGATTTGAGAGAACAGCACTAAAACATGTATATTGCCATATGTGAAACAGATCACCAGTCCAAGTGTGATGCATGAAACAGGGCACTCAAAGCTGGTGCACTGGGACAACCCAGAGGGATGGGATGGGGAGGGAGGCGGGAAGGGGGTTTGGGATAGGAGACACATGTACACCCGTGGCTGATTCATGTCAATGTATGGCAAAAGCCACCACAATATTGTAAAGCAATTAGTCTCCAATTAAAAATAATCAATTAATTTTAAAAAAGAATACAGGCTTCTTCCCTTTTTCTCTTTCCTTGGAATAAGCCAAGTTTTCTAATGGTTACTACTACTAGTCATGATGGGAAAATAAGAGTAAAAACATTACTAACAAAGGTTAAGTTTTAAGAAGTCACAATAATCATTCTCCTGGTATTCAATGAAATATAAATTTAACGGGGTTCTAGACTTTCTCACAGAGAAGGCAATGTCACCCCACTCCAGTACTCTTGCCTGGAAAATCCCATGGATGGAAGAGCATGGTGGGCCGCAGTCCATGGGGTCGCTAAGAGTCGGACATGACTGAGCGACTTCACTTTCACTTTTCACTTTCATGCACTGGAGAAGGAAATGGCAACCCACTCCAATGTTCTTGCCTGGAGAATCCCAGGGACGGGGGAGCCTCATGGGCTGCCGTCTATGGGGTCGCACAGAGTCGGACATGACTGAAGCGACTTAGCAGCAGCAGACTTTCTCAAGGTTTTCTGATTTCTCTCACCAGAAACCTCAGATTCTATTTATATCCTGAATTGTTCCATACTTAGTCCTCTACTCCAATACTCTTGAACTTTTTATTTTCTAGGGAGGTCTGGATCTGGAGTTACACCGTCAAACCTCTGAGGTTGCCTTTCACTTCCCCGTTTCGTCACAGAAGAAAGAATCCAAGTAGGCTTTTTCACTGCTGCTGTCCTCTGAATCTAGTACTTATTAAATGTGTTAAATGACTCGGGAAGAGTTACATAATTTGTGGGATGTAACTCTTTTAAACCACCTTTGAAAAGAAGATACTGGTGCTCTTACAGAATTACTGCAAGGACTAGGGAGACACTAGGTGCAATACCTGGCACATGGCAGGCGCCCAACAAATGATGATATTTACCATGGTCCCCATCACCACCCTGCTGCCTCCAGCTGGCACAGGTGCAAGGTTGAGAGGGAGGAAACCAGAGCTGAGGAGCGAGCTGTTTCCCACACCACACCTCTTACTGTTCACCTACCCACACAGTAAAAGACTACAGAAGCAAGAATCATGGAAAGTAAGCTAGATTACTTTTGTTGGCTTTTTATTAAAAAGGGAAATAGCATTCAGCATAATCTATAAAATAAAAACAATACACAGCCTATTAAATATTTTTAAGTGTTGTTCTTGTTCTGACTCCAAGACATCCATTTATTCTAAGTATCAAGATAATGTAAGAAATAAAATATCTGCACTAAAAAAGGTCCTTCCAGTTCTTTTTTCACATTCCTCAATATATTTCCTATTTAAAACATTACATTTAAAATTTAAATTGGCAAGCCATGTGTACTGAAATACTTCTTACAAATCACCATTTTAGATATCCTATTTCTAAACAACACAAACAAATCCAGTGCAACTTCATACCTTACATACATAGCTCCTCTAACATTCGCGTGCAGGACTTATCTCTCCAGGCAAGACCTTTTCATGCACACTCTTTCCAACTAGCTCTGAAATAATATCTGCCAGATCTGTTCTTTCCTCTCCTTCAGCTTTTCTGACTAGCAGAAAACCTCAACTAATGATAATAAGGGAGGCCACCGCACAATTTTTCTTCCTCTTATTGAATCCAGCTTCTTTCAGTTAGTTGTTTGTAAAGTTGCTCATCGCTAATCTCTCACATGTTTCTATCCCCTAACAATAAGCATGTTGTTTTCCAACTTGGAAAATTAACATGAACGTCCACATTGACCTGGCAGTTGTAGATTGCAGTCATTTTCCAGGCGGCCAATTTAAGGCCATAAATAGAGATGCCTTTGTTGTGAGAAAAACGATTTCTTTGACGTTTATGGTGATGCTGAAGCTGCTTTATACAACCCCCTGCTCCTGGCTCAAATAGCAGCAAACATTCTGTGAGGAGTACAGAGGACATGGAAAAGAGGGTTGATAATCTGTTCAGTGAGATAACAGACCTTCTCTGTCTCCTAAATTTTAACATATGAGGTCTTAAAATCATATCTAAAATTCTAAAGGAAAGCAATTCACTTTCAAACCCATGTTCTTTGTTTCCTTCTAAATTATTGTGAAAACAAACTAAGTAGTTTCTGACACTTAACTATACTTTTAAAATCAACTTGGCAAAAAGTAACATTCCAAGGCAAGTAAGTTTGGTTCTACATAAAACAAACAGGTTGAAAAAAGTGAATAATGGTTGTTATTTCATAACTCTTCCTTCCTCAAAGGTAAACATTAAATTTCCTTTTCAGAATGGTAGATTGAAATCTTATTTCAAAGAAAATTAAAGAGTTACAGTTTAATAAATCACCTGTAGCTTAGCTGTTCCAGGAAACCCTCTCCTTTGCAATAAATCTAATTAAGACCATGGGAAGCCATCCAACTCCAGGAACAAGATACAGGTAGCCTGTGCCTGATCAGCACAAAAAGGCACAGGTAAAAAGCAAAATAAACTGAACTGACAGTAACTTTGAAATCTTCAATCCCTGAAAGCTAAAAGCTCATTTTTTTTTCTTTCTGTGCTCATCTTTCAGAGTACCAATAACTGTCTCTCCTTTAACATCAGAAATTTGGTAGAATTCAGTCATCTTTCACGCAAGGTGCATCAGGTTCTGATTCTTTCTATCGTTCTGAAAAGGAGAGGAAAAACAGATAGCTAGCAGTGGGTCAGTTGGGTCAGTATGGAGATGGAGGACACTGAAAACTGGCCCTTCTTCTGTGCATGTATTTGAGACTGCAATGTTTGGGGCAGTGCATATCACAGATGAAATCATCCTTATGAAATGTGAATTCTTGTACATCTCATTCACAAATACCAGATTACATTACACTACATTTTGAAAATCTCTTATGTCAAAGTCCCAGAAGGAGACTAAGTATAAGCTCAGAAAAATCCTTTTCAAAATTCATTATCTCTGTGGAATGCTTTCAAATAACAATAAAATATACACTACTCCTTAATGCCACAATGATTTTTTTATTGTCTATACCATTTTTCCCCAAATACAGCCTTGCCCAGTTCCTAATAGCTGCCTTGAATATAGCCAGCAGGATCTTCTGATTTCTGGAAAAGGTATTTATTAATGTTAAAGGAAAATCACAGAAGTAGAATTCCATTAAGGGTTTCTGAAAAAACCCACTGGCACCTCCCTAAATGCCGTAATCCCTCTATAAAAAAGCATCAGGTTTTGTACTACTGTACTTTTAAGAGTTAAAGACTCTACATCAATCTGTTCAACCTATTCACATTATTTTAGGTGCCTATTACATGTGTGGCAACCTCTACCCTAGGAGTGAGTCATCTGCCTTCTATAAACTCAAACCAGCAGAATTCTGTTACATTATGCATGCATGGTAAGTCACTTCAGTCATGTCTGACTCTGTGCGACCCTATGGACTGCAGCCGGCCAGGCTCCACTGTGCACGGGATTCTCAGGCAAGAATTCTGGAGTGAGGTGCTGTGCCATCCTCCAGGGATCTTTCTGATCCAGGGATGGAACCTGAGTCTAACCTGCATTGGCAGGTGGGTCCTTTACCACTAGCGCCACCTGGGAATCCCTCTGTTACATTATACTGCTTTATAATAAATGAGAACTGTTCCATTCCTAACCCACTTTTCATTAATTTAACTAGCAAAACAGTCTTGATTAATTTTTTCTGCAAATAATATGTTATTCAAAGACTTAATGAATGCTGAGTTGGGAATTATTTTTAAACGCCTTGCACTAATCTCTCCCCATTTGAAAACTTTAAAACTCTATATTAGTTGCATAATTGAGAATCATAACTAAAACTTCATATGAATCACAGATTATAACTGTTAAGCTGCAAAGGGTTTTCAAAATTAATTATAAGAACTAAATTCAGGGATTCTTCAAATTCAGAGGGAAACTTGTTTGAATGGATGAAATTTAAAATAGTTCAATTACAGAAACAACAAAAAAATTGCAAACACTACTAAAACCAGAGAGAATGAAGTTTAATCTTTGTCCTGCTTAATCAAAGACAAAACATAATGAGATAAAACAGCTTAGTGAAGAAAGAACAAAAGGACTAGGAAGATTTAGAAAAGTTCATAAAACAAACTAAAAAAAATTTAAAAAGCACAGTATCTCTTCTTCCCTCCATCCCCATCTTTATTCAAAATATAATATCAAGGTAGTATAATATGCTAAATGAATAACTAGACAAGTAAAGTCCATGTTCACGGTCAGGAGGGGCAGCCATGAGGAGATACCCCTGGTCCAAGGTAAAGAGCAGCAGGTGCGCTTTGCTTGAGCAGCCGTGAAGAGATACCGCACGTTCAAGGTAAGAAAAACCCAAGTAAGAGGGTAGGTGTTGTGAGAGGGCAGCAACAGAGGTCAGACACACTGAAACCATACTCACAGAAAACTAGCCAATCTGATCACATGGACCACAGCCTGGTCTAACTCAATGAAACTAAGCCATGCCCTGTGGGGCCACCCAAGACGGTCATGGTGGAGACGTCTGACAGAATGTGGTCCACTGGAGAAGGAAATGGGAAACCACTTCAGTACTCTTGCCTTGAGAACCCCATGAACAGTATGAAAAGGCAAAATGATAGGATACTGAAAGAGGAACTCCCCAGGTCAGTAGGTGCCAAATATGCTACTGGAGATCAGTGGAGAAATAACTCCAGAAAGAATGAAGGGATGGAGCCAAAGCAAAAACAATACCCAGTTGTGGAGGTGACTGGTGATAGAAGCAAGGTCCGATGCTGTAAAGAGCAATACTGCATAGGAACCTGGAATGTCAGGTCCATGAATCAAGGCAAATTGGAAGTGGTCAAACAAGAGATGGCAAGAGTGAACGTCAACATTCTAGGAATCAGCAAACTAAAATGGACTGGAATGGGTGAATTTAACTCAGATGACCATTATATCTACTACTGCAGGCAGGATCCCTCAGAAGAAATGGAGTAGCCATCATGGTCAACAAAAGAGTCTGAAATGCAGTACTTGGATGCAATCTCAAAAACAACAGAATGATCTCTGTGCGTTTCCAAGGCAAACCATTCAATATCACAGTAATTCAAGTCTATGCCCCAACCAGTAACACTGAAGGAGCTGAAGTTGAATGGTTCAATGAAGACCTACAAGACCTTTTAGAACTAACACCCAAAAAAGATGTCCTTTTCATTACAGGGGACTGGAATGCGAAAGTAGGAAGTCAACAAACACCTGGGTGACAGGCAAATTTGGCCTTGGAATACGGAATGAAGCAGGGCAAAGGCTAATAGAGTTTTGCCAAGAGAACATGCCAGTCATAGCAAACACTCTCTTCCAACAACACAAGAGAAGACAGTACACATGGACATCACCAGATGGTCAACATCGAAATCAGATTTATTATTGCTGCTCTATACAGTCAGCAAAAACAAGATCGGGAGCTGACTGTGACTCAAATCATGAACTCTTATTGCCAAATTCAGACTTAAATTGAATAAAGCAGGGAAAACCACTAGACGATTCAGGTATGACCTAAATCAAATCCCTTATGATTATACAGTGGAAGTGAAAAACAGATTTAAGGGACTAGATCTGAGAGTGCCTGATGAACTATGGACAGAGGTTCATGACATTGTATAGGAGACAGGAATCAAGATCATCTCCAAGAAAAAGAAATGCAAAAAAGCAAAATGGCTGTCTGAGGAGGCCTTACAAATAGCTGTGAAAAGAAGAGAAGCGAAAAGCAAAGGAGGAAAGGAAAGATATAAGCATCTGAATGCAGAGTTCCAAAGAATGGCAAGGAGAGATAAGAAAGCCTTCTTCAGCGATCAATGCAAAGAAATAGAGGAAAAGAACAGAATGGGAAAGACTAGAGATCTCTTCAAGAAAATTAGAAATACCAAGGGAGCATTTCATGCAAAGATGGGCTCGATAAAGGACAGAAATGGTATGGGACTAACAGAAGCAGAAGATATTAAGAAGAGGTGGCAAAAATACACGGAAGAACTGTACAAAAAAGATCTTCACGACCAAGATAATCACGATGGTGTGATCACTCACCTAGAGCCAGACATTCTGGAATGTGAAGTCAAGTGGGCCTTAGAAAGCATTACTACGAACAAAGCTAGTGGAGGTGATGGAATTCCAGTTGAGCTATTTCAAATCCTAAAAGATGATGCTGTGAAAGTGCTGCACTTAATATGCCAGCAAATTTGGAAAACTCAGCAGTGGCCACAGGACTGGAAAAGGTCCGTTTTTATTCCAATCCCAAAGAAAGGCAATGCCAAAGAATGCTCAAACTACCATACAATTGCACTCATCTCACATGCTAGTAAAGTGATGCTCAAAATTCTCCAAGCCAGGCTTCAGCAATACATGAACCATGAACTTCTAGTTGTTCAAGCTGGTTTTAGAAAAGGCAGAGGAATCACATATCAAATTGCCAACATCTACTGGATCATGAAAAAAGCAAGAGAGTTCCAGAAAAACATCTGTTTTATTGACTATGCCAAAGGCTTTGACTGTGTGGATCACAATCAACTGTGGAAAATTCTGAAAGAGATGGGAATACCAGACCACCTGACCTGCCTCTTGAGAAATCTGTATGCAGGTCAGGAAGCAACAGTTAGAAGTGGACATGGCACAACAGACGGGTTCCAAATAGGAAAAGGAGTACGTCAAGGCTGTATATTGTCACCCTGCTTATTTAACTTATATGCAGAGTACATCATGAGAAACGCTGGGCTGGAAGAAGCACAAGCTGGAATCAAGATTGCTGGGAGAAATATCAATAACCTCAGACATGCAGATGACACCATCCTTGTGGCAGAAAGTGAAGAGGATCTAAAAAGCCTCGTGATGAAAGTGAAAGAGGAGGGTGAAAAAGTTGGCTTAAAGCTCAACATTCAGAAAACGAAGATCATGGCATCTGGTCCCATCACTTCATTGCAAATTGATGGGGAAGTAGTGGAAACAGTGGCTGACTTTTTTGGGGGGGGCTCCAAAATCACTGCAGATGGTGATTGCTGCCATGAAATTAAAAGACTCCTTGGAAGGAAAGTTATGAATAACCTAGATAGCATATTCAAAAGCAGAGACATTACTTTGCCAACAAAGGTCCATCTAGTCAAGGCTATGGTTTTTCCAGTGGCCATGTATGGAGGTGAGAGTTGGACTGTGAAGAAAGCTGAGCTCCGAAGAATTGATGTGTTTGAACTGTGGTGTTGGAGAAGACTCTTGAGAGTCCCTTGGACTGCAAGGAGATCCAACCAGTCCATTCTGAAGGAGATCAGTCCTGGGTTTTCTTTGGAAGGACTGATGCTAAAGCTGAAACTCCAATACTTTGGCCACCTCATGCAAAGAGTTGACTCATTGGAAAAGACTCTGAAGTTGGGCGGGATTGGGGGCAAGACGAATGGGGGCAACAGAGGATGACGTGGCTGGATGGCATCACCGACTGGATGGACATGAGTTTGAGTGAACTCCGGGAGTTGGTGATGGACAGGGAGGCCTGGCGTGCTGCAATTCATGGGGTCGCAAACAGTCGGACACGACTGAGCAACTGAACTGAACTGAAACACTTGTGGCTACTAAGCATCTGAAATGTGGCTAGTCCAATTTAAAAGTGTATTACAGAATGGACTATTACTCAGCCATTAAAAGAATACATTTCAATCAGTTCTAATGACGTGGATGAAACTGGAGCCTATTATACAGAGTGAAGTAAGCCAGAAAGAAAAACAACAATACAGTATACTAATGCATGTATATGGAATTTAGGAAGATGGTAACGATTACCTTGTATGTGAGACAGAAAAAGAGACACATGTATAGAACAGTCTTTTGGACTCTGTGGGACAGGGAGAGGGTGGGATGATTTGGGAAAATGGCATTGAAACATGTAGAATGTCATATATGAAACGAATCTCCAGTCCAGGTTCGATGCATGATACAGGATGCTCAGGGCTGGTGCACTGGGATGACCCAGAGGGATGGTATGGGGAGGGAGGTGGGAGGGGGTTCAGGATGGGGAAAGCATGTACACCAGTGGTGGATTCATGTTGGCGTATGGCAAAACCAGTACAATATTGTAAAGTAATTAGCCTCCAATTAAAATAAATAAATTTATATTTTAAAATATATAAATAAATAATAAAAGTGTAGTGCAGAAAAAAAATCTCACTTAATGATTTTATAATGGTTACACCTTGAAATGATAATCTTTCACATTTTAAACAAAATAAACATATTATTAAAATTAATGTCACCTATTTCTTTTTACTCCTTAAATATAGCTACTAAAGATCATTTCCTGACAGTCCAGTGGTTCAATGAGTAAAGAACCTGCCTGCAATACAGGAGACACCAGAGATATGGGTTCAAATCCTGAGTCAGGAAGCTCCCCTGGAGGAGGGCATGGCAACCCACTTCAGTATTCTTGCCTGGAGAATCCCATGGACAGGGGAGCCTGGCGGGCTACAGTCCCTGGGTCACAACGAGTCGGACACGACAGAAGCAACTGAGCACAGCCCAGTGGTTAGAACTCTGCACTTCCACTGGAGGAGGCCTGAGTCCAATCCCTGGTCAGAGAACTAGGACCACATAAACTGCACAACAAGGCCAAAAAAATAAAGAGAAAAAAAATGTTTTAAGTGTGGCTACTAGAATATTTAAAATTAAGTATGTGGTTAATCATTATACTTCTTCTAGATAAAGCTAGACAAGACAGTAAATGCTATAAAGCCAGAAGAAATCAAGGAATTAAAGAAAACTTTACGAAGATATCAAAACTTAAGGAAAGGATTCAGGAAAGCTGAGAAAAGTACATTCCATCTTAAAGGAACCATATTATATGAAAGAAATAAGAGGGATCTCTCAAACTCACTAGAGAAGGGGATGTTCTCAAAGAATTAATCCTCCTCATGTGATAATACAAAGTGTTTAGGTCAGAAGAAGTCATAGGTTAAAGACACATTTACAGAACACATTTGAAATTAGGCAGACTACCTTCTACAATAAATTAGAACACTGGCAAACTTTAAAGACACAAGAAGGAACTTGGTTTTGTCCACTGCTCTATCTTTGATACTCAAAAGAGTGCTAGGCATGTACTAAAATAAATATTTGTCCAATGAATGAACAATGAACTATTGATACTATAGAATGGGGTGGTGCTTTCCAGTAATCTTTAAGGCAGGGACTCTGGGAGGTAAAGGCAGTAAAAAGGGAAAGAGTGTGAAGGAAGGAGAAAGCATCCATATTAGTACCTTCCAGAGTCTAATTAAGTTTACTTTTTGTATAGCTCAAAAAAAAAAGTAAAAAGGTTAAAGCATGAAACCAACTCTGCATAATTTTGGTTCTATGTATTACCTAAGAACTTGAAGAAAAAATAATCGATAAGGATTTATGAAATCCAAGAACATACTCCTTTTACTTTGTTTTCCTGTGAGAAAAATGTTAAATGAATGAATGAGAAAGAGAAATAATATTCCAACTACTTTGAGATTAATTAAAATAAAGACTAAGAGGTTTTAAAGACTTAAATGATTGATAAATGTAGGACCTGTTGGCTCAGATGGTAAAGAATCTGCCTACAATGCAGGAGAACTAACTGGGTTTGACCCTGGGTTGGGAAGATCCCTTGGAGAAGGGAATGGCAACCCACTCCAGTATTCTTGCCTGGAGAATTCCATGGACACAGGAGCCTGGTAGGCTACAGTCCATGGAGTCACAAAGAGTCGGACACAACTGAGTGACTAAGACACACACATCCAAATAAGTATGTGATTTCAGAATAAAATGTAATGATAATTCTCAAAAAAGAAGTTGAGTAATGTGGAATAACCATCTGAAAATACAAAACTAGGAAATAGGAAGAAACGTTTGAAAATTACAGTGATTTTTCTCATCTTACAAAGGCAGGAACCAGAAGATTCTATTTATGGTTGATGTAAATTACCAGAAAAAGTCAGGTTAAAAAAAATTAAGATTACTAGCAAAACACAAAACACTGTATTCTGTCCAAATCACATAAGAAAATGTTAAAATATATAAAGCTAGAAAGAAATCACAGGAAACATAATGACAGAAAACATACATCAAGGAAGCATTTAATAAAGCTTACAGATTACCAATTACAGAGTAAATAATTACATTCACCTATTAAAAATCCCTTTGATATGATTTTTCAAGCGTTTGCAAAAGACATTTAAAACAAATAGAATGAGAAAGCTTAAGAGGAAACTGAAGTAGAAGTGAAAGTCACTCGGTCCAGTCAATTCTTTACTACCACATGGACTAATTCTCCAGGCCAGAATACTAGAGTAGGTCGCTGTTCCTTTCTCCAAGGGATCTTCCCAACCCAGGGATGGAACCCCAGTCTCCCACTTTGGAGGTGGATTATTTACCAGTTGAGCCACCAGAGAAGCCCAAGAATACTGGAGTGGGTAGCCTACCCCTTCTCCAGAGGATCTTCCCAACCCAGGAATTGAACCAGCATTGCAGGTGGATTCTTTACCTGCTGAGCTACCAAGGAAGCCCCTTAAGAGGAAAAGGTAAAGATAAAAAGAAAACAGGGTTATATCAAAGTAGAATCCAAGAAATACAAACACAGCATGAGAAAGAACTGTTTTTTAAAAATCCACAATTCACACAACTTTATGTACTAAATAATAATGCTTGAGAAATACATATATGCAAAAACTGTTAAACATGGAAAAATAAATGGATATAAATTCATAAGCACAGGTCTTTAGAAGACTTCTTCAGACATATTATAATAAATTATAAATTACAGTTAAAAAATATAAATAAGTTGAAAGAAAAGGTCATTTGATGTTAAACAAAATAGGCCTCCCATGCAAGAGTTTGGACTTAAAAGCAAAAGTATAATTTGTTTTAAAGAATGTTCTTTTATATAGTTCTGTGAAAGATGGAAGATGAAAGGACTGAAAACCAGAAGATAATCTTCCTAAATGGAAGAAAGAATGGCAATCAGAATTTCACTGCCCAGGGTAGTCCAATAAACAAATACATTTCTAGGAAATGCTACTGGAAGGCAGGTTCCCATCTGGGAATACTCTATATAGCTCTTTACTGTCTACAAAGTGCTTTCACATTCATATTACTTACAATACTGTAACAAAAGGAAGGAACGGCAGATGAGAACAAAATAGAATCTCTTGGAAGAAAGGAACATGACTCAAGAAGGGAAATTCCACTTGCCATAAGAGGGCTGCTGGTATATAAAGTGCCTTATATAAGCCAGTAAGAATTCTCTTCCACTATCTGCTTTTCTCCTCCCTCCAAGAAGAATATCAAAGCCAAAGCAGCAGCAACAAGCATGCGTGTGAAGGGCATGGCTATAGTCCTGGCTGTGATATTATGTGCTGCAATTGTTCAAGGTATATGGTATCTTTTATTTCTCAACCTATAAATGTCTTTTCTAATGCTTCAAATGTCTTTTTGTTCACTTTTATCTCAAAATATACAGTGAATTTTTATTTACCCTCAAACATTAGCAGTTGCTACAGCTTTGGCAGAGAATATTGGAAATGTTTAACTGAAACTAGAGATGATACGTTTAATAGAATTTATTTAGCTACAAAATCTGGCAAGAGCCTTTAGGAATAGTTTTAAACGTCTGCCAAGATTTTAAGAGATAATGTTATTAGCTTTCTGGAAAAGTTCTTGAGCATAAAAGCAACAGGCAAATAAGCTTGATCTCTAATGAACTTCTTTCATTTTTCCCTTTATTTTTTAATGGTTTGCTTACAAATTCAAAGAGAAAATTGTCAGCTTCTTAAGTTCTTTTCCTAGTAACAGCAGTGTTGAGTGGTATTTGTCAAATTACTATCTCTAGCCTCACTAAAAACTTGGCTCACATTCTTCATCAAGATTATAAAAGAGCCCACTGCTGCAATCAAATGTATTAGTAACTGATGCTATGATCTGTTCTAGGCTTCCCTATGTTCAAAGGGGGTCGGTGTCTTTGCATAGGCCCTGGAGTCAAAGCAGTGAAAGTGGCAGATATTGAGAAAGTCTCTATAATTTACCCAACTAATAACTGTGACAAAACAGAAGTGATGTAAGTAAGGGACATGGTGAAGATAATAGTGGTGGGGGGGGGGGGTTGTGTTGTTTTCCTTATGGTTTTCCATTGAAAAATTAAGACTGTTTTGGACCTTCCCTTGACAGTATCACCCTGAAAACACATAAAGGACAAAGATGCCTAAATCCCAAGTCAAAGCAAGCAAAAGCTATTATCAAGGTAGGTTACCAGATTACTTCCATTTTATAATCTGCTTTATCCAAGACAAATCTTTTGGGAGAAAAAATTGACAACTGCAGAATGGTTTTGTTATGATCCTGTGTGAAGTGTTCTGATAAGGGATCTCTGGTTATGATCGACTCCTTTCCTGCTACACATTTTTGCATGTCAACTCTTAAATCACTAGGAAACAAGAACAGTCCAAGTCTGTAAAATTCTCATTTTCTCATTACAGAAAGTGCAAAGAAAGAATTCTTAAAAATATCAAAATATATGAAGTCCTGGAAAAGAGGATCTGAAAACCTAGAACAAGTGTAACTGTGACTACTGAAAAGATAAGAACTCTGCAGTAAGGAAACTGACTTTCTCCTCCTGGCTGCAATGAACATTCACACATTTCTAAGTTAGGAAAATCTCTAAGAGATTTGATACTTATAACTATTTTGCTGTGGCTATGAAAGCACCTCTGTCTCCAGAAGTTATCTGTCTATACCTGACCTATATTCCATATTACAATGTATTATTATTACTAGAATTAAGACCATGACTCGTAAGTCAAAGCATCCATGTGTATAATAATCATTCCTTAAATAATTTTTATGTCAATTCATATTCCTTTTCTCAGAAGTTTTATATATATATATATATATATATGGAGAAAGTCCTTAAACATCATCTTATTTTATAAAGAAGGCTGTAATTCATGAAATGTACTATGAAAACAATTATAAACTAATGGTAACTGGTAAGAGTGCAAATATTTCATAACAAAATGAGTAGCTCTGGTGTTTTGAGTTTTTAAAATAACCATTTTTTCATTGAGATATTTGAAGCAATTAGGACGTATGTGTTAACCATGAATTTTGGTTTTATCCATTCTTACAAATTATAGTAATACTTTGGACACATTTTAAATATGGCATATTTTTGTCTACCAAAGAAAAATACTGAAAAATAAATAATATGTGCATATCTCACAATCAAATTTATTTTCTGTGATTCTTTTTCTTAGAAAAATATCTATTTTTTAGTCATGCCTGTACTATAAAATTTAGAGATATCTAAGATAGTTTCACTTTAAAAAGAATCAAGTAATTTTTACCACAACCCTCCTTAAAACAGAAACAAATACATGTTTTCCAGAAACATAAGATACCATAAACAATTTTATCTTGTAATTCAAGAGGTACACAGCTACCTATCATCACAAAGAATTGTTTTGAAATATATTTTAATGAGTAGTTGTGAAGGACAGCTATCTCTTTCCTTTTTTTTAAAGGATCTTCCTACACTCAAACTGCTTTCTTACTCAGGGCAAATTTCTTATTATGTGAGCTTTGGCGGTAGGCCAAAAGGAAAAAGCCAAAAGAAGGCGTTCCCTGGCGGCCAGAACAAGGTCTCCGCAAGACCATTCCTACCCTGGACTTTGAACTCCAGCAGGCACCACAAAGATGCTATCAGTAAGATATATTTAAAGCAGCAGTAGTAATAGTGTAAGTCTGATAGTAGTGACTTCCTAACATGTTCCTGTAGCTATAATCCTTCCTGCCACCTAGCACCCTTAGGTTTTGTACATTTTCCAAATCCAATTCTTCAGTCTTTTTGTAAATTCTTCAACTGCCAATTAAATTTCTTTCTGCTGAAGTGAGCCAGAGTTGGTTTCTCTGTGTGGATCCAAGAACCTCAGCTGTGACAGGACTCTTTAGATAGACATCCATACATTGGGAAAACGAAAATATTTACAGAATTACCAAATATCATGTTACATTTGTTTATTTGAAAACAAAAGAACAATTTAAATGCATCTTTTGTGTATCCTTCTTATCAATATCAAAGAGCCAACCATAAAACAGATCAGAGAATGCACAGAAAAGTAAAGAGCACAGTAGGGTGCCTGGAACCCAACAGTCCTACTGACTAACTTTTGACTGGTGCCTACAAGCAATAATGAGAAGCCAAAATGTTATCCAGGAGATCTGGATATAAATAAGTAAATACCTGAATCAAATATTTATTCTATGGTATATTGTATAGATATACAGCATAAATATTATGTGTATATATATCATAAATCTACATAGATTTCTATACAGATATAGGACTTCTATAAGAATTCCCTGGATAGTTTTAAAACTTGGATCTATCATTTGACTATTTACAATGATTTTTTTTTTAAAGAAATCTTTGAAAAAAAAATTTACTAAGAGCTACATCATAAATTTGATATTTTTTAAAGTAAAGTAGCATAGATCAGTTGGAGAAAGCAATGGCAACCCACTCCAGTACTCTTGCCTGGAAAATCCCATGGACATGGACAGAGGAGCCTGGTGGGCTGCAGTCCATGGGGTCGTGAAGAGTCAGACACAACTGAGTGACTTCACTTTCACTTTTCACTTTCATGCACTAGAGAAGGAAATGGCAACCCACTCCAGTGTCCTTGCCTGGAAAATCCCAGGTACGGAGGAGTCTGGTGGGCTGCTGTCTATGGGGTAGCACAGAATCAGACACGACTGACGCGACTTAGCAGCAGCAGCATGGATCAGTACATTATCATTGAGAAACGATATAATACTTAAATTTGTTCACAGCAAAAGAAGACATAAAAGAATCAATGCTGTTGTTGGTCTGTCACTAAGTTGTGTCCGACTCTTTGTGACCCCATGGACTACAGCACACCACACCTCCCTATCCTTAACTACCTGCCAGAGTTTGCTCAAACTCATGCTCATTGAGTCTGTGATGTCATCCCAACCTTCTCATCCTCTGTCACCTCCATCTCCTCCTGCCCTCAATCTTTCTCATCATCATAATTAAAATACTCAAGTCAAAATCCTTCCCACCTTAGTGAAAGTGAAAGTGAAGTCGCTCAGTTGTGTCTGACTCTTTGCAACCCCATGGACTGTAGCCTACCAGGCTCCTCTGTCCATGGGATTTTCCAGGCAATAGTACTGGAGTGGATTGCCATTTCCCTCTCCAGGGGATGTTCCTGGCCCAGGGATCAAACCAGGGTCTCCCGCACTGTAGACAGTCGCTTTACTGTCTGAGCCACCAGAGAAGTCCTAGTACCTTTACACATTCCATTCCCTTAGCCCGTTTCTTCATTAAACTAATTCCTACTTATCACTTACATCTCAGCTTAAATGACATTTTCTTCCCTATTTGTCTTCAGAACACTGCACTTTTTCATGACACTATTTGTTGCAAATAAAAAAGTATCTCTGTGCTTAATATATGCTCTTCCACAAGTGCAAGCTCAGTAAGAAAGTTACTATAATCCTAGCCCATAGTATAGGACTTCCCTGGTGGCTCAGATGGTAAAGCATCTGCCTGCAATATGGGAGACCCAGGTTTGATCCCTGGGTTGGGAAGAGCCCATAGTATACTGTCTAGCAGATATCAGATTCTTGATAAATATTTAAGAATGGAATAACTAAATGGCAATAGAAACTAAGGGAAAGGAACTTACATCAAGGAATATTATGAAGGAATGCATAATGGTAGAAAAGTATAAGTTGAGTTTTAAAAATAATAATTAAATTAGTTTGAAGTGAGGATGAAGGATATCAAATGTCTAACTGAACAACCTTGAATTTTACTATCTATAAAATGGGGATTCATTAAATGTTCATGAATAAGATAAGGACCCTAATTAAGTTATTTCCTAGTTATTCTAAATAATTCTGGGGATAGCTTAGAAGATTGAGTGGAACTAGGAAAGCTTGGGAAAAGGAGTATGTTGCCATAGCTCAGTTTTGTTTGTATTCCCCAAACTTCAAGTTACTCTCATACCATCATCACAAATTTTCTTTTACCACATTTCTGATCAATCTTCATTATTCTCAGCAACTTCTTAATGCTTTTATTTTGCTTTCCTGTTCATAAAAAGCAAACTTTCACTACTGTACATGTGAAATCAGCATCACTTCCTATAGAAATAAAATGTAACAATAAAAGGAAAGAAGACAAATTTTTAGACAGGTACCACCTCCCAAGACTGAACCAGGAGAAAACAGAAAATATGAACAGACCAATAACAAGAACTGAAGTTGAAACTGTGGTTTTAAAACTCCCAACAAACAAAACTCTAGGACCTGATGACTTCACAGCAATTTCTATCAAACATTTAGAGAAGAGGTAACACCTATCCATCTGAAACTATTCCAAAAACCTGCAAAGGAGCATTTCCGAACTCATGCAATGAGGTTGCCATCATCTTAATATCAAAACCAGACAGAGATACCACAAAAAAGAAAACTACAGGCCAGTATGCGGAAAAAGCAATGGCACCCCACTCCAGTACTCTCGCCCGGAAAATCCCATGGACGGAGGAGCCTGGTGGGCTGCCGTCTATGGGGTTGCAGAGTCGGACACGACTGAAGCGACTTAGCAGCAGCAGCACAGGCCAGTATCACTGATGAACACAGACACAAAACTCCTCAACACAATAATAGCAAACAGAATCCAACAATACAGTAAAAGGATCAGACACCACAATCAAGTGCAATTTATGTCAGGGATGCAAGGATTTTTCAATATCCACAAATCAATATGACACACAACACTGGAAAAAACTGATGAATAAAAACTATACGATCATCTCAATAGATATAGAAAAAGCATTGTGACAAAATTCAACACCCATTTATGATAAAAATTCTCCAGAAAGTGGGCACAGAGTGGAAAGTGCCTCATCATAATAAAGCCCATTTATGACAAATCCACAGCTAACATCACACTCAATGGTAAAAAGCGGAAAGCCTTTCCTCAAGATCAGGAGGAAGAGGATGTCCTCTCTCATCACTTCTGTTCAACATAGTTTTAGAAGTCCTAGCCACAGAAATCAGAGGAGAAAAAGGAATAAAAGGAATCAAATTGGAAAGAAGAAGTAAACTGTCACTATTTGCAGATGACATGATACTATACATAAAGTAATCCTAAAGATGCTACTAGAAAACTACTAGAGCTCATCAATGAATTCAATAAAGTTGCAGGATACAAAATTAATATACATAAGTCTGTTGCATATCTATACACTAACAACAAAAGATCACCAAGAGAAATTAAGGAAACAGTCCTATTTACCATCATATCAAAAAGGATAAAATATCCATGAATAAACCTACCTAAGAGGGCCAAAGACCTTTACTCTAAAAACTATAGAAACTGAAAATGACACCAACAGATGGAAAGATACACCATGCTCTGGACTGAAGAATCAGTATTATCAAAATGACCACACTACCCAAGGCAATTTACAGATTCAATGCAATCCCTAACAAAACACCAGTGACATTTTTCAAAGAATTTTTAAATCTATATGGAAACACTAAAGACCCTGAATAGACAAAGCAATCTTGAAAAAGAAAATGGAGCTGGAGGAATCAGGCTCCCTGACTTCAGACTACACTATAAAGCTATAGTAATCAAAACACTATGGTACCATAAACCATAACAGAAATATAAAAACTGAAATACAGATCAACAGAGTAGGATAGAAAGTCCAGAACACAGTCACACAGCTATGGACAATTTATGCAAAGGAAGCAAGACTATACAATGGAGAAAAGACAGTCTCTTCAATAAGCGGTTCTGAGAAAACTGGACAGGTACACATTAAAAAATGAAATTAGAATATTCTCTAATACTATACACAAAAATAAATTCAAAATGCATTAAAGACCTACATGTAAGACCAAACTATAAAACCCTTAGAAGAATACATAGAACACACTTTGACGTAAATTGCAGCAGTATATTTTTGGATCTACCTCCTAGAGTAATAAAAAATAAAGGCAATAGTAAACAAATGAGACCTAATTAAACGTAAAAGCTTTTTGCATAGCAAAGGAAACATAAACAAAACAAAAAGTCACCCCACAGAATGAGAGAAAATATTTGTAAACAAAGCAACTGACAAGGGATTAGTCTCCAAAATACACAGTTCATGCAGCTCAACACATTAAAAAAAGAAAGAAAAACAACTCAATCCAAAGACAGACAGAAGACCTTCCTCCAAAGAAAAATCTTTGGAGAAAAGACATTTCTCCAAAGAAAACAAACAAACAGCCAAAAAGCACATGAAAAGACGCTCAACATTGCTAGTTATTAGAATGCAGGTGAAAACTACAAAGAGGTATCACCTCACACCAGTCAGAATGGTCATCATCAAAAAATCTACAAAGAGTAAATGCTGGAGAGGATGGAGAAAAGGGAATCCTCTTACATTCTTGGTGGGAATGTAATCTGGTACAATCACTCCAGATAAACATATGGAGGTTCTTAAGAAACTGAAAACAGAACCGCCACATGGTCCAGCAATCTCACCCCTGGGCATATATCTAGAAAAAACTCTAATGTAAAAAGATACACACTCCCCAGTGTTCACAGCAGTACTATTTTCTATAGCCAAGACATGGAAGCAACCTAAATTACCATCAACAGATGAATGGATAAAGATGTGATCTGAGGCTTCCCTGGAAGAATTGATGCTTTCAAACTCTGATGCTGGAGAAGACTCTTGAGAATCCCTTGGACAGCAAGGAGATTAAACCAGTCAATCCTAAAGGAAATCAACCCTGAATATTCATTGGAAGGACTGATGCTGAAGCTGAAGCTCTAATACTCTGGCCACCCAAAGTGAAGAGCCAACTCACTGGAAAAGATTCACAGAGTCAGATACTACTTAGTGACTGAACAAGTCCCTTTCTGAACAGCACAATGATTTAAATCCATCAGTCACTCTGTTAAGTCAAAATATTGCTACAATTTAATTGAGATTATTGGAAACTTCCAATTTTTAATATATGAAATGACTCAGAAAAGCAGCAGCATAATTATGCCACATTTCTTCTGCTCCTCTCCAAAGGAGGAACCAGGAATAAAAACTTACTCTCACACTTTCTCTGAAATGAGAACTTTACAGTCAATTAATTTTTCAGTGGACCACTGGTATACAGACTTGGATTAATCACTGTAGTTGATGATACATAACTTGTCACCTCTGAGGCATATATATGTATCATAAAATGAACACCCATGAACACCCCACCCAAATTAAGAACTAGAATATTAATAACAATGTAACTATGTGTTTCTTCCCTATCCTATTCCCTTGCCTCTGCCAACCCCAAGACAATCACTATTCTGAACTGTTTCTTCCCTTGCTTTTTAAAAAATTGTGGTAAAATACACATAACCTAACATCTCACACGCTAATAAAGTAATGCTCAAAATTCTCTAAGCCAGGCTTCAGCAATACATGAACTGTGAACTGTGAACTTCCAGATGTTCAAGCTGGTTTTTAAAAAGGCAGAGGAACCAGAGATCAAATTGCCAACAACATCTGCTGGATCATGGAAAAAGCAAGAGTTCCAGAAAAACACTTATTTCTGCTTTATTGACTATGCCAAAGCCTTTGACTGTGTGGACCACAATAAACTGTGGAAAATTCTGAAAGAGATGGGAATACCAGACCACCTAACCTGCCTCTTGAGAAACCTACATGCAGGCCAGGAAGCAACAGTTAGAACTGGACAGGAACAGACTTGTTCCAAATAGGAAAAAGAGTACGTCAAGGCTGTATATTGTCCCCCTGCTTATTTAACTTCTATGCAGAAGTACATCATGAGAAACACTGGGCTGGAATAAGCACAGCTGGAGTCAAGATTTCTGGGAGAAATATAAATAACCTCAGATATGCAGATGATACCACCCTTACAGCAGAAAGTGAAGAGGAACTAAAAAGCCTCTTGATGAAAGTGAAAGAGGAGAGCAAAAAAGTTGGCTTAAAGCTCAACATTCAGAAAACGAAGATCATGGCATCTGGTCACATCACTTCATTGCAAATAGATGGGGAGACAGTGGAAACAGTGTCAGACTTTATTTTTCTGGGCTCCACAATCACTGCAGATGATGATTGCAGCCATGAAATTAAAAGATGCTTACTCCTTGGAAGGAAAGTTATGACCAACCTAGATAGCATATTGAAAAGCAGAGACATTATTTTGCCAACAAAGGTCCGTCTAGTCAAGGCCATGTTTTTTGCAGTAGTCATGTATGGATGTGAGAGGTGGACTGTGAAGAAAGCTGAGCACAGAAGAATTGATGTGTTTGAACTGTGGTGTTGGAGAAGACTCCTGAGAGTCCCTTGGACTGCAAGGAGATCCAACCAGTCCATTCTAAAGGAGATCAGCCCTGGGTGTTCATTGGAAGGAATGATGCTAAAGCTGAAACTCCAGTACTGTGGCCACCTCAAGCGGAGAGTTGACTCACTGGAAAAGACTCTGATGCTGGGAGGGATTAGGGGTAGGAGGAAAAGGGGACAACAGAGGATGAGATGGCTGGATGGCATCACCAACTCGATGGATGTGAGTTTGAGTGAACTCCGGGAGTTGGTGATGGACAGGGAGGCCTGACTGTGCTGCAATTCATGGGGTCGCAAAGAGTTGGACACAACTGAGCGACTGAACTGAACTGAAACATTTTTAAGTGTTCAGTTCAGCAGTATTAAGTACATTCATGTTACTGTGCAACCATCACTCTCTTGCTTTTTAAGATTGCGTGTGTGTTCTGCTGCTCAGTCATGTCTAACTCTTTGTGACTGTAGCCTACTAGGCTCCTCTGGCTGTGGGATTCTCCAGGCAAGAATACTGGAGCAATCTGTCATTTGCTCCTCCAGGGGATCTTCCCAACCCAAAGACTGAACCCATGTCTCTTGCATCTCCTGCATTAGCAGAAAGAGTCTTTACCACTGCACCACCTGGGAAGCCTTTTTAAAATTAGTTTTATTTATACACACACAGTTAAACAAAGTATTATTTAACTTTAGTTTTGCTTAACTTTATCAAAAGGGTAATCTTTCTGTATTTAATCTCAACATTATTTTAGAAAAATTCACCTACATTTTCTGCAAACAAGTCTTGCTTGCCTTTTGTTAGTTTCACTCCTAATATTCATGTTTTTAAGAATTTGTTGCTTCTGTAAATTTTTATAAAATAACATTAAACTTATTTTGTTTCTGATGGAGAAAGTGTAGTACACAGATCTTATAGCCACCTACTTTGATAAATTCGATCATTTCTAAATTTGAAAGGGTGGTTCCTATGCAAAAAATCTTCTATGCAAAATTTTATTTCTTCCTTATCAATACTTCTGGCTTGAATTTCTTTCCTTTAAAATTTTCAGGCTATGACCTATAGCACAAAGAAGAAAAGTAAAAAATGAGCATCTGTGTCTTGTTTAGTAAATTCATGGTATACGCTTACGCAGTGAAGATAAGACAAGTTACCTAAATAAGCCCTTTCCTAAGACTAAATGCTGTATGATTCCAGCCCTCAGTTCCACCAGAAGAGGCATGCTATGGCTGGTCAATGCTGTAGACTAACAGACACGTCTGATCATACGAGTTACTACATCATCTAGAGAGAAAATACTACCTGTTGCACTTAGGAGATAAGCTGAAACTTGGACAGAGACCTGGCTATATTTTTGAAATGCTGGCCAATTAAAACTTCATTTACACTTCTTAAAATTCCTTTTTAATAATCTGTCATCTTTAGAACAATGTGAAAGGTATATATTATAACGCATATTTGAAAATAAGAAAACTGAAGCCCAGACCTACCTAACAGTTTGTCCAGGTTCACAGAGCAAGTGAGAGACCAAACTATACACTGCTATCTGTAGAGACCCAGACCATCTCATCATCCCATTAAGTGTGAGAAAAGCAAAGCACTGCATGGTTTCAGTATGCATACAAACAGAAGTTATTTATTTAGGCTTTCCCAAGCATGCTTATTTTAAGTATACATTACCAACTTTGCCCTGGGTGTGAATGATGAGACACACTGGTAACTCAAAAGTATAAAACCAGTATTACCAGACACTGTTAGCTAGGAGAATCTTTTGACAATTCAGTCAAGACTTTGAAAGGCAAAGCTTTACCCTCCTCTCCCAGACTTTCCAAGGTGTACTGTAAATCAGCTGAGGGGATTCTCAGCCTATGGAAATCAATGAATTGCTCCTGCTCACTTTTTAGGAAATTTCTTCTAAGCACATTAGTTTCTCGGAAAGCATTTTTTTTTTCCTGGGTCTGTAACAAGTCTGTTAGGGCAGACAATTTCTTTTGGCCTGATGCCATAGTTAGTCTTAAATCAACAGCAAATGAAACTGAAACTACAGATGTACTTTTCCCCTTAATTCTTTCTTTTAAAAACTAGACTCAGATCAGTGAATACTAAGAAAGTAAATATATAAAAAGTCATGCAAAAATTAAAATATAAAATTTAAAAGTTATTATTTAGATTTTTATTCACACGATCCATGTAAGGCTGCCAATGGATGTAACAAGTAATAGTTGGCTTACTATTGTCTCTAAAGGGTTTTTTTTCCCCCGAATTCTCCTCCACATTGATCACACTTATAAAGGTTTCTCTCCTGAGCAGAGCCCCACTCAAAACAAGGAGAAAACCGTCCTTTGTTTTCACTCTATTTTCACAAGAAAACAACCTGATAACTAATTCAACTTCTCAGGTATTCTGATACTAGAAAAGGGTGAATTGGTTATCAGTCTCAATCATTCCAGTCACTGGAAGGTCTTCATACAAATGAATAAACTATCTAATTTTCATCTTACGTTCTTGTATATCTGGTTTGCAGAATTAACTCTTTAAGAACAGGTTTACCCTGAATGATTAGAAAAAAATGAGTTTCCAGACCTGTAAACCCAAGGACCAGATCCTACAGAATCCTAACAAGATATTACCAACCCAATGAGACTGAAGCAATCTGCCTGATTGGCTGGTTGGCATCTCTCTAATCCATTTTTCGTGACACTTCTCTAATTGTGTATGCTTCCCTTCCTGGCCGCTTGTCTAAATACAATCCACACTTTAAGGTTCATCTATTACTGATCTTAATAAATACAATCACCTATAACCCCCCATATCATATATTATCTATACCACTCATTTGTCATTGATCACAGTTTATTTAATTGATATTTACTGTTTCATATTTGCGGCCTTTCCAGTTAGAATGCAAATCCATCAAGGACAGACACTGGATCTTATCCTAGTATCCCATGAGACTAGCTTGGTTCCCTTCATAAAGTAGAGAGACAATAATTAGAACAAGTACAATTCTCCTTGTTCTTCTGCTTCCAAAACCATCAATGAACACGTAAACAATATGCACTGAAAAGACTGGCATTCCTTTGTTCATTCACTACATAACTGCAGAGAACCTCCAATAGTTTAAAAATTTTAGTGTACCACCTTTTACATATTTACCCCACTGTCCTAGAATTAAAGATTTTGACCTATAGCTAGCTGAGAATACCTGTATTGATTCTACTTATCTGAATCTATGCTAACTTCTGAGGAAATTATAGCTTTCTTAGGTTAAACATGGTTTCTAAAGCTAGGAAACAGTAGTATTTATTCATGTCTTAATGTAGACATGTGATGAGTCAATGGAAATTCTCTTTGAAGATGTATAATTCTTATTTGCATCATTGCTTAAAGTCTGGAAAGATGTATACATCTATCCATCCATCCAGTATTTATTGAGTACCTTCCATATGCCAGGTGACATGCTAGGTGATAGGTATGAGCTCTGAAAAAGACTGATAAGGTCCCTGTTCTTTAAGGGCTTATAATTGAATGCGACAAAACAGACATTAAAAAGTAAACTAAGCAAGTATCAGAGCGTGAGAAATGCCAGAGAATTAAAATAAGGTCATGGATGTTCTAGGTTGTTTGGTAAGAGAAGGGACTATTTAGATAAAATCCAAATGTCCAGAAGGAACCACCAATGCAAAGAACAAGGGGAAAAACATTCCAAATAAAGAAAATTGCTAGTATAAAAGCCTCTGTGACTGGAGTAGAGTGGCTGAGAGAGAAAATGTGAGATGAGGGTGGAGAAACCAGTAGCAATCAGATTACAGAGAACTCAGTAAAACAAGATACAGAACTGGATTTAATTCTAAATATAACTAAGGTATTGAAAGGTCCTAAGCAGAAGAATGACAAGACAACTTACGGGGTGTTTTTTTAAATTTTATATTGGAGCATAGTTGATTAACAATATTGTGTTAGTTTCAGGTGTACAGTGACGTGATTCAGTTATACGTGTGTATGTGTCTATTCTTTTGCAAATTCTTTTCCTAGTTAAATTATTACAGATTATTGAGCCCTGTTCCCTGTGTTATACTGTAGGCCCTTGTTGACTATCTGTTTTACATATAGTGGATGGAGACTTCCCTGGCGGGTCAGTGGTTAAGACTTTGCACTCCTACTGCAGGGGCCGCAGGTTTGACATAGAGAGCAGTGTGTACATGTCAGTCCTGAACTTTGAATCTGTCCCTTTCCCCTGGTAACCATAAGTTCCCATAAGTCGGTTCTCTTCTCTGAGTCTGTTTCTGTCTGGTAAATAAGTTCACTTGCATTTTTTTTTTTAAGATTCTACATATAAGCAATATCATATGATATTTGTCTTTGTCTGATGTACTTCACTTAGTATGATTATCTCCAGGTCTATCCATGTTCCACCAAACAGTATTATTTCATTCTTTTTTGTGGCTAATACTCCATTGTTATGTATATACCACATCTTCTTTATCGATTCATCTGTCAATGGACATTTAAGTTGCTTCCTTGTTTTGGCTATTGTAAACAGCGCTACAGTGAACACTGGGGGTGCATGTATCTTTCCAAATTAGAGTTTTCTCCAGATACATGCCCAGGAATGGGACTGTTGGACCATATGGTAGTTCTCTTTTAGTTTTCTAAGGAACCTCCATATTGTTCTCCATAGTGGCTATCCCAATTTACATTCCCACCAACCATGTAGGAGGGTTCCCTTTTCTCCACTCTCTCCACCATTTATTGTTCGTAGATTTTTTGATAATGGCCCTTCTGACTGGTGTAAGCTGATATCTCACTGCAGTTTTCATTTGCATTTCTCTAATAATTAGCAAAGTTAAACATCTTTTCATATGCCTCTTGCCCATTTGCATGGAGAAATTTAGGACTTCTGCCCATCTGTGGATTGGGTTTTTCATTTTTTTGTTGGCTATTGAGCTACATAAGATGTTTGCATATTTGGGAGATTAATTCCTTGTCAGTTGCTTTGTTTGCTAATATTTTCTCTCATTCTATGGGTTGTCTTTTTGTTTCATTTATGGCTTCCTTTGATGTGCTGAAGTTTTTAAGTTTAATTATGTCCCATTTATTTTTTGTTTTTATTTCAATCACTCTAGGAGATGGTGTGGAAAAGATATTGCTGTAATTTATGTCAGAGTGTTTTGGCTTATGTTTTTCTCTAAGAGTTTTATAGTATCCAGTCTTACATTTAGGTCTTTAAGCCATTTTGAGTTTATTTTTGTGTGTGGTGTTAAAGAATGCTCTAATTTCATATTTTTACATGTTTCATATTTTTACATGTTTTCCCAACATCATTTGAAGAGACTGTCTTTCCTCTACTGTATGATCTTGCCTCCTTTACTGTAGATTAATTGACCACAGGTGCATAAGTTTATTTCTGGGCTTTCTGTCCTGTTCCATAGATCTGTATTTCTGTTTTTGTGATGGTTAACATACTGTTTTGATTACTGTAACATTGTAGTATAGTCTGAAGTCAGGGACCCTGATTCCTACAGCTCTGTTTTTCCTTTTCAAGATTGCTTTGGCTATTTGAAATTTTTTGTCTTGGAGCTCAGAACTCTCACTTTTAAGGGAGAATCTATACAATATAATTATTCTCTGGTTTGTGGGTTGCATTCCCAGGGCAATGGGATTTGATTTTAATCACAAGTCTGCCCTTCCTACTCATCTTGTGGTTCCATCTTTACATCCTTGTTGTAGAAGATATTTTCTGGCAGGTTCCAGTCTTTTTCATTGATGGTTGTTTTGCAGATAGTTGTGATTTTAGTGTGCTCATAAAAGAAGGTGAGCTCAGGATCTGTCTACTCCACCATCTTGGCCACTATCCTCCAGAATGGATTTTTTAAAACATGATCTAACTGTACAGTTTTTACAAAAGATATAATTTATATTCAATGACATAAACATGTTAAAAGTTAAATAACAGAAAAAGATATTTCATGTTAACAGTAACCAAAAGAGAGCTGAATAGTTGTAGCTACACTTAACAGACCAAACAAAACACTGTTAATAGAGGCAAAGAAAGATAATTTATAATGATTCATTAAGTCACAACAGTTAAACACAAGAATATAAAAAACTTTGGGAGGTGTCTATATTTCTGATGAAGGAGACGTTGAGCAGGCTCATGAATACAGCTGAGGAATTATTTAGCTGAATAAATGACAAGATGCTGAATGATAAAATCTATCTGCAGTATTTTTAAAGCCACAATAAAACTCAACTCAAATAAAATTTACATATTTTAACAGAATCAAAATGCAAATAGCAGAATTAGGAAGAAATAAATGTCTTTTTCCGTCAGTCACAAAAATCCCACGATATACAACGTTCAATATATTCTAACACAAATCCAATAGAACATGATCTATTTCAGGAAAGGAAACTACCATATAAAATACTATAAGTAAATAAATGTGTATCTATGTGATTGTTTACTGGCTAACACGTGTTTATCTGAATATACATGTGTAACATACATATACAATACAGCATCTTTCATTTCAGTATGAGATTCAGTGTAAGACAGACCCATCTTAAACCCTAGGTGTTTAATTATTGAGGCATCAAAATAACCTCAACGATGTCTTCAGCCAATCAAGACAGAGAGAACAGAAATCAGAAATCCAAATCAAGGACAATGTTCTCTCTGGAAAGACAACACAACAAAGTTGTCGAGAAAATGGACCCCAGAACTAAGGATTAAGTCAGTATTCATAAAACACTTCAAACAATGCCTGGCATATAGTTAATGCTATGTAATATTTAACTAAAAATCAATTAAATGAGTAATAAATATTTTCTCACTAATAATAGTCCACTAACAGGCATCTCTACCTCAACTCTCCTACTGTGCTATATAGACAGCATCTTATTTGTGAAATTAGATACTAACAAAAATAAAATTATCACCATGTATCTGTTTATTGTTTAATGTTGAACTGTCCTGTGCCTCTTCCATCCATGATGTCAAGACATTTCCCCAAAAATGTTTGGCTTTTTCACTCACAGTCCAATTTTTATTCTACACAAACAGCTATGGGAGGGCTCCTCCATGTCACTGTCTCTCACACACCTTTCCCTCATCAGAAGGCGTTTTTGCTGGATGAAAGTCTTTCCAGTTCTATCAGTCTCTGCCTCACTTCCCTCTCCTTTTGACTTTTCAGTTCCCCCACAGCTAAGTCTACTGACTTACCCACTTGCAAGCTTAGCTCTACTCCAGTCCTTAGAACAGACCAACCTGAGATTCAACAATCCAGAAATTTCTGCATCCCGAAGCAACAACTCATTCACTGTTCTGATGACGGAGCCCCTGCATATGAGGTTCCAAGTTTTACATGTGTTCAGTTTACAAATATGGGCTTTTATCTTGGCCTCTATGCCAACTTTTAGGCCAGTTCCTTCCAGGTACACTAGTCTAACCCTAGCATGGAAGCCCTACCTTTCTCTGGACCATCCCTACATTGCTGCAGCCAGGCTGACTATGAAAAGACCCCCCCCCCCATATATTTTCCTAGGTTCCAAGTATCACTTGCATCTGGATGCCTGCATTTAGAATAGTATTTAATTTTGTATCTTCTGTTGTCAATCACTTGCCAAGAATACAATCAGACTACTGGTGAATTTCTAACACATGTTATATAAAAGGGTATTACCTACTTCTTACTGATAATGTCTGCTGTGAATAATCAGCCAAGCACTACTGAATGCTACAATAAGAAAGCAAGTATTGACCCTATTTGCCCAGCTGAAATTGTGCTTATTTTAGTTATCAATGTTACTAGCTCTAAGGCTACCGATTTTTGCCTCTGCTTTGCATGTGACATTCTCTTAGAGCTGTACTCATCTTAAATCAATCTCTGTTTCCATTCTGTTCTCCTAAGGTCTGTCTTTATTTATGCCCCTATTTTAAATTTATTTCCTCAAAAAGCTTTTTTTTTTTTTTTTTGGCAATAACCCTACTATAGCTACAAATCCTTTTCTTACTCCATTCTGGATCCTATGATGTTTTCATTCAGGGATGGACTGTGGTACATGAAACTTGTTTACATACAAGAAATCAGATATTCAAATACATAGTGCTTAACCTAGAAATAATTATGTTGGGGGTTATTCACTTATTTTAGTGATGTTAATGAATAATTGGAGCACTTCTAGAATTACTTGAAACTTGCCAGTTCCATGTCTTTGACCTTCTCCAGAAGACCAAACCTATTACTTGGTACTATCTGATCAAACACTCCACTATTTGATCAAATACTGCAGTGCTTGACGAAATTATTGTTTCCAAAAATTAAATTTACCTCCAAAGGAGGAAAATTGCTATTACTAAGGAAGTTTTTTAAATTGCCAAACTGCTGAAAGTATTACCAAAATTTAAAATGTTGAGAGAAAAGCAACATAGTTAAAATAAATGGATGACAACCTGACACTATTATCTAATCTTTAAAATTACTCTTCCACATATAAAATAATATCCTATCTTCTTACAGGATTACTATAGAAATAAAATGAGAACATATATGACATCGCTGAAACCCATAAAAAGTGTAAACAGTGAATAAAAGTAAGATTTCCTATTTATGCCTTACTGATGCAAATTTAAATGGACTTGAAACAAATAGTAAGGCTTATTCATTTTAAAACTGTATTTAGGCATAAAACATTAATATAAGTTAATTTTAATGGACACAAATGTATAGATATATTTGTAAGAACAACAAAATAAAGGAGAGATGGATCTGTGCAGCACATAGTTAAAAAAAACCAAAACTGTATTTAGGACTCTGATTTGAGCTTAAGTTGACATTTTTATTTTGCAGGAAGCACAAGAATATCAGTTCCTTTTTCTAAAGTAATTCTACTTGCAATAAAGTTATGTTTTTCAAGAAACCGTTCATGTTTTAGAAAGTGAAACCTAACTCACTCTTATTGAAACAAAGGAGGAAGAGGGAAATTCCATACCTCAGAAGCCACAATAAATATAAACAATATCTTCGATTCTGCAGTGTGGGACTTCCCCAAGGAACAGACTGCAGGTTTTGCTAAGTCAACTGTAATGTCATCCAATCAGAGTTAGAGAGGGAAAGTGCCTTTGCAAATAAATACTGCATCTGAAATCTACGTTTTCTGAAACACTCCTCAACTCTTCAGGCAGTCTGAGCCTACTGCAGAAGTACCTTCAGTTGCAGCACCATGAACAAAAGTGGTTTTCTTATTTTCTGCCTTATCCTTCTGACTCTGAGTCAAGGTAAGGAACATCAAGGGATACTTAATTTATAAGAACAGAAATAGGACTAGGGTATAGATTTGTGAAGTACAGAAATAATGTATTTGCAAAAGTTTTACAGCCTGCCTAAAAATGAAGGGTAAATGAACAGAGATTGCTTCTGATCAGAGCTTATTATCAGAGAAGCAAGTGGAATAAAAATAGAGAGGAGGAAGGTGGGAGTGGAAAAGAAAGAGGGATATACAGGGAAAATATGAGGGAAGGAAGAGAAAGAGGAAGAGACAGGTATCTCCTTAGTTAACTTAAATGTAATTAACTATATGACTGGGGCTCAATGCATCTTACAATCAACAAGTTACAACTCCATTCTTTCAGGGAATCAACTAATTAAATCAAACAGGGCTGTATGATCACAGATTGACTATGTGATTACACATGGAGGCAGAGGTTCTGCTAAGTACTACCAAATCCACATTAAGTGCCTAAAATGAAAACTGTGCTAATGTCCTCTGCTATACCTGTCTCTTTCCCTGCAGGCATACCTCTCTCTAGGAATACACGCTGTACCTGCATCGAGATCAGTAATGGATCTGTTAATCCAAGGTCCTTAGAAAAACTTGAACTGATTCCTGCAAGTCAATCCTGCCCACGTGTCGAGATTATGTGAGTAAAACCTAATGATCATCTCCCTGGCTGTAATCAAACAATAAATACGTGATGATGATTCCAAACATCAGTAAAGGGTTTATGTTGATCCTAAGACTTCCATAGAGCAAAGAGAAACATCTAAAGTGAAACCTAAATGCCTGACTTTAAAACTACATATTCCATCTGTTTTATTGGCCCAACATTGTTTTAAATATTTTCACTCTTTTTTACTCCTACAGCGCCACAATGAAAAGGAATGGGGAGAAAAGATGTCTGAATCCAGAATCTAAGACCATCAAGAATTTACTGAAAGCAATTAACAAGCAAAGGTAGGTTTGCTATTGCTTTCAGAAGAACTGCTTTTTAAGAAATGTCGATTTTGGAAAGTTATAAATATTTGCATTGGGCTTTCCGGTGGAATTCTTGGCTTAAAACGGTGTTACCACCATGCTTCCACTACCTCCATCTGCTTCTATACTTCAGGTGTCATCTTGTGTGGTATCAAAAGTTACCCTAATTACCTGTCTGGAAGTGTCATTAGGCCACTTCAACCCTGAAGCAGAGCTATAACAATGCAAGCAAAAATGCCAAATTTCCCATAAGCTTTTCCTGGCCTTAAAAAAGCATCCTGTGTAACCGACAATGATTGTGTAGGAGCAGGAAAGCTCACCACACCTCATCTAAGGACCTAGGATTACCTATGAACTCAGTATGTTGCTAGCAGAATTTAGACTGGACACATTAGAGTCTCTTACACCCTCTTTCTCTTCTTACAGGACTAAAAGATCTCCTCGAACACAGAAAGAGGCATAATCACTGCACTACTGATAAGATGGACCAGAGAGAAGCTACCTCTACAATTGTTTCCCTGTGTACAGTATATGTCAAGCCCTAATTGTTCGTGACTTCAGTTCTCCTAAAAGGTGACCAAGCCAGTCACCAAATCAGCTGCTACTACTCCTGCAGGGGGGAGGGTGGCTCATCACCCTGAGCTGCCCTGGCACTGTGACAGTAAGCTACACCGAGGCGCTACGTTCTCAGTCAATGTGCTAAGTCCCAGCCTTGCTACTGACAGCTTCTTCCCCTTTCCAATCTTTCTAGGTTATTAAGGGATCTTTCCAGCTCTGGGCTTATTAGAGACCTTAGGATCTCAAATAACTAAGAGATATTCAAACCAATAATGCAATCTGCTTTTTAAAGAAAGATCTTTACTCCAGGGGCTTCACTGCCATCCCTCCAAGGGGCCCGTATTCTTTCAGGTGTTATGTACATAGTTCCAAATATACAGAAGCAGCCAGAAATATCTGGAAATGTAGGTTAAAATAGTATTACTTAGTCAAAAACTATACAAAGTAGAATTCTTAAAGATATATGTTTCTTATATGATTTTCAGTGTTCATGGAATAACTTGTATACAACTACCAACTTATGTAATTATTGCAATGGAATAAATTTTTAAATTTAGATACATGTTCTGCAGGCTATGTAAGACAAATATGCTAAATGCTTTCCAAAATAAAAGTAATGTTCTCTCCTAGAAATACTAAGAAAGATTATGTAATTGTTTTAGAGGCCAAAAACATAATAAATAATTATAACTAAGATGAAGTGTCTGGTGGATCATTTTACTGGGACATTTATTTCATAAAAAGCATACGCCAGAGAATCCACAGCCAAAGCAGCAGGGGTGGGTGGAGGACAAATTAGTTTGAGGACTACCACATTCCTTCCAACTATAGTCTCCTGGAAGGCCCATCATACAGGATTCTTCCAGAGCTTATGTGGCAAAGCAAAGCTTGGCCTGAGCTTCAGATCCTTAAGAGTCAACTTTCTATGAGACACTTGCAACCTGATAACATCAAACTCCAAAATATCTTAAATTAATTCCTCTTCTCCCTGCGCCCAGATCTATTTCTCCTCCTCTATTTTACACCGTAGATGAACAGCAGCAGCATCCATTCAGCTCCCAAAACCAGAATTTTCTGAGTACTTCTACACTTCTTCTCCCTCACCTCCCATATCCAATCAGTCACTAAGAAGGCATTTGCAAAGCATTTAGTTGGCACATTATTAGTATCTGAAAAGGAAAGGACAATCAGCTGAAAAACAGGAGACAAATGAACAGGAATTCCAGAAAAGAAAAAAGTACAATCCCTTAACATATGAAAAGATGCTCAATTTCATTAGTGATCAGGGACACACACATTCAAATCATTATGGTATACCATTTTATGCCACCAGATTAGAAAAAAACTTTATGTTGGGTAATAGCAAGTATCAGGAAGGTATCTAGAGTAATGAGATACCTCCACTTTTGATGAAAGAGAAAACAGCTATGATTACTATTTTACAATAGTAAAACTCTGTATGTAAAGCCACACATTCATAAATAGAATGGATAAGTAAACTAGAGTATTTTAATTCAATGGAGTATTATACAGTGTGAAAATAAATGAAGTACAACTATACACATCAACATGGATGTAAGTCAAAACAAATCTTGTACAAAAGAAGCTTGCCACAGAAAAGTACACGCAGCAAGGTTCCTTTTACTATATAAAGTTTTAAAAAAGGGAACGTAAACACTGACAAAGACTCTTGAACACACAAGTTTGAACTATGTGGATCCACTTACATCAAGATTTCTTTCAATACGTACTATAGTACTACGTGATTTGCAGTTGGTTAAATCCCCAGATGTGGAACCACAGATATGGAGGCAGTGGTAGTGGTGGTTTAGTCGCTAAGTCATGTCTGACTATTGCGACCCCATGCCAGGCTCCTCTGTCCATGGGATTCTCCAGGAAAGAATACTGGAGTGAGTTGCCATTTCCTTCTCCAACAGATATGAAGAGTCAACTATAAAGTTACATATGGATTTTTGACTTGGTGGGGAGAGGGTCAGTGCCCCAATCCCTATGTTGTGCAAGGGTCAGCGCCCCAATCCCTATGTTGTGCAAGGGTTAACGCCCCAATCCCTATGTTGTGCAAGGGTCAGCGCCCCAATCCCTATGTTGTGCAAGGGTCAGCGCCCCTATCCCTATGTTGTGCAAGGGTCAGCACCCCATCCCTATGTTGTGCAAGGGTCAGCGCCCCTATCCCTATGTTGTGCAAGGGTCAGCGCCCCTATCCCTATGTTGTGCAAGGGTCAGCGCCCCAATCTCTATGCTGTGCAAGGGTCAGCGCCCCAATCCCTATGTTGTGCAAGGGTCAGCGCCCCAATCTCTATGTTGTGCAAGGGTCAGAGCCCCAATCCCTATGTTGTGCAAGGGTCAGCACCCCAATCCCTATGTTGTGCAAGGGTCAGCGCCCCAATCCCTATGTTGTGCAAGGGTCAGCGCTCCAATCCCTATGTTATGCAAGGGTCAGCTGTAGAGACATATACGATGAAAACAAAAACAAAAGAATGATTTCCATAAAGTTCAGGATAGTGATTATTTCAGGAGATGACAAGGAAATGAAACCAGGGAATAACACATAAGGGGATTCTGGACTATAGTAAAGTTTTATTTTTCACCGAAATAATGGGTACATGAGAATTTGTTCTTTAATCTGTACCTACACATTTTAATTTTTAGATACATGCTCTATTTTACACTTAAAAAGGCAAAACAAACCAGGAAAGAAACAAAGAACTTCAGAATATTACCAACTCTGATATGTCTTCACAAACATCAAGCAACTTCACATAGCAAAAATGACAGAGTAAGAGAGCTATCACTGGGGATGTAATGTACAGCATGACTGTAGTTAATAATGCTGTATTGCATATGTGAAAGTTATGCAAGAGAGTACACTGTAAAAATTCTCATCACAAGGAAAAAAACTGTAACTATGTGACAGATGCTAACTAGACTTATTGTGGTGACATGATGATCATTCCACAATATATACAAATACTGAACCATTAGGTTCTAAACCTGAAACTAATATGATAGTATCAGTTCAGTATGTCAACTGTACCCAATGAAGGAAACTGAAAAGATAGATAAAAATCTAATGCAGAGAGAGAAAGCACAAACACTAACACCACATTATATGGCCCTTACTATGAAAACCTTAAGAGGATCACAGCAAAACTGAAGTGGCAGAATTTCTCCTTCCTGCCCTCTCATTTTCTTTTTCTTCCTGACCCCATGAATTTATACAAAAGATTACCTATTTTATTCTCAACCAACTGCCAACTACTTTTCAGGAAGGTATTAACCAACAGAGCTTTAAAGTATTCTCTGTTCAAAGGCAGGGCATTCATTTAACAAACATTTATCCCCATTATATACCCAGGTTAAAAGAAATTACTACACTGTGAGTTTATAATTTACTATTAATGACAGAAAGAAAGGTAAATAAATCTGAACTGAAAAAACTCCAAATGCACAAAGAAAATAGAGAAAATCATGGAAGCCTTTCCTGGGAAAGTAACGGCAATCTGAAATTTGAAAGACACGTATATATCTGATAGGTAGAAAAATAAAAGTGAATTCTACTAAAGGAAAGAGCATGTACAAAGACACAGGTGTGAAACAGCATAGTGTATCCAGTCTGGAAGAATGGAAGTTTAAATGGATATTGTGAGAAATGATTTTGAGGAGACAGGAATTAGATCAGGAAAAATTCTAAGTATGCCATCATTATCATTACATATTTATAAACTATATACATATTATAAAACATACATGAAAAAATGTTCAAGACTGCTAGACTATGTTGTAGTAACAAAGCTCTCAAAATATTAAAGATGCACCACAATAAAAATTTATTTCTTGCTCACACCAAGTTCCATGCAGGTGAGCAGGGCCTCTACGCTAACTCAAGAACAGTCTCCCTCAATCTCAGCTGAGAGTCGCCATGACAGGAAGAGAAGGATGGAAGTGGCGTCTTGGCTCTTAAATGCTACATAGTCTACACCGCCTTGTCCAGAACAAGGGACTCCCCTACTTAATTGCCATGAGGGATATAAATTTGGAAGGGAATATGTACTTGCCTCTTACACAAACAGAAAAAAATTTAATGAGATTTTTAAAAATTTTAAGGCAGAAAACAAGGCTCATGCAGAAATCTAGTTCAGGAAGAGAAATCTACAAAGATATTTTCAAAAAATAAGTCTCTATTCTTAGGGAAGTTAAGAGGTGAAAAAGAACGTCTTTTCTAAGCAGAAAGCTGATGTTTAAGTAAAATTTGATGTATACATTCAACAAAATGGACGTATCTACTATATTACAGTCATGCTGTAAATCTCAGGGGGAGAACCTCTTTTTTTGGCAGGGGGAGAGAATATATGGCCTACAATGACCAATATGTTGCAACCTGATTTAAGAACACTGGCTTCCTATAAAGAAGGGAAAATGGGAAAGGGAAAAGTAATTGTAATTTTGCCTCTTAATTTTCTTTGTCAAACCATACTTGGTTAATTCATGTCCCATATCTAGACCTTGATAACTGAATAACACTGTTCTCCCTCCATTCACAGACTGGCTGAGAACCTCAATAAAGCAGTAAGAATACAATATTTAATAAGTCATGACAGCTTGTATGGGCCTCTGTTTTCTCAAATAAAAAGAGAAGTAGAAATCCTCCATAAATGTTGCTAAGACAAAAACTATCAAGAGCTAATTAAAATACTATTTCTACATTACTTTGCTGACAAAAGTCTGTCTAGTCAAAGCTATGGTTTTTCCAGTAGTCAGGTATGGATGTGAGAGTTGGACCATAAAGAAAGCTGAACACTGAAGAATTGATGCTTTTGAACTGTGGTGTTGGAGAAGACTCTTGAGAGTCCCTTGGACTGCAAGGAGATCAAACCAATCAATCCTAAAAGAAATCAGTCCTGAATATTTATTGGAATGACTGATGTTGAAGCTCCAATACCATAGTCACCTGATGCAAAAAACTGACTCCTTCAAAAAGACCTTGATGATGGGAAAGATTGAAGGCAGGAGAAGGGGAAAACAGAGGATGAGATGGTTGGATGGCATCACTGACTCGATGGACATGAGTGAGCAAGCTCTGGGAGATGGTGAAGGACAGGGAAGCCTGGAGTGCTGCAGTCTGTGGGGTCACAAAGAATCAGGCACAACTGAGTGAGTGAACAACAAGATAAGATTATAAATGATTTTTTAAATTTTATTTTCCAAGTTTCCTATAAGAACATTTTTACTGTTTTTTTAATTATAATAGAAGGGGGAAAGTTAAGCAATTTTCAAAGACACTGAATTTTAAGCGTCAGTCTTAAAGGACTAAGATTTATGCTCTCAGGGAGCTTTATGAAACTAATCATCTCTGCAAAAAGATCTAAACTGAGAACAGAGTCATATAGATACCAGAACTTCTTTCTCCATGTTAGACTAAAACTTAACACCTCGTGTTAAAAATCACTGACCTATCAGTGAATGTATTTTGGATCACCATATAATAATGTATGGTGATCCAAATGTATTTGTTATCAGTCTCCTTGTTTAACCTCTTGCCTGCTACAGGTTATTCACTATACAAATCATTGCAATATTTATAAAAAATAAATATAATTATATTTCTCCCCTGGTTTCATCCTTCCAATACCATTCCACCACACTTGACATGAAATCCAAAATTCATCATGGTCTGTAAGGCTCTGCATAACTCTCCTGCCTGCCACTCTCCACCTCTACCTTTCTACTTCAGCCATACCAGCCTCCTATTACTTCTCAAATACAGCAAACATATTCCCATCACTTCCACAGCATTCCACAAGCATTCCACAAGCATTCCACAAAAACACTGGAGGGGGTTGCCATGCCCTCCTGCAGAGGATCTTCCCAACCCAGGGATCACACCCAGGTCTCCTGCACTGCAGGCAGATTCTTTACCACTAGTGCCACCTGGGAAGCCCCAAATAGAGGAGCATCCCTGGGTGGGACACTCTTAAGCCTTAGGAGAAAGTCAACTTGGAAATAAAGAGAAGCTTACTAGTTTTGGTGAATTATCACAGGCACAGAAGGCATGACAACCTTCTCCTATTACAATATCCACTATGTGTACTGGCAAACTGTTTACTAAACTATGAGAGGCCCCTACTGGAAATAGAATTAAGGTTAGGTTTTAAGCAGGGGCTTACACGACTTTCAAAAATAAATGTGCTTTAAAACTAAATTTAATGCTCTAACAGCACCAAAAGCTGTTAAGAGTAGGGGAAATCCATGCTCCTCACAGGGTTTCATTCTGAGAGACACTTATTTCAAAATCAAAAATAACTTGTCTTATTTTCACTTGTGATAGAGACAAGCATATTGTTTACATATTAGGCAACATTTTCCCAGTTTGTTCAAATTTAATTAGAGCCAGAACAACATGGCCATCCCATTTCCTAGGCTCAGATGCAAGAGGAAAACTCCCTTACTTTTACTTTAGTTACTGCTGCTGCTGCTAAGTCACTTCAGTTGTGACTCTGTGCAACCCCATAGACGGCAGCCCAACAGGCTCCCCCGTCCCTGGGATTCTCCAGGCAAGAACACTGGAGTGGGTTGCCATGTCCTTCTCCAATGCATGAAAGTGAAAAGTGAAAGTGAAGTCGCTCAGTCATGTCCGACTCTTAGCGACCCCGTGGACTGCAGCCCACTAGGCTCCTCCGCCCATGGGATTTTCCAGGCAAAAGTACTGGAGTGGGGTGACATTGCCTTCTCCGACTTTAGTTACTACAGAATAGGAAAAGAGGACAAAAGGAGAAATTGAAGAAAGTTTAACATCAATCTCATCTTAAGGAGAGTTAAAGAGTCTGTCCAACTCCATCATTCCCAGAAGACTTTTACCTTGGTATGTGTGGTTTTCAAGGCTCAACAATTTCCTAAAATTATACGGAACATACAAATGCACATATATAGGTAGCCTTTACCAGACTGTCAAGAGAGCGCAACAACCTCCAAATGGCTAAAAACCATGAGTCTGTACTAATTCATTCAAGACCTTGAACAGACCATTTCAGTTTGCAGGACATTCCCTTCAGGCCACAGGGACATCAATATACACACTTCAATCTGGGTAATCGTACACGCAAATGACTCTGAACATACTTGGCAGTTTGGGGATTTAGAAACCTGAGCTGACTTCAAGATCTGGCCCTAAAGGAGATATTAATAGTCATTATTTCCAAGGTATTCCTAAAATTTCAAGACTATCTGAACTATTTTATTAACCATAATACCACCTTTTCTAAAAACTTCTAGAACCACTGAGGGCACAAACTTGCTGTTAGAAATTAAAAACATCCTTCAGATTACTATATGAGACTAAAGGGATTCCTGGCATATTCTCAATTCAATCAAATTCAACTTAGTAAATACAAACTGTGCACCTACTATCTTCAAGATGCAATGAGGCAAACAAAGACAACATGATACCTGACTTTTAATTTTTTATACTTCAGTGTGAAAAAAGCACATATATAAGCCAAATATCACCAGCAATCAAAGGTAGGAAACATTCATGTTTAGATAACTGGTATTGTAAATGGTGCTGCTACTGCTGCTAAGTCGCTTCAGTTGTGTCTGACTCTGTGCGACCCCAGAGGCGGCAGCCCACCAGGCTCCCCCGTCCCTGGGATTCTCCAGGCAAGAACACTGGAGTGGATTGCCATTTCCTTCTCCAATGCATGAAAGTGAAAAGTGAAAGTGAAGTCGCTCAGTCGTGTCCAACTCATAGCGACCCCATGGACTGCAGCCTACCAGGCTCCTCTGTCCATGGGATTTTCCAGGCAAGAGTACTGGAGTGGGGTGCCATTGCCTTCTCCAGTATTGTAAATAATGCTGATCAAAAAAGAAATCTATTATGTTGGAAGTGATAAACATCTTAGATATAGTTAGTAGAAATACCTCATGTTAAATTCAAAGGAACATGTAAGTTATCACTAAAACACTACAGGGATACAAATTAACTTTCCTCAAGATAAAAGAATGCTTATATTCTTACAATCACATGAGATATAAAGAGATCAAAGTCATATTTTGACTATATGGAATAAGTGTAAAATTGAGACTAAATCATGAATGTGCCATCCTAAACTGTATAGGTAACTGGACTTTTCATCTTGTTAATTTTGTTTTATTAAGAAAAGCCCACATGGTAACAAAGTTAACCATAAACAGAGGCAGAACAATATGTAGTCTAGCTTGGTTGTTGTTTACTTGCTAAGTCATGTTAGACTCATTTGTCACTCTCTGGACAGTAGCCTGTCAGGGTGCTCTGTCCATGGAATTCTGGAGTGGGTTGCCAGGCAAGAATACTGGAGTGGGTTGCCATTTCCTTCTTCAGGGGATCTTCCCGAGCAAGGGATCAAACCCACATCTCCTGCAATGACAGGTGGATTCTTTACCACTCAGCCACCTGGGAAGCCTAGCCTAGCCAGATCCACCTTAATAGTGGTACCAGAAGGTGTTTGGGAAGCTTCTGTACAACCAACAGAGAGTCTTGTTAAAAGGGAAACTGAGGCACACACATTGATATTTTTCAAAAATCTGAGCAAACATTAATTCAAATCAAGCAGCACCAAACCAAAGCTGGTTAGAAACACTCCATTGACAGGAGCTAGGGTTGAGGTTTTTACAGAGAAGATGCAGAAACAAAGCAAGAAAATTATTCGATTGACTACAGCTTAAATAGCTGCTTTACTTGGGAAAACCTAGTTGATTGGTTTTCATTTTTTCAGATTCAAGTGTACTGACTCTGGTTTTAGTTTGCTTGTGTAAGCTACCAAGGCACTAAAGCCACCTCAATCTAATGGCCTCCTTGTTGAATACCTTAACCATTCTTTTTAAAAAATTTGATTACAGTCATAAGGAATTATAGTAAGTATATATGTTATTGAAGTTAGATCATGCAGATCAATTATACCTTCTGATGACTAATAGGCACAAAAAAACGAAATGCATGTGTATCTACAGTGTCTCACTCTAACTGATGCTCATCATCACTCAGAAGGAATACTAATGGGAGCAGGATAAGACAGTCAACATAATAAACTCTCAACTAAGTTTAAGAGCTACTGAGGAAAAGGAAAGATGACCTAGGGCTGTGGTGTGTTCAGGGAAGATTTGACAAAGAAAACAATTCTAAGTGAAAATCTTATTGAGGAGCTTGCTGAAGTTCAGCCTGGACAAGAAGCAAGAATCACAGCATGAGCACTGTAGACAGCCACCATTCATATACACACAAAGACCTCTGTAAATAGCTCACCATACTTTGGGACTAAGTAAAACAATTATTTAGCTTGCAGGGAGAGAATGGATTGAGATAGAAAATAAAATCCCAAATCAAAGACCATCATTTATTGAAGTATCTCATCTGTGTTTTAGAACATAAAAACAGAACCTAATTAAATTAGAATTATACATTTTGGCAGAAACAGAATTATGAGTAATAACACAATGCGTTACATCTAACTAAATCACTCAAAATAAAAATTCACCTAACACAAAATTGTAAAGTAATGATACGCCAATAAAAAAACTCACAATTAAAGTAACAAATGAATTTTCACAAATTACACATCAGCAACCACAAAGCCTGACTAACAAATACCACAAATACCAGAGGAGAAAAGACAGACAAGATATATTCACAATGGCAGACACTATAACATTAGTTGAAATGTTAGATCATAATTTTCAACTGGGAGCACATATAAGGAGAAATATATTTGAATCTTGGAAAGAGTAGCAAATATAGTTTGAAACATCCAGTTTTGTACTTTGGAAAACAGTAACATTATTTTTCAATAAAAACTACAAAAAAATAAAGTTTATACAATCATCTTGGCTTGCTGTAGCAATTCTCTAAGATAGCAAAGAAAGTTTTCAGAGTAAGCTTTAGCATAAACGCTATATATATTAACATTTGCTTGCTACAAACATAGCAGGCATTCTTTGTTTCAGAAGTATGTTTTATTTTAAAATCAAGTTTGAAAATTTGGGTACTATAGTACAATACAAAAGGTGCTCTTAGTTCCCAAAAGCTAACTTTTGTCACATCTGCTACTTCCTCTATTTCAAGACTTCCAGATCCTCTTGAGCCTGCAAAGTGTAAACCAAGGACATTTTCAAAATTATACCACTTAGATTCTGACTTGAGGTGCCAACAAGTGATGGAATCAAAAGGTAATGGTTTTAGGTTATGGGCTGCTGCTAAGTCACTTCAGTCGTGTCCGACTCTGTGCGACCCCATAGACGGCAGCCCACCAGGATCCACTGTCCCTGGGATTCTCCAGGCAAGAACACTGGAATGGGCTGCCATTTCCTTCTCCAATGCATAAAATTGAAAAGTGAAAGTGAAGTCGTTCAGTCATGTCCGACTCTTAGCAACCCCATGGACTGCAGCCTACCAGGCTCCTCTGTCCATGGGATTTTCCAGGCAAGAGTACTAGAGTGGGGTGCCATTGCCTTCTCCGAGGTTATGGGCACTGACATGCAAAAGAAATAAAATATTCACTTATTTCCCATACAAACTTAGTATATATTGCAAAGGATATAATCTAATCTCATTTTGAGAAAAGAAATCCAAAATAATATCTGGAATTCAACTTTAATTCAGATCTCTAAGATAACTTCCTGAAATTCATTTTGAATAAAATTTACCCTAACATACATGAGCAGACTTTGTGTGTCATTCTACTTGTCTTGACCTATATTTATAAAGACATGTCAGGTCACTGGTTGACCACAACACAAGTAAACAAATTTCAGTCACTACACATAACAAAGAATACCCACTTTGCAAAAATACTTGGTAAAGAAACAAACGGATGGTTTCAGTCATCAAGTGAGAGAATTCGATTTTCAGAGTTCCTACTATACTCAGAATGTCTAGTTTTCAACAACAAGAAAGGCATACAAAGAAACACAGAGGTACAGCCCTTTCAAACAGGAAGAACTGACGAAAAACCATTCCTGAAGAAACCCAGACATTCATGGGACTTATTAGATAAAGATGTTGAATCAACCATCTTAAAATACACTCAAAGAGCTAAAGGAAATCATGTACAAAGAATAAAAGAAAACTAGGGAAAATGCTGCGTGAAGAAAATGAGGGTACCAATAAGAGAAAGAAATTACAAAAAGGAGCCAAATACAAATTCTGGAGCTGAAAAGTAAAAAACTGAAATGAAAAATTCACTAGAGGGGTTTATCAGCATTTTTGAGCCAGCAGAAGAAAGACTCAGCAAATTTGAAAATAAGTCAGTTGAAATTACTGCATCTGAGGAGCAAGGGAAAAAAAAAAAAGAATGAAAAAAAGTGAACAGAGCCTAAGGGACCTATGGAATACCATAAAATAAAGTAATATAATGCAAGTTCCAGAAACAGAAAAGAGAAAGGGATAGAAAGAATATTCATAGAAATAACGACCAAAATTTTCTCAAATCTAGCAGGAACACAAGTCTACACATCCAAGAAGTTCAGTGCACTTCATGCAGGATAAACGGAAAGAGACAGATAATAATCAAATTCTCACCAATGAGAGAGAATCTTGAAAGCACTGAGAGAGAAGTGATTCATCATATACAAAGGATCGTTAATAAGATTAATAGTCAACTTCTCATCAAAAGCCATGGAGACCAGAACGCTGAGAGGTGACGTATTTTAAACTCTGAAAGAAAAAAAATTCTGTCAATCAAAAATTCTAAATCTGGCAAAACTATCTTTTAAGAATGAAGGAGAAATAAAAGCATTTCCAGATAACAGAAACTAAGGGAGTTCACTGCTATTAGACTTGCTTTACAAGAAATGCTAAAGGGAGTGCTTCAGACTAAAGAGAAAGGACACTAGACAATGAACTGAAACTATGAAAAAACAGAGAACACTGGTAAAAGTAATTACATAGTGAAGAAGAAAGACAAGAACAGTGGAGTCACCACCACCTAAACTACATGGCTGGAGAGGCAAGCCACATGGAGGAGTCTTCAGGAGCCATTTAACAGCTGGGACTATACTGCTGAAGAAAGAAGTTACATGGATAAGGTCTGTGATGCCATTTTGGACATCCAGTCCAGTAAAGCCTTCAGATGACTCTAGCCCCAGTCACTGATTACAGCAGAGAAAAATCACTAACAAACTTCGGTGGGAAAGTTAGGTATTAATTTAGAGATCAAGTAACTTAAATTCACACTATATCAAACAATAATTCATAGTTTGAAACAATCAATTATGGACAATCTCTATTTTATAGAAATAAAAGTCAGTATTCTATAATAATGAAAAACTTCTAAACCATTAAAAGCAAAAAAACTAAGGAAAAAAACACTGAGCCTGATGAAATGAAACATATATGAGGATGGAGGGTCAATGAAACTCTCATTCACTCACCAACAGTGGAAGCATAAATTGGTATAACTTCTTAAATTGAATATATACACACACTATGAACTAGCATTTCCACTCCCAATGATACACTCAGGAGAAATGCATATACGTGTGGACCAAAAGATGCACACAAGAACACTCATAACACCAAATGGGAAACAATCAAAATGTCCATCAGCTGGATGTATACCCCAATGTAAGTCACACAACAGAATATTGTAAGAAAATTAAAATGAACAAATTCCTCCTCCACACATAACATGAATGAATCTCAAAAATATTTAGAGAAAGAAATAAGACACTAAATAGAACATATTGTATAATGCCATTTATATAATTCAAAAATAGACAAAATTTACCTAAGATACAAGTTACCTTTGGGGAAGCAAGGAAGGGTACTGTCATGCCACTGACACTCAGTTAAAATTCACTGAGCCACACCAGTACACTCTTCTATATATATATTTTTTCTCCAGTATATATGTTGTATTATTCAGCCAGAGCTGTCATAACAAAAGATCACACACTGAGCAGCTTAAGCAATTGAAATTTATTTTCTCACAATTCTGGATACTGGAAGTCCAAGACCAAGGAGTCAGCAGGGTTGGCTTCTTCTGAAATCTCTCTCCTTGGCTTGCTGATGGCCATCTCCTCCCCGTGTCCTCACGTGGTCTTCTCTGTACCTCTCTGCATCCTCATCTCTTCTAATAAGGACACCAGTCATAATGGTTTAGGAACCATCCTAATGATCCCATTTTAAATTAATTATCTCTTGAAAGATCCTATCTCTAAATAAAGCCGCATTCTGAGGTACTGGCAGTTAGAACTTCAACATATGAATTTGGGGGGACACAATTCAGCTAATATAACATGTCATACTTTAAAAAATTATGCAAGAAATGAAGGCAACAAAATATAAAAAGCAAGTATTTTAACTGAAAATAGATTAGATCTTTCTATTCAAAGTCTGTAAAGAAATGACATACATTTATAATGTTAATATCCTGACTCCACATGACAAGTGTTCCTCGCAAGATAGATGATGCAGAGATTAAGCCAATAAAACTAAAATGTCAATTGAAAAAAAACCCAAAACTGAAATAAGCTCTGATCTCGAGTTTCATACATTAAACTAACAAAAGTAAATGCAAATGACAAGGGAATTGGGAAACCGATACATCTACACACTGATGAAGGTATTACAAAATCAGTCCAGTCTTACTGTCAAATTGTTTCAAAAGATATAAAAATGTTTTTAATCTTTGTGTCTAAGCTTCTAAAGAAGGAAAATATCCCAAGAAAGTAAAATCTCTGAAAAAGATAAGAGTACCCCTATTATATCTTCTTCTGCTTTACTGACTACGCTAAAGCCTTTGACTGTGTGGATCACAACAAACTGTGGGAAATTCTTCAAGAGACAGGAATACCAGACCACTTTACCTGCCTCCTGAGAAATCTGCATGCAGGTCAAGAAGCAACAGTTAGAACCAGACATGGCATAACAGACTGGTTCCAAATTGGGAAAGAAGTATGTCAAGGCTGTATATTGTCAGCCTGCTTATTTAACTTACATGCAGAGTATATCATGCAAAATGCTGGGCTGGATGAAGCACATGCTGGAATCAAGACTACTGGGAGAAATATCAAAAACCTCAGGTTTGCAGATGACACCACCCTTATGGCAGAAAAGGAATTGACAGCCTCTTGCTGAATGTGAAAGAAGAGAGTGAAAAAGCTGGTTTAAAACTCAACATTCAGAAAACTAAGATCATGGCATCTGGTCCCATCACTTTATGGCAAATAGATGGGGAAACAATGGAAACAGTGACACACTTTATTTTCTTGGGCTCCAAAGTCACTACAGATAGTGACTGCAGCCATGAAATTTAAAGACGAACCTAGACAGCATATTGAAAAGCAGAGACATTACTTTGCCGACAAAGGTCTGTTCAGTCAAAGCTATGGTTTTTCCACTAGCCATGTATGGATGTGAGAGTTGGACCATAAAGTAAGCTGAGGGCTGAAGAATTGATGCCTTTGAACTGTGGTGTTGGAGAAGACTCTTGAGAGTATCTTGGACAGTAAGGAGATCAAACCAGTCAACCCTAAAGGAAATCAGTCCTGAATATTCACTGGAAGGACTGATGCTGAAACTCCAAAACTTTGGCCACCTGATGCAAAGAACTAACTCACTGGAAAAGACCCTGATGGTGGGAAAGATTGAAGGCAGGAAAAGGGGATGACAAGAGGATGAGATGGTTGGATGGCATCACCAACTTAATGGACATGAGTCTGAGCAAGCTCCAGGAGTTGGTGATCGACAGGGAAGCCTGGTATGCTGCATGAGGTCGCAAAGAGTTGGACGTGACTGAACTGATTACAGAAACAACAGTAACAGCTCAGTCCAGCACGGAGAATAAACAGACTACAAATAAAAGGAAGCATTTTAAAATCATATAAACTACATAGATACTGGGAAATGTTTAGGTAAAATAAATGATATTGTTTAGTGACAAGAGTCAGATGTAGACATAGGTGTATGTGCGTGTGCATGTGTTTGTGAATGTTCTCACGTCACTCCCTTGGGTAAAATCCTTCAACTTGTCCTCACCACAAGGATTTACAAGGGCCTTCATCCTCTAGATCCTGCTACATTTCTAGCCTCATTGCTCACCACTCCCCTGTTATCACTCTACCCTTTATCCTTATCAAAGTTCTTGAAGTTTTTCCAGTTTCTAAAACTTAGCATACTTTTTCATGCCTCCCACCTTCTGTAACTAATTCCAACCAAATCTCTCTTCCAGACCTAATTTAAACAACTGTGATTTGAAGCCATGAGCCAAACTTGTGACCTTCTCTACATTTTCAATAACTTGCGTACAATCGTTTATCGTATCACTTCTGCAGTAATTGCTAGTTTACATGCTGCTTTCTTTCACTAAACTGAGTTCTTTATTGTTCAGATTTGTGTCCTGAAGTGAAGTGAAGTCACTCAGTCTTGTCCGACTCTTTGCGACCCCATAGACTGTAGCCTACAAGGCTCCTCTGTCCATGGTATTTTCCAGGCCATAGTACTGGAGTGGATTGCCATTTCCTTCTCCAGGGGATCTTCCCAACCCAGGGCTTGAACCCGGGTATCCCGCATTGTAGACAGAACCTTTACCATCTGAGCCACCAGGTCCTAGAATAATCATAATAAAAGCTTGATGAAATAAACGATGGACATCAAACGGGTTTCCAAGAACATGGATTGTTTTTCTCTTCTAAAGTTACTTAGATAAGCAATCTTAATGTAAATCACTTCAAAGAAATATGGTTATTTTAAACAAAAAATATTTTCTTCCTTTTCAGGATAACTTTTTTTCAAGTCAGGCAGCAGCTTCAACCACTCTAGTTACATTTTAGCAGACTATAAGCTGACTTGCCAAAAGTCATAGAGCAAAAATGTTATGTTCCTGCCATCATTCATCTGCAGCTGTCCTTTAAATGATGCACTTACATTCCATCTCAGGACAGTTTATTCACATATTTAATCCAGTCCGTAAACTTTAGATAAAACATATAAACCAGGAGGCCAGATACTAAGATCATTAAAGGAAGAACGTGTTCCTTTCTGTTAACCTGAGAATGCAGACAGGACTTGAATCCCACCCCAGCCCCCACCGACTATGATGTGCTTGCAGGCATACTACAATATTTTAGAAGGAATGACTCCCTGCATAGGGAGGAAAGAAGGAAAAATCAGAATGCTAAGTAGGAGCTGCAGAGACTTTCAAGAAATAAAGTCTTTTCAAGTAAGCATCCTTTAATTTAACAGCTGCTGAGAGGAGGGGAAGTCCACACTGCGAGAAATTCAAAAAGGCCTGCGGAGTTTCAGTATGAGAGAAACTTGCTTCTCCTTTCAAAGTAAAAGGGAAGACTCAGATTTTCACTCCGGCACGGTCACACTGGGCATATAATTAAACAGACCGCACTGACCCCATAACCAAACAGACGGAAGTGAGAGGCGGGCAAGCACATGTGAAGACAAAACCCTGGTTCCCCCTGCACCCCCCTCCCCCCGGGGTCAGGAACTGGAGGTTTTTTCCGACTCAAAGGAGGTTAAAACTCTATCCAAAGGGAAACTGCGAATTATCTATTTCGAAGGCTTTGAAAATCCTTGGCTCCCTTCCCAAGGTTGTGAGAACTGCCAGGAAGGTCCTCTTCTGGGTTTCTGTTTCTCCTAAATACCCCATCGAGCCATAAACGCCAGTTCGCTGGGGTTTTTCAGTCAGAAACATGTTTTCTTTCAAAATTTTCAGGACAATTTCCCACAGGAGGCCTGGGAAACAAGGGAGGTCCGGGCCTACTCTGAGGGCGGCGAGTCCAGCCCTCAGGCCAAACACGTTAAAGCCCCGGAGAAAGTTCACCACCTCCAGATAAAAAAACACGACGGGGCCTCGAGTGACTCCTCACTGACCCCAACGCCCCCTCCTCTTGTTCAGAAGTCTTCTGTCCCAGTCACCAAGGCCCAAGGCCGAACGACCCTCCGAGGCCTCCGCCTCACGACCAGGCCCCTCCGAGGCCAACGCTCCCTGCGGCCTCAGCCGAAGCCACGCGCCGAAGCTGCAAACCGGACCCCACTCCCGGCGTCCGCCGGGGAAGCGCGGCCCCCTCGGGTTGGAAGAGGGATGACACACATGGGGGGACAGGGCAGAGATCCGAGGCGCATGACCACTACCTTTCCTCTCCACGGGCCTCTCGGCAGGAGGAGCGGAGGTAGCAGATTCACCCAACACGGCCACGAGCGGCGCAAGATGCTCCGGCTGTGACTGCAGCTTCCCCACTGAAGGTTCTGGAAGCTGACTGGCTGGGCATGCGCAGTGCGCTCACGCTGGTAGAGCCCGGCTGCACCTTGCAGGCAGGCGCAGTACGGAGCCAGGGCCGGAGCCTCGGTTCGCTCTCAGGTTCCTTCGCAGCTGTGCGCTGGTTAACTGAATGCCTACGGGCACTGTGCTCGACACTGCACGCAGGTGTGGGCCCTCGCAAGCCTTCCTTTTCCTAGTGGTGGTGTATGTTAAGTCGCTTCAGTGGTGTCTGACTCTTTTCGACGCTATGGACTGGAGTCCAGGCTCATCTGCCCGTGAGATTCTCCAGTCAAGAATACTGGAGTGGGTTGCTATGCCCTCCTCCAGGGGATCTTCCTGACCCAGGATTTGAACCCGCTTCTTTTAGTCTCCTGCATTGGCAGGCCGGTTCTTTAACACTAGTGCTATGTGGGAAGAGAGATGTTAACCATAAGATGGCTGATAACCATATTAATAACATTGCCTTGCACGGCATTTGAATGAGAAGAGGCACGAAGCGCCATGAAATGGCATGGTGGGGGACCCGACCAAGTCTGGGGATCAGGGAAGTCTCCCCAGGAGAAATGCCAACCTGAGACTCTAAGGTGGGTAAGCAGTAGGGTAGGGAGGTAGATTAGGTACACATGCCAGGCAGGGAACAGCGTGAGTAAAAGCCGTGTGATAGGAATGGGGCATTGCCCCTCTGAGGAAATGAAGGAAGAAAAGGAGAGCTGATGGAGTAGAGATAGATGCAAGAACAGACTTGAACGTGGGCATGGGCAGACCATTCTGGGCCTTGATCTTTATTCTAAGAAGTTTCCGCCTAACTTTCTTTGCTAGAAAAAAGTGGTCACTAGCTCTGTGGCATTGTGCAGTTGAAATTCCCTGTTGCCATTCATTTCACCAGCCTGTGAGATCAGTAACAGTTTTCTCAGCTGAGGGAAGTGAAGCTCACAGACTTTGTCACATATACTCAAGTAGCAAAGCTGGAACCAGAACCCAGCTCCACCCTACCCATGTCACAGTTGTTACCAAAATACATTTCAGTTCAGTCGCTCAGTCGTGTCCGACTCTTTGCAACCCCATGAATCGCAGCACACCAGGCCTCCCGGTCCATCACCAACTCCCGGAGTTCACTCAGATTCACATCCATCGAGTCTGTGATGCCATCCAGCCATCTCATCCTCTGTCGTCCCCTTGTCCTGCCCCCAATCCCTCCCAGCATCACAGTCTTTTCCAATGAGTCAACTCTTCACATGAGGTGGCCAAAGTACTGGAGTTTCTGCTTTAGCATCATTCCTTCCAAAGAAATCCCGGGGCTGATCTCCTTCAGAATGGAGTCTTCTCCAATACCACAGTTCAAAAGCATCAATTCTTCGGCGCTCAGCCTTCTTCACAGTCCAACTCTCACATCCATACATGACCACTGGGAAAACCATAGCCTTGACTAGACGGACCTTAGTCAGCAAAGTAATGTCTCTGCTTTTGAATATGCTATCTAGGTTGGTCATAACTTTTCTTCCAAGGAGTAAGCGTCTTTTAATTTCATGGCTGCAGTCACCATCTGCAGTGATTTTGGAGCCCCCCAAAAAATAAAGTCTGACACTGTTTCCACTGTTTCCCCATCTATTTCCCATGAAGTGATGGGACCGGATGCCATGATCTTCGTTTTCTGAATGTTGAGCTTTAAGCCAATTTAAGCAAAACCAAATGAATAAGCTGTGTCAAAGTTCACCACAAGTTTTCTTCAAAAAGAATTCTTAATATCGTATTTAAGCATAGTAATCCCTCTAGAAACCAGTTCCAAAATGTGTATCATGTAACAGAAGATGCTGGTATCTGCTCCCCTCACACTCTACAGCATGCATTCTCAATGTGGAGGAGGAAGGGTTGCCCTCAAGGGGATAATAATTGGTTCTTGGGGTGCTAAAAATTCCTAGATATTACAATAACTCATGGCCTGATAAAGAATCTGCCTGAAATGCAGAAGACCCAGGTTTCGATCCCTGGATGAGGAAGAACCCCCCAAGAAGGGAATGGCTACCAACTCCAGTATTCTCGCCTGGAGAATTCCATGGACAGAGGAGTCTGGCAGGCTACAGTCCATGGAGTCACAACGAGTCTGACAGGACTGAGCAACTAGCACTTTCACTTTCAATTAGTAATGTTGAACTTTATGCATGTGTTTATTGGCCATTATGTGTATCTTCTTTAGAGAAATGTCTATTCAAGTCTGCACATTTTTCAGTTGGGCTATTTGGATTTTGTGGTTGTAGAAGTTATATGTATATATATATATAAACTCCTTATCAGATATATGATTTGCAATTATTTGCTCCCATTCCATAGGTTGCTTTTTCACCCTGTTGATTATTTTCTTTGATACACAGAGTTTTTTAAGTTCAATGTAGTACCAATTGTCTATTTTCAAATGATCCATTATTCTAATTAATCTAACCATTAAAAAATAATACCTAGCAGCAATCATATAAAAACAAAATGAACTTACCAAAGTAGAAAATTACCTAGTCCCTGAGTTAAGATGTCTTTAATGTATTTTGATAGTTTAAGATTGTTGGGTAGGCATTATTAGAAAAAAATAAATATGGCCATATATTATTCATAAAGATATTCTACAAATAGCAAGAAAATTTGAAGAGTGTTTTACTTATCTGGACTTTCATGTTTTCCATCTGGAAACATTTCCAACCCTTCTTGTATAATTTTATTATATTCATTATATAACTTATCCCTCATCCAGGTGAGCTGCTATGGGTGCTGAAGGCTGCTAATGCTGATGGTTTCACATCTCTTACTATAAACTACCCATTTATGTGAAATGGAAAGAAATAAAGTATGCAGAAATTCCCTTGGATAGGAGAGTAGGGTTTCCCCTAGCACAATTAAGTTTCTGGCCAGTTTAGCTGGATCAGCTAAGACCACCAGCCAATCAGGTTTTAGGAGGGAAATGGATTTCCTTAATAAATATGATTTCAAAGAGCATGTTCTCTAAAGACTTTCCAATAAAGGAGTGACTCACTAGAACAAATACAGGAGTGATTTCACTCTACCAATATGAAGAAAAGTGCTCCTCTCTTTTTGTGTATCATCTTCCTGACTCTGACTGGAGTTCAAGGTAAGGGATTATAAGTTATATAAAGTTGGTAAAGTCAGAGATGTAAATTGCTATAAAAGCCTTTTGACTTGCATTGCTTTGCATGCATCAGAAAGTGATGTGAGTCACTTGTGGGCAGTTATCCAAAGTTCATATCTTGGATGGACCTGCCTGGTCAAATACAAGTCTTCTCAGTCTATGTGTGTGAATTCCTGGCAGGCAGTAGGTGTTCAGTAAATGTTTGTTGAACTGTTTGGTAATGAGATGGGAGACTTTGTCTCCTCAATAATTTTTGCCACCCTGACAGAGTTTGTTGATAAGTATGTCTGTGATTAACCAATTAAGTATCTGATAATCAGAGAGGTTGTTCCTCAGGAACAACCTTTACTAACTACCTTTGTTATTTGTGGCAAATTAATGAGCTTTCCTGCTTCCCTGGTGGCTCAGAGGGTAAAGCGTCTGCCTGAAATGCAGGAGACCCAGGTTCGATCCCTGGGTGGGGAAGATCCCTTGGAGAAGGAAATGGCAACCCACTCCAGTATTCTTGCCTGGAAAATCCCATGGATGGAGGAGCCTGGTAGGCTACAGTCCATGGGGTTGCAAAGAGTTGGACTTTACGATTCTTTTGCTACTTTTCTTTCTTTCTTTCTCTTTCTCTCTCTCCTCTCTCTCCCTCTTTCTCTCTCCCTCCCTCTCTCTCTCTCTCCCTCTCTCTCTAATGAGCTTTTCTAGACTTCAGTTCCCTCAGCTGTAAAATGGAGATTATATAATTATGCTTTTTCTACCTAGTACTAAATGAAAAAATTAAGGAATGAAAATAGTGTATTTTAAAGAGTTTTTGAAAGTTTAAAGCACTACTGAAAACCAAGGCAGTGGGGAATATTAGGATTAGTGGTAATTAGTTACTATAAGTATACCTTTTTAACTGAAACTAACACCAACTCCATTTCATTAAGGTCAGATTGAAAAATGGCTTTGGGAGGTGTTTGAGAAGCTATGGTCTGCATAACACACATGAATTAGGTATACATGTATCTGACCTATGATAGGAATTTATTGAATATTTTAAAAATCTCTTTTCCTAAGGTTGCAAAATATGATATGAAGTGGAAGTGTTAGTCCCTCAGTCATGTCTGACTCTTTGAGACCCAGTGGACTGTAGCCCGCCAGACTCCTCTGTCCATGGGATTCTCCCAATAAGAAGAACCCTTGAAGAAGGGAATGGCTACCCATTTCAGTATTCTTGCGTGGAGAATCCCATGGATATAACACCATGGAGATAACACCTACTTCAAAATCTTGTGGTAATGATTGAAAGACACTCAGCAGATGATAGTAATAATCATTACTAAGTCAAATGTATCATTTTGGTGTATCACCAAAATGAAGACATAGCTTTCAATTGATGTTTTCCACCCTCTGTTTTTCCCTTAGGAATCCCAGCAATAAGGAATGGACGCTGTTCCTGCATCAACACCAGCCAAGGGATGATCCACCCAAAATCCATAAAGGACCTTAAACAATTTGCTCCAAGCCCTACTTGTGAGAAAATTGAAATCATGTAAGTAAAAACTCATTCAACGCATGTCCAGCATTAAATTTAATGTGAGTACTACCCTGGGAATACTTGTTCATTCAGACATTTAAAATGCAAATGGTTGCGCCTCCATAAATCTGGTAAACTTCTTTCTTTTCTTCTAAAAAAATAAGCAATTTCTGGTAAAGATAAGGAACCAAGGATGATATATTACCAAAGTATTATGTGTTCATTGAAGAAAATGTTTAATGTAAATTACCCAAAAGAAGAAATTAAAAATTCTCTAAATTCTACCATCCAGTTATTCTCTTGGTATATATACACACTTTTGCTTTGTGTGTACATATATAGATACAAAACATATACATACATATACATATATTTATATATACAATATATGTACACAAAAACAAAATTGTATACCATATACATTTTTGTAAACTGCTTTTTCATTAGCACTATATCATGAACTTTTCTTCATGTCAGTAAGTCTTGTGTAATAACATCATTTTTGCTAATAATGTCATTTTTAATGACCAAATTGTATTCTATTATATGCACATACCATAATCTATATGACCAATACCTAAATGTAGGTCAATTTTTTTGCTATTAAAAATAGTTACTGTATCAATATTATTTCTTTAATTCTCTCCTATATTAATATTTTTCTAGAGATTAGAATTGGTAGATTAAGGATGTGTGTGTTATTCACTCAGTCATGTCTGAATCTTTGTGATCCATGAACAATACCCCACTAGGCTCCTCTGCCCATGAAATTCTCCAGGCAAGAATGCTGGAGAACTACGGATCTTCCCAACCTGGGCTGCTGCATTGCAGGAGAATTCTTTACCATCTGAGATACAGGGAGCCTAGACTTCCAGGCTAGGTTAAAGATATGCATATTTTAAGTTTTTTTGAAGCCTGAATCAAGGATGATATATAGAATGACTCCTTTTATTCTTAGACTAGTCAGAAATTAAAGAAAAAAGTCCTTAAATTATTCCTGGAGAGTCTGATGTAATTTTAAAAACTCAACCAGTCCATTAATCTTGTCTTAGGAAAGCATTTTATTATGTTTTAAGTTGTTTTACTAGAAAATTTAGTAAAATTCATGCTCATTTTCCTTGTTTGGGGAGGAAAGTAGATATATTGGCAACTTTTCTATTTTATGTTTTCACTTAAACATAAATAGCTTTTTCTAGCATAACAGAACCAATATTATCTTTAGAGATAAGTTCTCCCATTGCATACACCTGTTGGATTTTTTAAATTTAGGGTTATGTGCTATCTTAGAAATGTATCTAAGTCCCCCCAGTCACTTGAAAAAATTAAAAGGCAGGAAAAAGACCGAAGTCCCAGATGCTACAAATATATTTTACTTGGGGAATTGAATTCTTTGGATAAGAGAAAGCATTTGAATCATTAAAAGTAAAAAAAAAAAATAAAAATCTTAAAAGTAAAAAAAAAAAAAAAAAAAAAACGACTTGTTGCTGTTTCTTTGGTAGCGCTACAATGAAGAATGGGGCTCAAGTCTGCCTAAACCCAGATTTACCAGAAGTGAAAGAACTGATTAAAGAGTGGGAGAAACAGGTGGGTGAAAAAGGAAAAAAATTTTCTTTCTTTTAGAAATTAACTTTGGAAGTCAAAGAATTATGAAGTGCCTTTAAGGTTACATTTTTCATCATGTTATGTGCTACCATTTTTTTTTCCCTAGAATGTGGAATTATATTCCTTCTTATGGTATCACTTGTCTGTCTCTTCCACTAGAATGTGTGTTCCATGTGGGTAGGGAGCTTGTCTTTCTTATCCAATATAGTACATACATATTGAATGGTAGATTGTGAGGATAAGGAATTCCCTGGTAGTCCAGTGGTTAGGACTCAACACTTTCACTGCCAGGGCCCAGGTTCAATCCCTAGTCGGGGAACTATCTCATAGCATAGCCAAAAAAAAAAGGTAATGAGATAAAGTCTCTTCCTGCTGTAGCAGATTCACTGACAATCAATTATAGTATAATGTGGAAAATATAAAATAAAGATATGTACAATTATCTTGAAGATAATAGAGGAAAGAGTAATTAACTTTGCCAAAGGAGGGGGATAAGGAGAAGGTGTTAAGGAAGACTTTTCATATCAGGTGGCTTGATTTGGATATTGAAGGATAAGTAGTTCACTGGGAGGGTAAGGACAGCATGAAAAAAAAGACTAGAATCATGAGAGAGCTCACTGTGCTCAGGGAACCTTGAGTAGTATGGCTTGAGTTTGTGTGGAGGAAATGAAGGGATTGAGGTAGAAAAGTAGACCAGGACAAAGCCAGAGGAATCCTATTTGAAATGCTGAGGGGTTAAGTTCGAACAGGGCCACAGGATATGTAGATAGGAGCTTGGTTCTGGACTCTGACAGAGGAGCAGTTCTGGCACATACCAGCTGTGCAACTTTGGCCAAGTCACCTGCTCCGAGCCTCCATCACCTTTTCTGTAAAACTTGGATGATAATCCAGCCTCTCAGAAAACGATAGTCATTCAGTCGTGTCTGACTCTTTGCAACCCCATGGACTGTAGCCTGCCAGGCTCCTCTGTCCATGGAATTTTCCAGGCAAGAATACTGGAGTGGGTGGCCATTTCCTACTCCAGGGGATCTTCCCAACCCAAAGACTGAACCCAGGTCTCTTGCATCTCCTGCATTGGCAGGCAGATTCTTTACCACTGTGCCACCTGGGAGGCCCCACAGTTGGTACAGGTAGGTCATAAGCAAGGTTGGAGTCGGGGTAGCCAAGAAAATGGGCAAAAGAAAACCAGTTAGAAGGCTATTGCTTCTTCATCGAAATAACTGAAATAGAATCAAAAGGAGCCTCTCTGAGAGTGATGCAACTTTAAACTGGTTATGAGGATGAATAAAGACCACAGTCTAGAGAGTCCAAATTTAATATAAGGAAGGAAAAATGGTAAGATAGAGAAACACTAACCCCCACCCCCTTTTTTCTTTTTTTTTTTTTTCTTTTGCTGTCTCCTCACAGGTCAACCAAAAGAAAAAGCAAAGGAAAGGGAAAAAATATAAAAAAAACAAGAAAGTTCCAAAAGTTAAAAGATCTCAACGTCCTTCTCAAAAGAAGACTACATGAGCTCCCACTTCACCAACCACTATCTTGTGTTAAAACAGGTTCTTTTTAACTCGCTGAAATAATTCCTGAAAGGGGTGGCATCTTAATACAAAAGCTTGTTGATCTGACTAGAAAATTTAAAACATTATTGTATAATTGTAATTAAATCTAGAAAATTGCTTTTCAAAATCCAAATGTGAACAGTTGTTAGAGGCTATAGTTTGTCTTTGTTCTTCCACCTCCGACCTCTGAATTTCCTCATGCTTAAGCCCACAGTCTTAGCAACACCCACATCTGGACAAATGTCCTCACAACTACAGCCCCCACACAACAGCTGCCTGGGAAAGCAGCTGCAGGCTTCCCAGGCCTCCAGAGAACATCCTGAGGCCCAGGTCAGCAGGCCCCCAGCCGGGCAGTGTGCTGGCAAGCAAAGCAGTTTGGAGTCGAGCTGGGCCTCGCCAAGCTGCTGTAGCTGTCAGCATCTCTATTTGCATCAGCCTGTGGGCCTCATATACAGTGTATCCGAGAGATTCATGCAGGTTATTTCTCTTGGCGGGGAGAGGCGTCACCACCGAAGACCCCTAGCACTTGGCTTTCAGAACCTTCCATCTGGTGTTGAGGCCGTGTGACTCCATCTGGCCTGCCCACGCTGACCGCTTCATTCCTTCCTGTTCCCTTTGCTTCAGTCAAGCCAGCTCCTCACCATCTTCCCATGGTTCAGTGTCCACCCCCTCTACCACACAGGTCACATCCTGCCTCACCTGGGTCTACAGCTTTCTCACTCTTCCCCCAATAGCCCATGGAAATATCTCCTTCCCCTCACACATATTCGCTTCATCCAGTCTTCAAGGGTCATTTTCATCCTGCCTCTGCAACAAAATCTTTCCACTTGGATTTTTTTAAGACTCCTATTTCACTGGTGTTCAACACCATACAGGTGAGCACTTCATTGCTTTCTATTTTTTTGCTTGTTCATTTTAATTCTCCAACAAGATTGTCAGCTCCTTGAGGGCAGGGGGCACAGTTTATTTCCCTGAATCTGCCACCATGCCTAATATACGGTGGAACTAGGTTTTGAATCATTTCTTAATTGCAGTTGTTACCGGTAGGAGGACAATAGACCGTCTCCTCAAAGCAGGAGGAGTTAACTGGCTACTCCATGTAGTCTAACCCTGGTAACATCTTTTATTCATTATCTTCAGGTCGTTATCACTTCAAGGACTGAGGGTGACGCAACATCCTTGTTTCTTTTCTTCTTCTTTGAGTGTGTGTTAAACAGCTTTAATCTCGGTCATTGCGGCTTCTCAGCACAGTAAGAAATATTGCACATGATCAACATGTTTTGTTCTGGGGATGCATCCTTGTTTTATCGTGACAGGATGTTAACTTGGCCTCTCCAACGGATAAGAAGGAAACATTTAAATCATTTGTGGATATTCTAAACTGTTTTTAATTAAATATACAGGACACCTGGAATCATAGAATCTTAACCATGGAAAGGCACTTTGGAGGCCAGCCAGTGTCTAACCTTTCCCCACAGAAAATAAAAACTCCTTCAGTACCATTCCTGACAAGCCTCAGTTTTCCAAGATCTGACAAGAAAGTCACCAAGATCCTTTTGAAAACTCATTGTAGGTAAATGTGAATTTCATTGTCAGTTTAACTGGTTTCCAAGTTTGTGAATATTGTGATTATCGATCACCACACCAGCTCTCATGAAGAGTGTATTAAGTCACCAGTGCTAGAGGGAGCAGTGAATCCTGTTAGTGGAGGCAGGGATAGTGCCCAGTGAGCCTCTGCAGGGCTTGGAAACCCTCTTAAAAAGGACGTTTCAAGCACTGCATAAGAGAGGATGTCAGGCCAGGATTTAACCCCTGTCTTGTTTCTCAAATGTTGTCGCTCCTTACAATGCAGATGATTTTCAGTGCTGTCCAGTGGCAGTCCCAAACAGCATCTTAACTAGTCATGAGACTCTTAGCTCCTTTCATGTAACTCCCCTGAAAAATCTAAACGTTCCATAATCCGAGCATTTGACCCAGTTACCTTGCATCTTACTGCTAAAGTGGTCAGTATATCACTAATACCCAAAGACTACATGTTTTGACTAAGTTAGCTATGACATATATATATCATTTATATATATACATATATGCTCTAAGCAAATATTAATTCAAAGCAGAATTGACATCTATACTTTGTACTTTGAAATATTTTCTTTGTTAAGACAATGCTATCAGCAGCTATACTCCATAAGAATTAATTTTTAAAAAATTTTAAAAAGACAATGCTATCAATAAATGGACCATTGATCAGAAAAAAGTCTTGATTTTTTTAATGTCGTGAATGTGTGCCTCAACTATTTTACATGTTTTAACAGTAATTCTCATGTGTCCTTATTCATTTGCTTTCATCTCAAATAAGGTGTAATTGAGATAACTACATGGATGCTCTTTAAAGGGCTCTTTGGAGACAAAAAATAACTTCACAGAAAATTTGACAACATGCCTTATAACAACATTGACTTACAAGAGTTATATGGATGCAATTTATTTCCTAATCCTCAAGGGCCATACCATTCCAATAAGACATATATCCAAGAGACCATAAATGTCCCAACTCTTTTCCATACCCTAAAACTATATATGTTTAAATTTTATAAAGCCTCAAGAAGTTACAGAGACCCAAATATAGGATAAGTTATTCTAGAATCCAGGAAACTTGGGCTGGAAGTATTATGCAGTGTGGAGTCTTTAGAAGCTAGGAGTGGATAGAGACTATCAGCTTTGTATATTTGAGGTCCACTTGATAGGCCAAACAGGTGTGATGTTTGGGCAGCTAGCAGCTGCTGATGGTGATATGACAAAGCCTTCAAAGGCTACTGTGAAAAGAAATAAGACTGTGGCTTCTGAGATATCTGGGTTAAGATCAGAAGCCCACCATTTATTAGCCGTATGACCATGGTTCAAGTGCCCTTTGACCTCCCTGTACACCAGGTTCCTCCTCCAGGAGTGTTTGAGAAACAGGCACAGCATAGATCTTGATGCATAGAAAGTCCCCACTGCCAGTCCCAACCTCCCCTGACCTCTGCTCACTTTCTCCACAACAGAATGTGTTTCACATCTCATGCACACAGAGAGATGTTTCCAGGACAGAAGAAACAGTTTGGAGAAATGAATCCAAAAGTCCACCTAACCAGTTTTCTTTATGTGTATTTTAATTCCATAGTCTGGACTATCATTGTCTCCTTCCTAGGCCACCTCAATAGCTTCCTCTTTTCTCTTCTGCTTCTTTTTCTCAACTTTTCTCTTGATTCCTTACCATTCGTGACAGCCAGAATGAGCCTTTCAAAGCATAAGTCACAGAAGACCACCACCTTACTTAATACCCTGTCATTTCCCTTACTACCCTTAGTGAAATGACATCCTCTCCCCAGGCTCTCTGTTGTAATGCTTTCTAAAGTGGGGTGTGTGCATCCTATGGGGTAGATGTAATGAGAGTGTTTATAACATATTTCATCTGAAAAATAAGAAAGAACTGAAGGTGTACTATAAACCTGAAGTCAGCGATTGATACAGTCAGCTTCACTCAATGCGTTTGTCAGGTCACCCTGTGTCACACCCTGATTTCCTGGGGAAAAAGTGAGACTTCCTCACCGGGGAGGGATGGACATGGGCCCTCTTTCAGTCAGTCACTTTCTGCAACAGTTGGTCGCCACTTATGTGGGCACAGTCCTCTATGTTGCTATTGTTTGGTTGTTCAGTCATATCTGACTGGCAACCCCATGTACTGTAGCCTAGCAGGCTCCTCTATCCTTGGGATTTCCGGGACATGAATACTGGAGTTGGCTGCCATTTCTCCTCCAGGGGATAATATGGTCAATTTGTTTTGGGGGCTTTTTTTCTGGTATAGAGGATGAAATTAGGTGAGAAAGGAAAACAAGCAAGCTTCCTTGCTTCTGCTGCTGCTAAGTTGCTTCAGTCGTGTCCGACTCTGTGTGACCCCACAGACAGCAGCCCACCAGGCTCTGCCATCCCTGGGATTCTCCAGGCAAGAACACTGGAGTGGGTTGCCATTTCCTTCTCTAATGCATGAAAGTGAAAAGTGAAAGTGAAGTCGCTCAATCCTGTCCAACTCTTCACGACCCCCGGGCCTGCAGCCTACCAGGCTCCTCTGTCCATGGGATTTTCCAGGCAAGAGTACTGGAGTAGGGTGCCATTGCCTTCTCCACAAGGTTTCTTAAAAGCAGTTAATTAGCTCCTAGGCAGTCACCCGGCTAAAAGATCACCTGAGGCATTTTGCACCAAGTTTCCAGGCTGGGGTTTGAGCCTGTATTTTAGGGAGGTAAGTGAATCACAAATGAGTAATCAAGTCAAGGTTTGTGAATAAGATTGAGAATTGGGACAAATTGGTAAAGGATTAGAGGAAAAGGTGTCAGGTAATACTATACAAAATTTGTAGTACTATAACATTTGCTATATAATTTTAAAAATCTCATCCTTTAAATATGCTATTTCACTTTACTCCTTCAAGCAGACTGTTTTCATAAGGAATTTGTTTTACAAAACAACAACAACAACAAAAAGGAAAATTTGCTGGTACCTCTGTCTCCAGGGAATGAGGCTTTCTGTGTAGCGTGTGGGACCAAATAGGCCCAACGACCTACCATCAGCTTCCCTTCACTGTCTGAGTAGACAATCTGAACTTCCTCCAGAAAAGGGAACTAGTATCACAATCTATTCATGTGAGAGGAGAAATGTCAAGGTAAATCATTAACAGAGAGGAAAAAACATGCTACTTAAAAAGAGAGATGCCAGCAATCACTTCTACCATATTAAAACCATCAGAACATATCTCAAAACAGATGTCTCTGGTATGGGGCTTTTGATTAGGGCAAGACCGGCTGGGGGCTTTTATGGAATGGGAGTTAAAGTGAAAGTCAGCTAAATTTCCCCAAATAATAAGGAAACAGAAATTACCTCTGGCAGGCAGGGAGGGTGTTGGGAATCCTAGAACAGCAAAAAGAGAGGCCAAAGGAGATGGGAGTCAAAGCCTGCTATTAAAATGACAGCAGGGGGCCTTCCCTGGCAGTCCAGTGGTTAAGATTTTGCCTTCCAATGCAGGGGGTGCAGGTTCATTCCCTGGTTAGGGAGCCAAGATCCCACATGCCTTGCAGCCAAAAGAACAAAACATAAAGCAGAAGCAATATCGTAACAAATTCAATAAAGACTTTTAGAAAATGGTCCACATCAAAAAAGAAAATTTAAAAAAAATGACAGCAGGTTACAATAATAAAGGTATAGACTATCAGTGAGAAATCTCCTATAGTGGGATAGTCAGCTTTAAACCACTGGTGTGTAACATTCAGTTTTAAATGTCAGCCTGCCTGGGACTCTAAAAATATTAAGAAAGATTTTAAACTTTTCGTAATTGAGGGAACCAGGGCTTAGGTCACTTTATTTGGATATTGAAGGTAACTCCAGAAAAACAGATCTTTGGGGCCACTTGGGTTATATGGCAGCCATGGAGGTGTGCTGCTTGGGTTACCCTTCAACAGAGAACTTGCAGGACTTCCTTGGTGGCCCAAGGGTTAAGACTCCATGCTTCCAACGCAGGGGGTGCAAGTTTGATCCCTGACTCGGGAACTACAATCCCACATGCTAAGCAGCACAGCCAAGGAAAAGAACCAACAACAATGAAGAACTTGCTATTTAGCCCCAATAAGGGTGGTTAGCTGACCACCTCCAGCTGCAGAACCATGGACTTCCCCCAGATTTTGAGCTGAGGCCATGCTCTCACTGGGCAGCCTCCAGCCAATGACTGAGTGAGTATAGAAGGATCACTAGAACCCTATCATTTCCACCAGATGGGCAGCTTTCATCAGGACCTCCCCACTGGATTGACTAAAACTTTGGCAGATCTGCATCCCAGTCTGAGACAGTCTCTGCCCAATTCTTCTTCCTCCCACTTTTATTCTTAGAAAGGTCACCAACAATACACCTCTTGCATATCTGATTCTGTCTCAGTGCCTGCCAGAGAACCCAAATGATGCAAGTTACATAAACTTTTTAAAATTTTAATCAATAAGTATTAGCTGCTATTATCTTTATGAGTATCTCCTATATCCCCCAACACAGACTTTTAACACTGGGAGAAAACTTTCAGATGGAAGGACAACCGAAAGCCTCAAAATCAAGAGATTAGAAGAAATTTCTGGTCCTGCCACTCATGAACTGTGGAGTTAAGTCTCATGGCTGCTTCTTTAACTGCTGAAACATAAGAGATTATGATCTGTAAGATTTCTCTAAGGGCTCCCCAAACACCAGGACTTCCCTGGTGGCTCAGACAGTAGAGAATCTGCCTACAATGCAGGAGACCCAGGTTCGATTTCTGGGTCAGGAAGATCCGCTGAAGAAGGAAATGGCAACCAACTCCGGTAGTCTTGCCTGGAGAATTCCATGGACAGAGGAGCCTGGAAGGGTACAGTCCATACAGTCCATGGGGTCCCAAAGAGTCAGACATGACTGAGTGACTAACACACACCAAACACTATCCCTTTTTAGCTTTCTGCCCACTACGCCACAGTTTTTGCTTAATGGATACCTTAAACTGGTCACCTTTTACATTGATGCCCCCTGTACTGCTTTAAAAAATGTATTTGTATTTTAAAATAAACTGCGGAAATAGTTTAGGACTGCTGAAATATGAGAAGCCCATTTCTCTGATCTTATTAATTTTGATAACATGAGATGGAAATTGGAAGACTTCAAAAATTTTCATTCTTTCTTTGTTTTCCAGCAAGTGTGATGCCAAGTAATGTCCAGGTAGTTCTCACATTACTCCATCTTTCAGCCTGAAAGTGGAATGTTCCAATTGTCTTGTTATCCCTGTGGGTCCCTCAGGTTGGGGACAGACAAAAGAGGGAATGTTATTCCATTTGTAACTGAGTCTATGAGGATATAATCAGGAGAACATTCCAGGGGCGTAGCAAGAAGTGTTCTCATCAATTTCATTTATCCCCCCCCTCAACAAAAATAGAATCCTTGATGTTGTGGATGCTCAAGGATATCTCTCCACAACCGTTATATCATTTGGGTCACAGAGGAACAGTTTTCTCCCTAAAAATTTATGGAAAGTTTTTAAAAAGCAAGCAAGCGTAATTTATAAGCAAAGAAAGAAATAGGGAATTTATATATATCACATGTTTTCTCTCCTTACTATAACTTGTCTTCTGAAAAAGGACCCCCAAATCTTATACCTTGCTTAAGCACTTTAAAAATACTATCCACAACCTACCCTATTTCCCATAAAATGGAAAAATTATGTGGTAATAGGAGATTTGGGGACCCAAAAGGAAAAATTTCCTAATGGAGTCCAATAACAGTGAAAATCAGGATCATCCAAACTCAGTCAGATAAATAGTCTTACACAGACTAAATTAATCCAGCAGTAACAGTAGATTGTTACAGAACTAGGCAGTGAACAACATCAGGTTTAGCTGGCACACTCAAGAAATCTGGCAAAAGCATAAATGCAAATCTTTGTTTCAGTTACTCATAATGAGATTAATTTATTTGTTATTTATTTGCTATTTTTAATATTACATTTTTATACATTTATTTTTGACCACATGGCCTGTTAGATCTTAGCTCACTGACCAAGAATGGAACTTGGGTCCCCTTCAGTGGAAGTGCAGAGTCTTAACCACTGGACTGCATTAAATGATGATACAACATGCAGTGGTCTATCTACAAAGGAACTGGTTACTCTTTTCTCTATACGCAAAATCATTCACTCCAAGAAAGCTGAAATGTTACCTTGCTTTGAGGTTTTAGGTTTAACCACATAAAACATAAAAACCATTAGCTGGTTTCTGAGAAATACTTTGACTTTCTGAACTTGGCTACTGTGGTTTAAGAGAAAAAAATTTCAAGAGAGATGGTGGAGCTAGTCTCTGTTGAGCCTGGGATTGATAGATACGCCTAGAGGCCAACCCAACAAGGAGGCAAGGATAGATGGAATTGTGGATAAAACTCACAATAAAGCTGGAAAGAATTTGAATTTGAGCAAACTCTGGGAGACAGTGGGAAACAGAAGCGCCTGGCATGCTGCAGTCCATGGGGTCACAAAAAGTCAAACACAACCTAGCGACTGCACAACAGCAACAGCAACAAACCTAGAAAGAGAGGAGGGAAAAGGAAAATCAATAAAAAATTAGAAGAACGGATGAAAATATGAAAACTAAAATTTCTTCCAATACCAGTTTCCTATTGTGTATAAAGTGAAAGCGAAATCGCTCAGTCGTGTCCGACTCTTTGCGACCCCATGGACTGTAAGCTACCAGGTCTCTCCATCCATAGGATTCTCCAGGCAAGAGTACTGGAGTGGGTTGCCAGTATGTATTTAGTCAAATAGTGTAATTTTCTTCTTAAAAAGAAAAGCAAGAGCTCTCTCCAGTGGCCAATCGAACAATTAAAAATATTTTAATTAGGAAAGGACTGACAGGTACCTGGCTTTTCTGAACATAGTCACCATCACTGGTTTCTAATGAGAGAAACAATAAGCAGAATTTGCATGTTAGTCACTCACTGATTTTGAGGAAAATTTTGCTCAGTTCTTACTTTAATAAATCACACAAATGAAGAACTGGAAGACTAGAAATGATTTATTCATTCCTTCAACAAATATTAACTGATTACTTACTACGGCCCATGCATGGCTCCCAGTGTGCAGGACAGAGCAGTGAACAAAACAGCGTCCTTATTAAACTCCGCTATGCAGAAAGACAAACAAACAAACAATTTAGCTAGCGAATACATATTATGCCAGAGGCTTATCACGGTAAAAGAGGAAAATAAAGCAGGAGAAAGGAGTGTGGGGGGGAGGCAGGATGGGAGGTCAGGGAAAGCCTCCCTAAAAAGATGTCACTTGAGCAGAGAACTGAGGAAAACAAGGGAGCCAGGCGTGTGGCGCTTACGGGAGAGCAAACGAAGTGTGAAGCCCTGAGGCTTGACACCATGAAGGCAGCTGCTAGGCCATTTTCCAGGGCAGAGTAGACAAAGAGGAGCATGATGGGGAGGGGAGCCCAGGAAGGTAAGGTGGGGTCAGGTTATACACCATCTTCTGTGTTCCTGAAGGACTTGCTTTAGCTTTAAATCTGAGAGCGAAGGGAAGCTGGAAGAGTAACTGAATCTATTTAAGGATCCCTCTGGTCACCAACACAAGATACATGATACCAATACCAATACACGATAGTGGGACAAGGGAAGAAGCAGAGAGACCATGTAAATGACAACTAATTACCAAATATGTTTCCAGAAGGAGGGAGAGACCAACTGTACACCCAGTGCTGCAGGTAAGACAATGAATGAAAACTGACCTTTGGACTTGGCAACATTAAAGTGGTCAGTGATCTTGATAAAAATAGTTTTGGTGGAATGGTGGACACAAAAGACTAATCGGTTTTTAAGTTAAATACAAATCTGCCATGGTCTAGCATTCCACTCTTAGGCACTCAGCAAGAGAAAAGAAAACACATATCCATATAAAGAGCTGAACACAAATATTGATAGCGCCAAACTGGACACAACCCAAATATTCAATAGGTGAATAGATAAACAAATTGCAGTATATCCTTACCACGGAAGGCTACCTAAAAATAAAAGGGGTGAACTATTCATACACACAACATGAACACGTTTTTAAATACGTAAAAGTGAAAGAAGTCTGACACAAAAGAACAGATACTGTATGATTCTATTTGTATAAAATTTCTGCAAGTGCAAACTTATTTATGGTGATAGAAAGCAGATGCGTGCTTGTCGGGGATGGTGCAGCAAAAGAAAACTTGGATAATGAATATCCTCATTATCCTGATTGTTATCCTGATGGTTTCCTGGGTGCAAACATATATCAAAACTTATCACATTGTATACTTTGTGGCCAGTTTCTTATACATTAATATCTTTTTTTAAAATTTTTATTTATTTTTGGCTGTGCTGTGTCTTCATTGCTTTGCTCAGGTTTTCTCTAGTTGCAGCGAGCAGGGGCTGCTCATTGTTGCAGTACATGGGCTTCTCAATGAGGTGGCTTCGCTTGTTGAGGATCACAGACTCTAGGACATGCAGACTTCAGTTGTTGCAGCTACTGGGCTCGAGAGCACAGACTCAATAGATGAGGCACGCATGCTTAGTTTCTCCACAGCATGTGGAATCTTCCCAGATCAGGGATTGAACCTGTGCCCCTTGCATTGGCAGGCGGATTCTTTACCACTAACACCTGGGAAGTCCTGTATCCTTTCAAATCAAAACCCTATGCATCCTTCAAGACTTCTCTCAGATATATCGTCCATCCTCATGAAGCCTTTCTTCAGTCATCAAAATAAACATGACCTCTCCTTCCTTTAGTCAGAGCCTCATCGTACCCAGGAAAGACTCGCTTGTAGTACTATTCATCTCACCAATTTCTGACCCGGGAGAGAGATGCAAAAGTATAACATTGTTTGGGGAAGAGTTCCCTGGTGGCATAATGGTTAGGGTTCTTGGCTTTCACTGCTGTGGCCCCAGTTCAACATCTCGTCAGGGAACTGAGATCCTACAAACTGTGTGACACAGATTTTTTAAAAAAGCATTATATTGTTTGGAACTTTCATAAGTAGGACTAATTCAGCTGGGAGGTGTACCATTTTGCCCTCCCCCACCTCCCTCCTTCCTATTATTGTCCTTGTAATAGAGATTTAATGGCTCAAGAATGGTGCTCAAGCTGTTGTCTAGACTGTCGCCAAAAAGGCACCCCAAAAAGAGATATAAGTCAAGAGTGGGCTTCTTTTGGAAAAAAATTTAAAATAGCCCTCTAGTCTAGCCCCTCTAGTCCCAAATCAAGAAAGGAGTACATCAAGGCTATATATTGTTACCCTGCTTAGTTAACTTCTATGCAGAGTACATCATGAGAAATGCTGGGCTGGATGAAGCACAAGCTGGAATCAAGATTGCCAGGAAAAATATCAATAACCTCAGATATGCAGATAATACCACCCTTATGGCAGAAAGCAAAGAGGAACTGAAGAGCCTCTTGATGAAAGTGAGAGGAGAGTGAAAAGCTGGCTTAAAGCTCAACATTCAGAAAACTAAGGTCACGGCATCTGGTCCCATCAAGTTCAGTTCAGTTCAGTCACTCAGTCATGTCCGATTCTTTGCGACCCCATAAATTGCGCCACGCCAGGCCTCCCTGTCCATCACCAACTCCCGGAGTTCACTCAAACTCACATCCATCAAGTTGGTGATGCCATCCAGCCATCTTATCCTCTGTCATTCCCTTCTCCTGCCCCCAATCCCTCCCAGCATGAGTCTTTTCCAATGAGTCAACTCTTCACATGAGGTGGCCAAAGTACTGGAGTTTCAGCTTTAGCATCATTCTTTCCAAAGAACACCCAGGACTGATCTCCTTCAGAATGGACTGGTTGGATCTCCTTGCAGTCCAAGGGACTTGAAAGAGTCTTCTCCAACACCACAGTTCAAAAGCATCAATTCTTCGGCACTCAGCCTTCTTCACAGTCCAACTCTCACATCCATACATGACCACTGGGAAAACCATAGCCTTGACTAGATGGACTTTGTTGGCAAAGTAATGTCTCTGCTTTTCAATATGCTATCTAGGTTGGTCATAACTTTCCTTCCAAGGAGTAAGTGTCTTTTAATTTCATGGCTACAACCACCATCTGCCATGATTTTGGAGCCCCAAAAAATAAAGTCTGACACTGTTTCCACTGTTTCCCCATCTATTTCCCATGAAGTGATGGGACCAGATGCCATGATCTTTGTTTTCTAAATGTTGAGCTTTAACTTTTTCACCCTCCTCTTTCACTTTCATCAAGTGGCTTTTTAGTTCCTCTTCACTTTCTGCCATAAGGGTGGAGTCATCTGCATATCTGAGGTTACTGATATTTCCCCTGGCAATCTTGATTCCAGCTTGTGCTTCTTCCAGCCCAGCGTTTCTCATGATGTACTCTGCATATAAGTAAAAGAAGCCGGGTGACAATATACAGCCTTGCTGTACTCCTTTTCCTATTTGGAACCAGTCTTGTTCCATGTCCAGTTCTAACTGTTGCTTCCTGACCTGCATATAGGTTTCTCAAGAGGCAGGTTAGGTGGTCTGGTATTCCCATCTCTTTCAGAATTCTCCACAGTTTATTTTGACCCACATCACTTCATGGCAAATAGATGGGGAAACTGGAAACAGTGAGGGGCTTTATTTTAGGGGGCTCCAAAGTCACTGCAGATGGTGATTGCAGCCATGAAATTAAAAAACACTTGCTCCTTGGAAGGAAAGTTATGACCAAACTAGACAGCATATTAAAAAGCAGAGACATTACTTGGCCAACAAAGCTCCATCTAGTCAAAGCTATGGTTTTTCCAGTAGTCATGTATGGGTGTGAGAGTTGAACCATAAAGAAAGCTGAGCACCAAAGAACTGATGCTTTTGAACTGTGGTGTTGAAGACTCTTGAGAGTCCCTAGGACTGCGAGGAGATCAAACCAGTCCATCCTAAAGGAAATCAGTCCTGGATGTTCATTGGAAGGACTGATGTTGAAGCTGAAACCCCAATACTTTGGCCACCTAATGTAAGAACTTACTTATTTGAAAAGACCCTGATGCTGGGGAAGATTGAAAGCAGGAGGAGAAGGGGACAACAGAGGATGAGATGGTTGGATGGCATCACTGACTCAAGGGACATGGGTTTGAGTACACTCTGGGAGTTGGTGATGGACAGGGAAGCCTGGTGTGCTGCAGTCCATGTGGTCTCAAAGAGTAGGACACAACTGAGCAACTGAACTGAACTGAGTCTAGGCTCCTTCAAATAAGTCATTTTTAAAGCCATTTGAATCCACATATTATGAATATTTTATCATTATAATAAAGCCTCTTTTTACAAAGATATAAAGATTTTCTCTTCTAGCATAATTCACTTCAAGTTAAAAATCATTTGGGGATCACAAAAAGATGGAACTTTCCTTTGCCAATTCAAGATTAAGTTCAGAAGTGAATATGGAGTTTTTTCAGTGTTGATCTGGCTAATATATACCAAACATACATACACTGTATTACACTTAAATTATTTGTGTTTAAGCTATTATCTGGGGCTTTCCTGGTGGCTCAGCAGTAAAGAATCCGCCTGCAATGCAGGAGCCACAGGAGACCTGGGTTCGATCCCTGGACCTGGAAGATCCCCTGGAGAAGGGCATAGCAGCCCACTTCAGGATTCTTGCCTAGAGAATCCCATGGACAGAGAAGTCTGGCAGGCTACAGTCCATAGGGTCGAAAAGAGTCAGATACAACTGAAGCAATTTTGCAAGCAGCCATTATTTAACATTTAAAAACTACATATTTAGTTAGCCATTCAAAATACATGTTCAGACTTACCTGGTGGTCCAGTGGTTAACAATCCAATTTGCAAGGCAAAAGATGTGGGTTCAGATCCCTGGTTGGGTAACAGATTCCACATGCCTCGAGGTGTGGACAAAAAAGAAAAAGAAAATACATATTCAGTTAAACACTCTCAGTCTTAGTCTTCTCATCTAACAACAGCAACAACAAAATTCCAGCTTCAGGGTGTTTGGGGGTAAAATGAGCAGACTCGTGTGCCCTCCTAAGCCTTTCATCATCAGGACTGCATAACCTCACCTGACTCATTTTCCTCAGCTCCTTCCCTGCTGCATGCCTCCTCCCAACCATGAGTCACATCCAAAGTTCTGGTCGTCCTTTAATTCCACCAGAGTTTTCCAAACCATCACACCTTTATACTGGCTATTTTCTTTATGTAGAAAATTTTTCTTTCGCTTCTCAAAAAAAAAAACAAAACTCCTCCTCATCAAAAATTTCAATCAAATAGTGTGAAACTAATTTCACAGCTGTGAAACATGCTAATTCTTCTGGGCTAGATTGTCTTCTCTATTGCTTCCATTGCTCTGTTATTCATTGTAAGAACGTGTTTTCCATTTTTCTCTCATTAGTCTCTGAATATCCTGAGGGTGAAACTTACTTATTTTTGTATTCAAAATACTTACCCTAGGGAATTCCCTGTGGCCCAGTGGTTAGGACTCTTTCACTGCTGGCCTGGGATTGATCCCTGTTTGGGAAACTAAAATTCTGAAAGCCAAGAGGCATGTCCAAAAACAAAACAAAAACAGACAAACGCTTTCCCTAGTGCCTGATGTACAGACTATGAATGAAAGCTGGTGACATGGCCTGAGTGTTTAACTCATAAGTCACATTTTAGTGACTTAAATATCCATAGTACATAAGCTTTTAATTTTGATAGGAATTAAATTATTTCAATATATTTTGTTTTGAGAATGCTTTTTTCCCTGACTAATTCAACCAACCAAAAACAATGTTTTTAATTTAAATCTGTGAAAGGGCTTTAAAAAAATTATTGTTTACATTTACTTCTTAATAATTTCACAAGTACTTGGTTCTGATAGATAGGATAGTCCTTCTCCAAGTGTAGCTGAAAAACTGCAAGTGGTTTGCACAGAGTTCTTGAACTTGCTTGTGCTTAGATGTGATTACAGAGTTGTCTTGTTTTTTCGCTCATTCAGACACGGCCACAGATGACCTGGACTGAAGCTGGTGTTCTGTGAAACTGCTTATATTAAGCAGGGGAATACCACTGTCCATCTTCTGATGCCAGACCAGCTAACCAGCTGACAACTATCAGGCTACATTTTTCTTTCTCATCTAGTTATGATCACGACTGCCTGGAATGAAATCCCAGCTTCCTCACCTGATATGAACTTAGGCAGTCAACTTGTCCAGGCCTGTTTCCTCATCTGCAAAGTACCTATTTTAGAGGGCTCTTCTCAGGAGTCAATACAAGTGAAGTGCTTGGAACAGGGTGAGGGATTAATTCATTCTCCACATATTTATTTTTGCACACTTTGAAATTGTGGAAATGTACTTTCTTTGAATGAACAGAATCTGAATTTAAAACTCTTGGAGAACAGTACTTACAAAGGTTATAACAAGAGTGGTGTTTTAAATACAAATTCATTTTAAACCAGTCAACATGACTATATTTTATCTACTGTTTTCCTGAGTCATGTTGAGTGCTTGCTTCAGCCGTGTCAGACTCTGCACCCCTATGGACTGTAGCCTTCTAGGCTCCTCTGTCCATGAGATTCTCCAGGCAAGAATACTGGAGGGTTGCCATTTTCTTTTCCAGGGGATCTTCTTGACCCAGGGATCCAACCTGAATCTCCTGTGTCTCCTGCATTGGCAGGCAAATTCTTTACCACTGTGCCACTTGGGTTGAAACAAAAACAACACAAGAACAGGTATTTTAAATTATACAGGAAAACTAATTTATGCCCCTCATTGATCTTTTTCACCCTCTCTAAAATAGGATACTGCTAGGAGAAGGCAATGGCACCCCACTCCAGTACTCTTGCCTGGAAAATCCCATGGACGGAGGAACCTGGTAGGCTGCAGGCCATGGGGTCGCTAAGTCGGACAGGACTGAGAGACTTCACCTTCACTTTTCACTTTCATGCATTGGAGAAGGAAATGGCAACCCACTCCAGTGTTCTTGCCTGGAGGATCCCAGGGACGGGGAGCCTGGTGGGCTGCCGTCCATGGGGTCGCACAGGGTCGGACACGGTTGAAGCGATTTAGCAGCAGCAGCAGCAGCTACTCCCCAGGGGCTTCCCAGGGGGCTCCAGTGGTAAAGAATCTACCTGCCAATGCACGAGATGCAGGTAATGCGGGTTAGATCCCAGGGTAGAGAAAAGCCCTGGGTGGAAAAGAGCCCTGGAGAAGGAAATGGCAACCCATTCCAGTATTCTTGCCTGGAAAATTCCATGGACAGAGGAGCCTGACGGGCTACGGTTCATAGGGTTGCAGAGTCGGACACGACTGAAGCGACTTAGCTCGCATCCACCCATCTACGCCGCATCGACACTTCGCTTCTAACTTTCAGTTCAGTTCAGTTCAGTAGCTCAGTCTTGTCCGACTCTTTGCGACCCCATGGACTGCAGCACGCCAGGCTTCCCTATCCATCACCAACTCCCAGAGTTTACTCAAACTCATGTTCATCAAGTGGGTAAAGCCATCCAACCATCTCATCCTCTGTCGTCCCCTTCTCCCGGCTTCAATCTTTCCCAGCATCAGGGTCTTTTCCAATGAGTCCCTTCGCACCAGGTGGCCAAAGTATTGGAGTTTCAGCTTCAGCATCAGTCCTTCCAATGAATATTCAGGGCTGATTTCCTTTAGGATGGACTGGTTTGATCTCCTTTCAGTCCAAGGGACTCTCAAGAGTCTTCTCCAACAGCTTTGTTGAAAAGCATCAATTTCTCGGCTCTCAGCTTTCTTTAAAATTTTAGGCTGTGAAGGTTTGTTTTGGCAACTTAATTTTCATTTGTCTGTTTCATGAGAGTGTCGGGATAGTGAAATAGACTATTGTGTGTGTGGTGGGGGGAGTCTTTGCATTTCGGATTATTTCAACAACGCTAGGTAGCAGCAGTTGGCCGAGGGAGGGGAAAAAAAAAAAAATCAGTAAACCGCGAGAGTAAGTTTGACACTTTGAGGTTCCCGTAGTTAAGCTCGCTTTAAGAACCAAGATGGCGCCGCCCGCCGAGCTACCCATGTGCTGTTTCCGGTCATACACGGAAGCACGACTCCGAACCGCCGCTTGAGACGGTTGGAAGTTGCCAGCGTTCTGGGTTTTCTTGAAACTGCTCGTCGTGGAGCCAGTCAGCAGCCAACATGTCTAGCAGAAACAATAACAAGCTGCCCAGCAACCTTCCGCAGTTACAGAATCTGATCAAGCGGGACCCGCCGGCCTACGTGGAGGAGGTAGGAACGCGGCGCGGTGACGCTGGAAACCTGGGTTGAGACGCTGGCTATAACGAGGCGTAGGATGTAGCTGGGATTCTGGCTCGCCGCGTGTTCGTCTCTTAAGTTAGGGGTTCCCCGCGAGGAGAAAAGAGGTTAAGGGAGAGACATGGCTCAGGGTTCTTTTCCCACCTCTTGAAATCTGCTGCCTGTTGGGATTTTCTGCTTGCTCGGTAGACCCCGCTGCCACGGAAACACCTTTTAAAAGACCTCATTTTATCTCCGGACCTCACTGAGGTGGAGAGACAAATGGTTCGCCCCCTAACCTCCGACTTCTAGACAACTTTCTCAAGCCTTTTGTTTTCTGAAACCCCTAAATTGAATTAGTCATTAACACTTGATGAAACTTTTGTTAGAATACTTTCGATCTAAGTCTGTTTACGGGAGCCGGCGTTCTGTGCCAGGGACTCTGTTGGGAAGGGGGCAGATTCTCAAGTCTATGGGAGAGACACAGGAGCTTGCTGGGTGGTGGTGGTGTTCACTCGTTCAGCAGTGTCCACGCTTTGCGAACCCATGTATTCTAACATGCCAGGCTTCCCTGTCCATCATCTCCCGGAGCTTGCTCAAACTCATGTCCATTGAGTCGGTGATGCCATCCAACCATCTCATCCTGTTGTTCCCTTCTCCTCCTGCTTTCAATCTTTCCCAGCATCAGGGTCTTTTCTAGCTTGGTATATATATTTAAAACCAGATTCAACCTCATCAGAAACTGGCAATACCTGGATGTCAAAATTTAAGTCGGGAAAAGACAAGGTTGAAAATTAGAGATTAGATCCAGACTGAGGGGCTTTGTATACTGACCTCATACAAACCGTGAACATTACGCCTGTTTTGAGCTGAGAAGTGACAAAATGAAAGTGATGATTTTGATATTAATTTGGCAACTGCTTTCTTCAAACACCCATTTATCTGACAGACATTAAACAGGTATCTGCTGCAATTATTTGTGCAAATGGCTAACATAATTATTCATCTTTTGATTGCCCTTCTCATTTCCCCTCCTCCAGATTTTCACATGGAAGTATTTATGTGAACTGTTATTGTTGTTGTTGTTCAGTGGTTAAGTGGAATCCAACTTTGTGATGCCATGGACTGCAGCACATATAGCGGTCTCAGTAGTTTAGATCACCAGCAGAGAGAGCCTTTTGAAAGATTCAAGGAAGTGGAAATAAAGAGTTAGGAACAAATACAAGAAGTTAAGTAATGTAGGTGAGAATTTGAGATGTGTAAAGCAGTGTAAACTTTAGGGGCTTCCACAGTAGGTCAGCTGGTAAAGAATCCGCCTGCAGTGCAAGAGACCCTGGTTTGATTTCTCGGTGGGGACGTTTCCCTGGAGAAGGGATAGGCTACCCACTCCAGTATTCTTGGGCTTCCCTGGTGGTTTGGACTGTAAAAAATCCACCTGTAATGTGGTAGACCTAGGTTTGATCCCTATGTTGGGAAGATCCCCTGGAGGAGGGCGTGGCAACCCATGCCAGTATTCTTACCTGGAGAATCCCCATGTACAGAGGAGCCTGGTGGGTTACAGTACATGGGGTTGCAAAGAATCGGACGTGACTGAGCGACTAAGCACAGCCCAGAATAAACCATTAGACAAAGCACAGTTGAGAGTCTATACAATGCTGTATTTAAAAGCACTGGTTTCAGCACTAACTCTGTACTCTGGGCCTGCTGCTGCTAAGTCGCTTCAGTCGTGTCTGACTCTGGGCGACCCCATAGACGGCAGCCTACCAGGCTCCCCTGTCCCTGGGATTCTCCAGGCAAGAACACTGGAGAGGGTTGCCATTTCCTTCTCCAATGCATGAAAGTGAAAAGTAAAAGTGAAGTTGCTCAGTTGTGTCCGACTCTTAGTGACCCCATGGATTGCAGCCTACCAGGCTCCTCCATCCATGGGATTTTCCAGGCAAGAGTACTGCAGTGGGTTGCCATTGCCTTCTCTGACTCTGGGCCTACTATTGACCAGTTGTATAACCAGAGATTTAACCACCTGAGCCTATGTGTATTTTAATGTGCAAAGAGATAATACCTACCTCAGAGGATTACCCATCTGTTCCCTTAAGAAATTCTTATACAAATTCACACATATTGTATCTCCAGTGTGCTAGTATTTATAATTCTAAACACTCAGGGTACTGGGCTTCCCAGGTGGCTCAGTGGTAAAGAATCCACCCACCAAGCAGGAGACCCAAGAAACAGGTTTGATCCCCGGGTTGGGAATATTCCCTGGAAAAGGAAATGGCAACCCACTCCAGTATTTTTGCCTGGAAAATTCTAATTTCCAGGAGCCTGGCACACTGCAGTCCATGGGGTTGCAAAAAGTCAGATACGACTTACCAACTCAGTCACCACCACCAAGCACTCGGGATGCAATGATAAATAAGATATGAGAGCCTCTTCTCTTGGATTTATATTCTAGTGATGGAAGACATAGGGTGGTAAGAGTTATGGAGAAAGTAAAACTGGATATGAATATGTTAGGATTGGAGGCTGTTGATTTGGCTGCCATAAACAGGGAAGGCTTTTCTGTTATGATATTGAGACAGATCAAGAGCATTCTAGATAGGGAGAATAGGAAGTGTAGAAGCTCTCAGTGGAGAAGAGATAGAGAGGCAGCCGGTGTTGCTAACATGTAGTGAACACAGACAAGGGTAGTGTAATATGACCTGGGAAATGCAGGCAGACAGAGATTGGGTCATGTGGGGCCCTTAAAAACATGGTAAAGAGTTAAGATTTTACTCTTGGTGTGTTAGGGAGCCATTGAAGTGTTTTAAGCAGAGGTGTGACATGATCTGATTTATGTTATTAAAAATTTACTCTGGAGGTTATAGGTTGTAGAGCAGCAAGACTGCAAGCAGGATAACTAATGTAGTAGCTGTCAGAATGGCCTACGTGAGGGTTGTTGGTACCACTGGGATTATCAACAGAATTGGAGAGAAGTGAACAGATTGAGACTAGCTCTCATGGAAGTGGAGCCTAGTAGAACTTCCAGGTGGAGTGGACATGGGGGATAAGGAGAAAGGAAGGAAGAATGATTCAGGTGTTTTTATTTCTGTGTCTGAGTATTTGACAAATACTATTTGGTACCTATTGTGTACTAGGTACTGGGACTATGGTAGTGAGCTATACAGATAAAAATACCTTTTTAATTAAGTTGTTTTCTAGTCATCTAGGGGAACAAGTGGGATAAGGATCTTGCCAGGAGCACTCTTGAGTAATGGGGCCCTCTCTTCACTTGTCAGTGGCATTGTGGAGTCAAGAGAAGTAGGGTGTTAACTGAAGCACGTAGGGACTGCAGGTCTCCCTCTTTGATTCCTACTCTTGGAGAAAACTGGAGGCCTAGCAGTTTTGGAGGGAAATCAGGGGTCTTGTTTTTTGGCCAAGCTAAGTTTAAGATGTCTGTTAGACAGCTCAACTGGCAATTGGATACTTGAATTTGGAGTTCACTGAAGCAGTCAGGGGTGGTAATATAAAGAAATATTCATTCTGTTTCTAAGTGTCCCTCTCTCTCCCCTCCGCTTCCCGTCCCCATCTTCTCCATTCTCTCCCTCTCTCTATCTCACAGAAACACACATAGTTTGAAGCCGTGACCTAGGCATGAAAAGTGGGTGTAGGGCATAGAACTGATAGTTCGGGAGTTCCAGCATTAGATTATTGGTTTGTTATTAGGATTAAACGTAATTAAATGAAGTAATGTACATGGTGAGTTTGGCACATAGCAAGTACTGAATAAAGGGGAGCTATTATCAGTATTATTTCTGTGTGTCTATTGCTTTTGCCTGTTAAGACATCTTATCTAGAACTCCAGGGTAAAATCATAATTATTATTTAAAGGAAGAAGGAAATTTTGACTGGAGAGCTTTGTGTACTTGAGGGATAATTCTTACACTTTATTGCCCATTTTCTGATTCATGTATTTTTGCAGGTATTGGGGCTGCATATCATAGACAATACGATAGAGGACCATTTAGATAGTAAATGGCAGTACAGAGCCAGATCTGAGTCTTTGACTCTGTGTCGCTGTTCTTTGTACCTTTATACCTAGATTTCTAATGGTAAGGGAACGGGTCTTTAAATTACCTGTGATGTGCACAAATTTTTCAAAACTTGTCTTGAAGAATACTGATAAAGGAAAACAGTGTTTTTACATACCTTTACTACATCTTTTTCTCAATGCCACTCTCAAAGATTTCTAAGTAACTTTTTTATTCTGTACTGAGAAAGTCTTGTAATAGAAGGTGACCAACTTAAATTTTATTTTTTTACAGTTTCTACAGCAGTATAATCACTACAAATCCAATGTGGAGATTTTCAAATTACAACCAAATAAACCCAGCAAAGAACTGGCAGAGCTGGTGATGTTTATGGCTCAGGTAAGATTTTTTTTTCAGGGGTGGGGAGTAAACCACAGACCAGTTGTTACACACAGCTTGCAGAATATTTTCTCACACACAATCTCATTCCATTTGTAAGTGGAAGCCTAATTTAAAAAAAAAATTTTTTTTTACTTTCCCTTTTTGCAAATTTTTGCAAATTATTTTTCTTCTATGTTAAGTTGGAGGATTTCACTAGAACTTTTCACAGAACCAACCAGAGCAAAAAAAGCTTTCAAACTATTTGTTTTCTTCAAATTCATCATAAAAGCGGATTCTGTCGTGTCATATAATTTACTAAGACTAGAAGAAATATGAAAGGAGTCAGAGAGATTAGTGTGTAGAAGAGAGAGATGACTTAGAGCATCTACTTCTATGAAATAGCCTTTTACTCTCCTTTTGCAGAACATCCTTAATCTGTGCATATGAATTATAGGAGAGAAAGGAAAACTTCAGAAGAGCCTTTGCTTTGTTACAGATTAGTCACTGTTATCCGGAACATTTAAGTAACTTTCCTCAAGAGCTGAAAGATCTTCTGTCCTACAACCACACTGTCTTGGATCCAGATCTCCGAATGGTAGGACCAGTACTTGGGTTGATAAATTGTGCTGTGGTTATGTGTGTGTATAATATGTATGGATATTTAAATGAGAACTGTCTGTCATCTAAACATCTTTCTAAACCGTTGATCAGTGTGTCACCCGTTTGTTAAAATTCTTCTGTGCTTCTCATTTACAGAGAAAACAACTCAAACTTACTAACTTAGCCTGTAAATCCTTTCATGATCTGCTTCCTGCCTGTATTTCTGACCTCATCTCCTTTTCTGCTGCACTCCCCTCTGAGCTCTCTGTTCTGGCAGCCTGCTAACCCTGCCAGGATGTTCTTTTCCCTGTTTTGAGTAGGGGATTCCTCTTAGTCATTCAAATCTCATATGCATGAAGAACCCTAATTACAACTTACAGTTTTTATAAAGCTGAATTGAGACATTTATCCATTAAGTAGCCAGTTTGTGCATTTTTAAACACTGTTACCTGGGTCACTGGCATTGGGTCCCTTTTACCTGGCCAGTGCTCCCACCTGCGGAGAATGTCAGGTGTAAAGGCGTCCAGCTGCCCTTTCTCTAGAGCACTGTCTTCAGCTAAATAGGAGCCCCAGTCCCTGAGGGGTGGCCCTTCCAGCCCATAGGTGATAGCTGACTAACCCAGAGGTTCAAAAGCCCAACCCTTCCCACAGGGTGGATCCAACTCCAGGGCTTCTCTGTAATCAAACTAAAGCTTGTCTCCAGCCACAGAGACATCCTTGCCCAGCTTTTCTCTGCCTTCTGCTTTCTTTCCTTCCCTTCTAGAAAAGAGCACACATTAGACAAACCTCTGTAATGAATTGCACTCTGATGCTAGAGAACCCAGTCAGAGGCATTATTTAAATATCATACATCAACTTTTCAAACATCTTTACAGCTGGTAGAACTTACACAAAAATTATCGTCATAAAACATACTAATATCCTTTACCAAAGCTTATAAAAATGCTAAGTCTGTAGATTCAACTTTGTTTCTTATTCTTTCACTTTCCCAAGCTTTCTGTAATTCTGTTTTTATACATCTCCAGGATTATCTTAATTTGGTTAGGCCCCAAAGAAAAAGCATACCATCTCAGCAAAGCCTGAGAAGCTTCAGACTTGAACCATTATGCAAGACTTTTACTCATGTCATCGATTTTTCAACTCCTTGTGGGCCATACAGATTTTGAGTGTGTCTTTCCAAGTTATTAGGTTTTCTTTGTTTTGTGTGCTAACAGTATCCAACCAAATTGATCTGTAGGCATTATTAAATAAATGTGTGTATTATTTCTTTGTAGTGTTTTATGATGATTAGTAGGTTTTGAAAAATAATTAGGACATTGCTAGGAAACAAGGGATTGAATCAGTATAATTAGCATTCCTCTTTAGAGGAATCATTAGAACACAATGGTGAATCCTGTTTTTAATTAGTTGTAGTGATAACCACCAATCCTTTTCAACTCCTGGACTTTTTCTTCCAAGCCTATTTGCTATTTTTCCAGGACTTTTTCAATCATTCCCAAATTTGTGTTCACCCCTTCTTGCTTATATAGATATAAACAACTGTGTTTTTTAGTGGAAGAAACAAAATACTCATGTATATTAACATTTACTTACTTAATAAAATCATGGTTTATTATTTATTTATTGTTATTTTTAAATAACATTTACATATTTAATAAAATTTATATTTCTCTATCTTTGACATCATAGGTACCTATTATTTAAGTTCAAATGGTCACAACCTGGCCAGTCCTTTTAACAATGCCCATGATGTGTTTGAAAGCATCCTTGCATTCTGGCAGAAATAGTTCCAAGTCCTTTCTTACTGTTTTGTCGGCCCCAAGACTTGAAATCAACTATTCGCCAAGGATCACTTGTTCCATCTAATGGAGAATTGTATTAGAGGTCAAAATTCAGGGGGTTAAGGGTACTCATGGAAGTTGGTGGTGAGAGTGCTACAGATGCCATTGGGCTGTTCTTACTGCTAACGATACTTCCAAAAAAAAAATGCCTTGTAAGGTCACAATTTCAGATTGATTATTCCAGTTTAGTGTTAAGTAATTGACCCACCTTTCTTATGGCTGTGGATTCACTGATCACTAGCATTTTATGTTGATACTTCCTTGACCTCCTGTGTAAAGGAGCCCTCCCTCAGTCACTGTGTAGTAATTATACCTGCCTGTTTTATTTCCTCCCTGAGGTTCACCTGTTTATATGCTTACTTGCTTGTCGGTCCCCTCTTCTGCTCCATCCCCAGCATAAGATCTACAAGGGCAGAGACTTTCTGTTCTGTTTCAATGCCTGGAATAACACCTAGTTAGTAGAAGATATTAAGAGGTTTGGGGATGTTCCTCCCCCATTTTGTCATCTTTATCATTGTCTTATAGTATGTTTTTTTTTTTTCTTCTTGAGACATTTTGCAAAGCTTTGATCTTGCTGAGAAATAAGAACCTCATCAATCCATCAAGTTTGCTGGAACTCTTCTTTGAACTTCTACGTTGCCATGATAAGCTTCTGCGAAAGGTAAAGAACAAAACCACTCCCTACCCCCATATGTCATTTTTCCTCACAGTGACATAAAACTTACAGAGTTTGGAGTCTCTTGAATTCTTGGGGCTTTGTATCACTGGAAACAGCTAAGAAATAATGTTAATAGGAAAAAGTTGAGCATTGTGTACAGGGCAATATAGTGGTAATAGCTAATGTTCATTGTTTACTTTTTGCTGAGTTGCCATTTTCAGAGCATTTTACATATTTCTTTACTCACAAAGTGCTATGAGATCGGGCTTATTATTGTTATTATTTCACAGATGAAAACTTTGAGGCACAGAGAGAGAGAGTAACGTGCCCAGTGTCACACTGCTCCTGCAGGAGCATAAAGCCAGGCAGCCTAGCTCTAGAACCCAGTCCCTTCTCCACTGCACGGTACTGACAAGCTAAACCTGACCTTTTTTGTTATTTGTATCTCCCTGTGACTTTATGTGACTTTATATATAAGTAAGACCAGGAGCTGAAGGTTTGTGAATTTTCAGAAAGAGAAACTAAAGTTTACATTCATTAACTTAAATATTTTTCAAAGTGTTAAGAGGCTGTATTCATTTGATTTTAGCAATTATACTTCTTGATCTAACTTGTGGAATAAAAATGGTCCATATTTTGGGTACCAATATTTGCATGCATTTAGGGGAGTAACTATTTTTCTGGGCTCCAGAATCACTTCAGATGGTGATTGCAGCCATGAAATTAAAAGATGCTTACTCCTTGGAAGGTTATGACCAATCTAGATAGCATATTAAAAAGCAGAGATATTACTTTGCCAACAAAGGTCCGTCTAGTCAAGGCTATGGTTTTTCCAGTGGTCATGTATGGATGTGAGAGTTGGACTGTAAAGAAAGCTGAGCACCGAAGAATTGATGCTTTTGAACTGTGGTGCTGGAGAAGACTCTTGAGAGTCCCATGGACTGCAAGGAGATTCAACCAGTCCATCCTAAAGGAGACCAGTCCTGGGTGTTCATTGGAAGGACTGATGCTGAGGCTGAAACTCCAATACTTTGGCCACCTCATGCAAAGAGCTGATTCATTGGAAAAGACTCTGATGCTGGGAAGGACTGGGGGCAGGAGGAGAAGGGGACAACAGAGGATGAGATGGCTGGATGGCATCACCGACTCGATTCACATGAGTTTGGGTGAACTCCAGGAGTTGGTGATGGACAGGGAGGCCTGGCGTGCTGCGATTCATGGGGTCATAAAGAGTCAGACACGACTGAGCGACTGAACTGAGGGGAGTAACTTTCCCATTTAAAAAAAAAATTTTTATTGAGATAATATAATTTACATATAGTTCATCCATTTAAAGTGTACAATTCATTGGTGTTTAGTACCTTCACAGAGTTTTGCAACCATCACCACAGTCAATTTTAGAACATCATAACCTCCTTAAACCTCATACCCATTAGCAGTCACTCCCATCCTCCCATCTATCCTCCCATCTATCCCAGCCCTAGGCTACCACCAGTGTACTTTTGGTCTCTATAAATTTGCCTACTCTACTCTGCATGTTTCTTATAAATGGAATCATATAATGTGGGCTTTTTTTTTTTTTTTTTAATGTGGGCTTTTTGTGACTGACTTCTTTCACTCAGCATAATGTTTCAGAGTACCTCCATGTTGTAGCTTGTGTCAGCACCTCATTCCTTTTTGTTGCCAAATAATGTTTCATTGTCTGGTTATACCACTTGCTGTTTATTCACTCATCAGTTAATGAACATTTACGTTGTTTTCATTTTCATTATTCTGTTAGGAATAATGCTACTATGAATATTTCTGTGAACATTGGAAATATATTTTCATATCTCTTGGGAATTTAACCAGGAATGGATTTGTTGGTCATGTAACTCTGTATTTAACCTTTTGAGGGTAACTTTCCTTTAGCTGCTTTTTTTGTTTTGTTTGTTTTTGGTCTCTTTTGTGATAGAAGGAAAAACAGGTAAGCTAAATCCTCTTGTACCTTTGTATTTCTCTCCAAATAAAGTGAGATTAGAAATGTCAGTTAATGTGCATGTTTTTGTTTCTTTTCCACAGACTTTATACACTCATATTGTGACTGATATCAAGAATATAAATGCAAAACATAAGAACAATAAAGTGAATATAGTAAGTACCCTTTTGTTTTCCATGTTTGCAGCATTGTACTGCAGTATTGCGCAATATATTAAGCCTTCTTTCTCCACTTGTCCTTCAGGTATTGCAGAATTTCATGTATACCATGTTAAGAGATAGCAATGCAACTGCAGCCAAAATATCTTTGGATGTCATGATTGAACTCTACAGAAGAAACATCTGGTAATATATATGTACTTGTCTCTTGACAAATAGGCTTCTATACATCTGTAATTACCACAGAACATATACACAAATATATTTCTTTGATTTTGAGGTCTTTAATACATCACTGATACAGATTAAGTTGGAAGTAAAAATACAGAGGCAATCCAAATGACTAATAATAACACTGGCTACCATTTCTTGAGCACCTGCACTATGCCTTACCCTGTTCAGCCTGCAGAACAGTGTAATGTAGCTTATCTGGGATTATTCCCTTCTTATGGGTAATGAGACCTGTAGTTTCACAATGCGCTTAAGTGTAGTAGCGCATAAAAGGTAGAGTTAAAATTCAAACTCTGGTCTGTCTAGGCTCTTCCTACTCTGCCTCTGAGAAGATTTTCAAATCACTTTATCCTCTATACTTAAATTATCATATTTTATAAACTTCAGCTTGTTGGTACAGTGCCCTCAATTCATGTCTTTTGCTTTTCTTATTAATTTTTTTTTAAAGTATAAAAGTGATGTTTGTTGCAGTGGAAAAGCTGGAAAGTTTTTTTTTTTTTTTTTTTTAATTTATTGGTAGTCCTACCACCTATATGCTTTCCATGTGGCACTAGTAGTAAAGAACCCCCACCTGCCAATGCCAGAGACAAACAGACGCGGTTCAATTCTTGGGTTGGGAAGATCCCCTGGAAAAGGAAATGGCAACCCATTCCAGTATTCTTGCCTGGGACATTCAATGGACAGAGGAGCTTGGCGGGCTAAGGTCCATAGGGTCACAAGGAAATAATCACAGTTAATATGATATTTCCTCTTGTCTTTTCTTTCATATGAATGTTGAAATATGGTTGGAATTTTGCTGTATTGTAGTTTTTCTTATTTTTCCCCCCAATTTATCTTGAGTAGGGTTTATATGTCATTTAAAATCCATCAAAAAAGCCACTTTTTAATGTCTGCATAGCTTTCTGACACACAACTGGTCTGGAAATGTTCGCCTGTAGTTGGCTATTTAGCAACCCATGACTTTGAAATAGTACAAACTATAAATTTTAACATATCAGAAGTATTTATTATTTATTTTGTGCCATTGTCTATGCTGTCAAGTACAGTAGAATGAAATTTTACTTTAAAACACTCAACTGTCTTCCCCCAGGAACGATGCCAAAACTGTCAATGTGATCACAACGGCCTGTTTCTCAAAGGTCACCAAGGTGAGCTCCTGCAGGGCTGTGTGAAGGTGCCATTGGTAGGTAGTCGCTTCTCTAGCTGAAAGGTGAAGGAGAGGAGTGGGTGTGCAAGGAAGCGCTCGTGTGCAGACACACTGTCCAAACTGTCCTCAGGCTGCTGCCCTGGTTTATCTGTGCTCTAGAACAGTCAAACAAAATTAAGAGTTTTTCAAATGCTCTCTATTAAACAGTAGCCTTAGCGTTTATTTTATGTTTTCCCCTATAAATCTTGACTGTTCTTTTATTGGGCTCAGACAAACCTGAAAGAAATTTAAGGGCATGTTTGACTTTCTGTTAGAAGGGCTATAATATCACTTTTCTTGTGGGGGATGTAGAAGTTCTTGACTTGCTGCTTGAAGGATAACAACTCTGTAGAGCCTGGCTAAGAAAGATGAGCCCAGATCCTACCACTCTTTTCTTTTTTTTTTTCCCCTTCAGATCCTAGTTCATATGCATGTATAAAATATAGACAGAAGTATTTATTCTTTGTTGTAAGCTGGGATGAGTAATTGACTTTGTCTGAACTGGTCTTTAGATATTAGTTGCTGCTTTGACGTTCTTCCTTGGGAAAGATGAAGAGGAGAAACAAGACAGTGACTCAGACTCTGAGGTTAGTTTAACCACAGATACTTCTGAACTTCACAGTTTATCAGATTTTATTATTATTCTCAGTGTAGATTGTTAAAGTTAGAAACTTCTATGCTACCTTTATCCTTTATTGAGTTCTACCATGCTGAGATTTTGTTCTATTTAGATTTAGTCCCACTCTGTAAGATCGGTTAAATAACTAATAAAACTTAGATTCATTCAGTCTTGTTCTTTCGAAAGCTATACCTATATCTCACTGTTTAAACCTAGAATAAAAATTACTGCCAATATATTTTTGAGGTTAAACATCATGGAAGTTTTATAGAGGGGAGAAAGGAAGTTGTATGTGTGCGCGCGTTCTAAGTCTCTTAGTCATGTCCGACTCTGTGACCCTAAAGACTATAGCCCGCCAGGCTCCTCTGTCCATGGGATTCTCCAGGAAAGAATACTGGAGTGGGTTGCCATGCCCTCCTTCAGTGGATCTTTCCGACCCAGGGATCCCTGCTTCAGTGGATCTTTCCGACCCAGGGATCCCTGCTTCAGTGGATCTTCCCGACCCAGGGATCCAACTCGCATCTCTTGTATCTCCTGCGTTGGCGAGCAGGTTCTTTACCATTAGCGCCACCTGGGAAGCCCTGGGTGGTATAGCATCTTTAAAAGGAAGAATCAAGATTTATGATGCCATGAAATTTTCTTTGTTAAAAATACTTTTATTAAGACGAGAAAGAAATTGTAAAAAAAGTCCCTTCTCATTTTTGCATTTTGGTAATAATACTGGAATATGATATAACATCTTGTAATTTGTTTTGTTATTATTTTATTAAATAACACATGACCAATACATTCCTACTGTAAAAAATTTCAGATATTATAGATATAATAAAATAAAAGTTTTCTCAATCCTTTCTTATTTCTTTCCCACCTCTGTTTTCATAGTTAACCATTTCATTTCTCATGCATATATATGTGGACATGTATACATATTGTCTTATGTGTGTAGTCTGTTTTTTAAATATATATAAACTATTTTGCACGTGTTTTCTTTGTGATGACATATATATGGATTGACAGATGTATCAGTGCCTTTGGATAGTCTCCTACTTGTACATATAGATCTATCTCAGTATTTTAACCTCCACATAACGTTTCAGAATATGAAATAAATGTAGTGTAGATTAAGCATTTCCCTATTGATAAAGACTTGTCTCCAGGTTTGTTTTTTTCCTTCAAATACATACTTGCCTTCTGTCTCTATATTATACGTCAATAAAAACTCATAGCAGAAAAACAAGTTAGTGCTGTAGTGGAAATCTTCATATGTGCCTGTTCCTGCATGTGGGCAAATATTTTTATTGAATTTTTAAAGTTGTGTTTATTTTTAATAGCTTCATGCAAAGAGTACAAATACAAAGAAGTGACTGAAAGGGTTATTCTCTGCTCTTATGCAGATTTTCCTTGTTTATGGTTTGACAAAGTAGTTTTTTCTTTTAGGATGAAGGACCAACAGCAAGAGACCTGCTTGTGCAGTATGCCACTGGGAAGAAAAGCTCCAAAAACAAGAAGAAGTTGGAAAAGGCTATGAAAGTCCTCACGGTGAGATGCATACCTAGCAAAGGAGATGGGACTCATTCAAACGCAGAATATGTGGTCTTTAGCGAAAGCTTTTAGGCATTTGAAATTAAGTAGCATTTTTGTTAAAGACTTAGAAATGTGTGATGAATTTTTAAGCCCTGATTTTTTTAGATGAATAATTGTTCTCAGCTGTAGCAAAGTCTGACTTGAATAAATTAATTTGATTAAATTCATTTTTATTTGTTTTGATCATGTCTTCTCAGAAGAGAACACAAATGAAGTAAATCTTACATTTTGTAGTGATTATTTGAAGTCATTAATTTGCCCCAGTTTGTTTTTTAATGTTTATATTTCCAAATCCCTATAATCTCACAGGTGCTAATAGCTGGAACATTCCCAAGCTGACTCTTAGAAGCCTTAAAGCACCTTTAGTTCTTTCAGTTGAAAGAAAGGTTTTTGGAACAAAGATTTTTTTTTTTTTCTTTTTAAATAGTATGATAGGCTTGGTAACAGCCTAGGGCCTCTTCACTGTAATTCAGAATGTAAATATTTTCCTCTCCCTTTCTTTCAGAAACATAAAAAGAAGAAAAAACCAGAGGTGTTTAACTTTTCAGCTATTCACTTGATTCATGATCCCCAAGGTACTATAATTATGACCTCCCACGTTCCTTGTTGGCTTTATCTGCCTATTTAGCCTCCTAACTTCCAGGTTATCAGAGAATATAAAATCCCTGGCACTTAACAGACAATAAATGCTAAATTGTTGCCTGTTGGTTGTGGCCTAGAGAATTATGTTCTAAAGCAGTGATTCCCAGCCCACAGCAGAATAAGAAAAATGTGGTGGAACAGCCCTCTTCGCAATTCATGTCATTCATAATGCGGTAATAGTAGGACATTGTACCTGACCAAATGAAAATTAACAATCTCTTGTTATTCCCGTTTTTTTTGTTTGTTTGTTTTTGTTTTTTTGTTCTGTTTTAAAACCAGCAGATGGAAACCTAAAATTTGGGAAACCTATTCTAGAACACTAGTTCTCAAACTAGATTGCGCATGGAATCAGTTGGGGAATTTTATGAAACTATACTGGTACTTGGAGAAGGAAATGGCAACCCACTCCAGTATTCTTGCCTGGAGAATCCCATGGACAGAGGAGCTTGGTGGGTTACAGTCCACAGGTCGCAGAGTCGGACACGACTGAGCGACTTCACTTATACTGGTACTTACGTCCTGTTATTCCCAGAGACTGATTAGTTGATATGGGTATGATTGGGCAATGGGGTTGTTGTTTTGTTTGTTTGTTTTAGAGTAGATCCTTGTTGGTTATCTATTTTAAACATAGCAGTGTGTTTTACATGTCAATCCCAAACTCCAAATCTATCCCTTCCCTGGCAGTGAGGCTTTTAAATGCTTTCTGTACTCCAGTTTACTGCCCCTTCCTCTCGGTCAGTGTTCCTCAAACTTTTAAAGCATATACAGACCACTGTGGGATCCTACTAAAGTACAGATTCTGATTTTCAGTAGGTCTGAGGCTGGGTCCTGCATTTCAGTAGTTGTAATAAGCTACACGGTGGACAGCTGCAGGTGGTCTGCAGACCACACTTTAAGGAGCACGGTCTTAGAGTGTTTGTCAAACAGTCACTCGATGTTGATGCTGAAAATCTTGGGAATCCTTAAGACTTAACTTTGGGCACCATCAAAGGTATATTTGCTTGTGTGTAAGTCTTTCCACCTGTCCTGTCAGTTCATCCTGGTTCTGCAGTGATTTCAGGCACAGTCACCCTAGAGTCAACGATCAAACCACCGCTTTTCTCTACACTTGTTGGATAATATTGTGCAGACCATGGGCCCACAGTATACATCTGATTGTTTTCTTCTTTCCAGATTTTGCAGAAAAGCTACTGAAGCAGCTAGAGAGCTCCAAGGAGAGGTTTGAAGTGAAGATGATGCTCATGAACCTCATCTCCAGATTGGTGGGAATTCACGAGGTTTGAATTGCATTGTGTTTCTCTTGATGAATATTAGAAGTAGAATTATTCTTGGTAAAAAGACACCTTTGACTAAGGTAGAGCAGTGGCTTGATTTTATCCTCGCATACCATTTCAACCCATATAGTTTACAAAAGGATAAAATCTTTCACTAGAAAACAGCTGTTTTTGTCACTTTTCCTTATCAGTAAGTATGAATGTTGAATTGTACATGTATTCAGTTTATAGACAGACTGTTTTGTTCTTTTTTTTTTTAACTTCCTTTTATTTACCTTTGTTTCACATACTTTTTTCTGAGCCAACATAGCCCACATATTTTTATCAATTGTTACTGTGTTTCACTATTTACCCCTTCATAGCTTTCTTGACTTCCGGCTTACTCACTTAACAAAGCTGAATTCTCTGATTATTCATTTAATATTAAATTAGATTGCAAGAACTCTTTGGTGGTATAATGTACGTTTATTGTGTATACATATGGAAACTTCAAACATACTCAGACTATCTGCCTTTATAGAAAAGGAGGAATTCCCAAAAATTCAGGCCATGAAGAAATGACTGTAAGGTTGTTCCTGTCATTTTGCTCTTGTGACTAGTTCTGATCTGATTGTCATTGAATATGTTGCTTTCTTCAAAAATCAAAAAGTAAAACAGGCTTCTTTTTTTGAATATCATGCAGTATAGACAAATACCAAGATAAAAATGAAAGTAGACATGAGTGAATATACTTATTCCATTTCCAAAAGACAAATTTAACATTTTAAGGATAAATTGGTTTTTCTCCATGGGCTGCAGTTCTAAAGCAGGATCACCCAGTCAATTCTTGTTACATTTGTGCAGTAATTTCAAGTGACACCTGAATTTGAGCTCAACAGAAAAGCAAAAGTGATTGTAATTGAAGTCTGATTTGATAGAAATGAAAACTGGAGCTTCACAACTGACTGCAATTAAACATCCATCTCTATATCAAACACAAGTCTTGCCATTTAGTTTTCTGGTCCTATTTTTACTCTGTGACTAAAATAGAAAAAATTTACTCTCACATGATGAGCTTTGAAAAAGATTAGGCCATCTCCAAAGTTTTTCTTCTTGAAGTTAAAGATTACAGTTGCTTTAATAACTGGATCCTCATCACTTTCATCTAGGTAGTTCAGTTCAATTCAGTCACTCAGTTGTGTCCAACTCTTTGCAACCCCATGGACTGCAGCCAGGCCTCCCTGTCCATCACCAACTCCCGGAGTTCACTCAAGCTCATCTCCATTGAGTCAGTGATGCCATCCAACCATCTCATCCTCTGTCATCCCCTTCTCCTGCCTTCACTCTTTCCCAGCATCAGGGTCTTTTCAGATGAGTTTCAGCTTCAACATGAGTCCTTCCAATGAATATTCAGGACTGATCTCCTTTAGGATGGACTGGTTGGATCTCTTTGCTGTCTAGGGGACTCTCAAGAGTCTTCTCCAACACCACAGTTCAAAAGCATCAATTCTTCAGTGCTCAGCTTTCTTTATAGTCCAACTCTCACATGCATACATGACTACTGGAAAAATCATAGTCTTGACTAGATGGACCTTTGTTGGCAAAGTAATGTCTCTGCTTTTCAATATACTGTCTAGGTTGATCATAACTTTCCTTCCAAGGAGTAAGCGTCTTCTAATTGCACGGCTGCAATCACCATCTGCAGTGATTTTGGAGCCCACATCTAGGTGGAGCTCAGAGTCATTTCTCCAGTGTGGTTCGATTGATATATAATAACAAAACTAGACTGTGGGTTTTTTGGTGATCAGATTACACTAGGTGCTAGTCAGGTCTGAATTACTATTACTTTTGAAGACTAAAAAATTGCTTCTGTAGCCACACTAATTTAAAAGTAGAATGTTGCATTTTGACTGCCTTTCCTCCCTTGGTTTATTCTGTGTACACATTCTGCCTTGACATGGTGAGGATAGGACCATAGCCTTCCTCTCCTTGATTAATACAGTGCATTGAATCATCCTGGATCACTCATACTTGTTGAGGGGGAAAAAAAAATGACTCCCAGTTAGTTAAGCTTGGTGATATAATTATATCATGGAGCACTGAAACTCTGCAGCTCAGCAGAGTTTATATATTAAGTTTGTGCATTCTTTTCTCCACAGCTTTTTCTCTTCAACTTCTACCCCTTTGTGCAAAGGTTTCTACAGCCTCACCAAAGAGGTAAGACTTCCACTTGCTGTGTTCCTTTGGTGGCCTTGGGGTTAGAATAACCATTCAGAGTCTTTGGTTCTGGAATTACAGTTATTTGACGGGGTGGGAGGGGGGGCGGAATTCTAAAACATTTGGTTTCTCGAATCAAGTCTGTTTGTAATAACATACTCATATGGAAAATTCTTAAAAAGACTTTTGATTATTTACTGTAACTTGGTAATAGATACCAGAGTTTGCCTTACTGCTTTCATTGCCCTTATTTGTATTCTTATTAAAGACATCAACATTGTTAATAGGCTATGCCTCAATACAAAATAAAAAGTTTAAAGTTTGGGGGAAAAAAATAAAGAAAAGCAAAAGGAAAGTAATGGTTGTCTTTGCCTTTCAACTTGAACCAAAGTAGGAAAGAAGTAAACATTTATTGAACATTCAGCATGAGCCAAATGCTGTGCTAAGTGATTCCCATGTAGTCATCTTGTTTCATCCTCACTTCAGTCCTATGAGGTATAGAAAGAAGAAAGACCGAGATCCCTCCCTTCGTTTGCCAAAGGCCTCGTTCCTTATATGTGGATGGTTTAGTCGCTAAGTCGTGTCCGACTCTTGCGACCCCATAGACTGTAGCCATCTGTCCATGGGATTCTCAAGGCAAGAATACTCGAGTGGATTGCCATTTCCTTCTTCAGGGGATTTTCCTGACCCAGGAATCAAACCTGGGTCCCCTGCATTGCAGGCAGATTCTTTATATATACTGCTTCTTTAAAGGGGGAGTGTGTGTATATGTGTATGTTTATATTTTTTCATTTATTTAATGATTCCTAGTGAGCACTGCATTAGACGTCAGTGAACATAAAGTATTGCTCTTACCTTCATAGAGCTTACATTCTAGAGGAAGATCCATAGAGTGTTATAAATGATATGTCCAGGTGAAGCTAAGTATTTTGAGAAAAAAGGAAGCAGGTAAAGGGAATAGAAAGTGCCAGGGTGGGTTCTGTTTGGATTATGTGGTCAGGAGAGACATTTTGATGAGGTAGCAGCTGAGCAGGAAGCAAGGCAGTGAGCCACGCAGACGTCCGAGAGTTGGGTGTTCCAGGCGGAGTACTCAGCAGGATTGCTAAGGCCGGTGTGTGTGCTCGCCATGTTTGCTATGGTCCTGAAACGGGGCTGTAAACTGACTGACTGTGGCCTTTCTGATCTCTTATGCTGTTAGAAGTAACGAAGATCCTTCTGTTTGCTGCACAAGCGTCTCATCACTTAGTACCCCCAGAGGTGAGAACTCTTAAACTTTACTTCTGTCAGGATCTAGTGAGCAGTGCCACTGAGTATATCATGGTGGCTTTTCCCACAGAGATTACTGTCCTTGTCGCCTTCTTAAACTGAGTAGAAGAGACACTAGCTCTTAAGGACACTGATACAGAGAAGTTTACTTTTAGAAATAAAAACATTTTACTATAGAAAATGAAGTTTGTTTTGAACCAGTGGTTGAGAACTCTTGTTTTGATGAGTGGCCAAATTTTATCCTGGAGAAGGCAAGAATATCAGTGAATTTATATAGTGATTATTTTTCAAAGCTGGTAGTTCCTTTCTTTGATTAAAAGAATGTTGGATAAACCTGGGTCAAAGCAACGTTGAAAACTTAGATTAAAGGAGAGCCAGATTTATTTATTTATTTATTTTTTTTTTTATTAAATTTTAAAATCTTTAATTCTTACATGTGTTCCCAAACATGAAACCCCCTCCCACCTCCCTCCCCATAACATCTCTGTGGGTGATCCCCATGCACCAGCCCCAAGCATGCTGTATCCTGCGTCAGACATAGACTGGCGATTCAATTCTTACATGATAGTATACATGATAGAATGCCATTCTCCCAAATCATCCCACCCTCTCCCTCTCTCTCTGAGTCCAAAAGTCCGTTATACACAGCTGTGTCTTTTTTCCTGTCTTGCATACAGGGTCGTCATTGCCATCTTTCTAAATTCCATATATATGTGTTAGTATACTGTATTGGTGTTTTCCTTTCTGGCTTACTTCACTCTGTATAATCGGCTCCAGTTTCATCCATCTCATCAGAACTGATTCAAATGAATTCTTTTTAACGGCTGAGTAATACTCCATTGTGTACATGTACCACAGCTTTCTTATCCATTCATCTGCTGATGGACATCTAGGTTGTTTCCATGTCCTGGCTATTATAAACAGTGCTGCGATGAACATTGGGGTACATGTGTCTCTTTCAATTCTGGTTTCCTCGGTGTGTATGGGAGAGCCAGATTTAATCTCAGAATAGCCAAGAAGACAGCGACACCCAAAGTAGAGTTACTTTTCTGTCTTCCTCAGTCTTGCTCCTTCCACGTCCCAGACCGAAGGTGGAGGGCTGTTTTTCCACTGTAATAGTGTATCATCCCTTCATCACCAAGCATTTGAGTAGGTGGAGACATGTTACCAGTACTCATACCCTTTCTTTCCATCCCATTCAGATCATCCAGTCATTGCTCATGACTGTGGCCAACAATTTTGTTACCGACAAGAACTCTGGAGAAGTCATGACAGTAGGGTATGTAGAACGTGGCAGGAGGCAGTGGCACTGGTTTTCACCTACTGGCTTTGCTTTCCGTTACCAGGATGTGAAATTTCAGCTGAAATGTGTCCTCTGAGAAAAACTTAAAATATACTTCCGCCTTCTCAGTATTTTTCTTCTTCTCTTGGTAATTTTTAAATTTATTGGTTAGAATTTTGAGCCAGAGAAAAGATTTCTGTCCTTCTAATCAACATTTTGTTTTTTAACTAGCTTTTTACTGTTTCAAATGAATGCTTGTGTGCAGTGTAAATATTTTTTCCCTGTCTGCTACCCTGAATTCCTGTCTTCCCTGGAACAAATGATTCATTATTAAATGATTCTTTAATCCCAAAGCAGTTCAGTGACCTTTTTGATTAATTTGAAAACACTTAGTGAGTGTGAGCACTGGTTTAGGATGTCCAGTCTGTCCTGATAACTAAGCAGTATGCTGAACAGCTGCTTTTTATCTCACTTGGAAAACATTCTGGGAGATAACAGCCCTAAAGACTAACTTTTTGGGTGGAATGGGGGAGGGGAGGGGATGTATATGTAATTATGACTGATTAGTGTTGATGTACGGTAGAAACCAACAGAACATTGTAAAGCAGTTATTCTCCAATTTAAAAAGAAAAAAAAGACTTACTTGACCTAATACAGTTTCCCCTAGAGTTGGCGAATAAATGCTGCCAACGTATACAAGCCCACCTCCCTTTATTGCCTTTTGCTTTACACATTGAAGGTCTGGTAACTTTGTGTGGGGCAAGTCTAATGGTGACATCTTTCCAATAGCATTTGCTCACTCTGTGTCTCTGTGTAACGTTTTGGTAATCCACCAGCATAAGGATTATGCCTCACTGAAGGATCAGATGAAGGTTAGCATTTTTAGCAGTAAAGTATGTTTTAATTAAGGGTGCAAGTGAAACTGAAATAGCTCAGTCGTGTCCGACTCTTTGTGACCCCATGGACTATAGCCTACCACGCTCCTCCGTCCATGGGATTTTCCAGGCAAGAATACTGGAGTGGGTTGCCATTTCCTTCTCCAGAAGATCTTCCTGACCTAGGGATCAAACCTGGGTCTCCTGCATTGTAGGCAGATGCTTTACCATCTGAACCACCAGGGAAGGCTTAAAACATTTTTTTCTTAGACATAATGCTGTTGCACATTTAATAAACTACATTATAGTTGAAACATAGCTTTTATATACACTGGGAAACCAAAAAACATGTGTGACTTGCTTTATTGCATTGTCCTGGAACCAGATCTGCACTGTGACCAAGGCATGCCTGTATTTTAGAGGTGATGATGTTGTTTATTCTTCTAATAGAGGAAATAGCAGTAAACTGTGTGGAAACAAACCCTTCTGAGGCTGCCCGCTCCCACATCCCACCAGGGACCTCAGCCCTATAAAACCAATGTTATATTCCTTGTGATTTAGTCTTTTTAGAAAATATTCTTAGGTTGAACCACATGAAACTGCTGTGTTTTTTTTTTAATTTAATTTTTTCCTCTTTTAGAATCAATGCTATAAAAGAGATAACAGCTCGATGTCCTTTAGCCATGACTGAGGAACTTCTGCAAGACCTGGCTCAGTATAAAACACACAAAGATAAGAGTAAGTGCTGTGTTATTCTCAGTAGATGAAGGAGTATAGAGTATCTCATTTTTGTCTCAATAGACTCTTTGCTCTGAAGTTTCTAGTTAAAGCTGTTATTTTCCAGATGTGATGATGTCTGCTAGAACTTTGATTCAGCTTTTCCGAACACTGAATCCTCAGATGTTACAAAAAAAATTTCGGGTAGGTGAAGCATACATATATTGATCAAGGATTTGGTCTCAGAAAGTGAGAGTCACTTCCTCCAATTTGAGTTTGAGTATTTCTGGTGCTTGGAATAGGAAATGGCAGCCCATTTCGGTATTCTTGCCTGGGAAATCCCATGGACAGAGAGAGCCGGCAGGGGCTACAGTCAGGCCATCAGGGTTGAACTAGATGGGGTTGCAAAGAGGCAGGCACAACTGAGCACATTTCTGATGCTTCCATTCAGAGTGTTGGTGATACACGTAGTTTTATTCTTTAAACTCAGAATAAAGTTGAATACTATTCCTTAACTATTTTATAGTTGGTATATACTCTTTGATACTGAATGAGTCATATAGACCTTTTCAGATCTGTAGCTGATGACAGCATTGAACAGGCTCTTCCTTAACCAGATACTACCTCTATTGAGGTGGGAGGAAATGAGATGTATGTATGTAACGAGAGCAGAGATCTCAAGACTTAAGAATCAAAGTTTCCTGGGTTAGTTCAGAAGAAAGCAAGAAAACAGTGGGCAGAGTTTTGAGAGGGAATTTACTTTGACCCAAGACATTGGTGAACTGTTTCTGTCATTCATTTGCTTCCATTTTTTGTGATTCTTGTGAGTTCATAATCCTAGAGAATCCTTTTCATGAATAATGTTTTGCTGTCTAAGCAAAAAACTAGTTCCTTTCCTTTAGGGTAAACCTACAGAAGCCTCCATAGAAGCAAGAGTGCAAGAATATGGAGAACTGGATGCTAAAGATTACATTCCAGGAGCAGAAATCCTGGAAGTTGAAAACAAAGAAGAAAATGCTGAAGGTGATGAAGGTTTGTTTTTATTGTACCATTGTTCAGGACAGAATCACTCCTGCTATATCTGTATTGACCTTGAAATCTTTATACTGTTTGGACATTCATTCAGCTGATGTTAACTGAGTAATGACCGCTGCTGTGGGCATTGCAGGTATTGATGGGCGTTGATGGGCATGGTTCCTGCTCTGAGGGAACTGACATTCTAGTGCAGGAAATGCCTTTTTGTGTCCTTCAGATTGGTTGCCCTTTATCAAGGGCATGCTGTTTAATACTTGGAAAGATAATGGGTTTTTGTTGTTGTTATTGCCTAGAAAAAATGGTAAGGATTACAGTCTCTAGCAATCCTCCCATTGAAGGAGAATCCTTGTTGAACTTGTTGAGGAATGCTTGAAGAACCCTGTTCTGATTTCCAAAGCTAGCATTTATTGCACTGGTTACTCAGTCCATGGGGTCGCAAAGAGTCGGACACGACTGAGTGACTTCACTTTCACTAGAGTCCTATCTTCTTCCTGTTTGTTCATTATTTCAACAAAACTTTCATAAATATTAGCTATGAGCCAGCCACTGTCAAAGCAAAGATGAATGACATGGTTCCTGTCCTTGAGATTTTTTCATAAACAGCTAATAAAAGCATTAACAGGATTTATGATTAGAGTCAGGTATAAGGGTAGGAGAGAGGTCAGGTACACCTCAGAGGTTCAATAAAATCTTCAAGGAAATGGTGAGCCATGAGTCATACTTTGATTGCTGAGTGAGCAATTGTAGAATAGTGGAGACTTTCCAGGCAAAGGATTTAGGAAACTTTTAGAATATAGGATACAAGGTGATGCACAGAAAGCTATGAGACTGGAGATAGAGTTGGGGCCTTCTCGTGAGTGCCATGCCTAAGAGCTGAGATCAGAATGTGGGTGTCCACTGAGATAACTGCAGGTGTCCTTGACTCTGAAAACTCTCTGCGGTAGCTCCATTAGGAACTCTGATGCCTTTTTAATGAGATGTCTACAAGGTTCTTGCATAACCAGAATTCTCTGCCTTGGTTCCCTGAATGATTTGTTTCTAGCTAATTTCTCAAACACTTAAATGTGCTTAGAAAAGTTAAATAACTCATATGCAGACACTGTAAATATTCAGGTACAGTTTTGACGGACAGGACTGGTTTGGTGGAAAGAACACAGGCTCTGGAGTCATATGTGATTTTCCTAATTTCAGTGTAGCCTGCATTTCTAGCAGTTTTTTGGCCTGGGGCAGGTTATGTAACTTGAGAATCTACTCCTCTTTTGTTGAGTCACGTCGGTCAGAGAAAGATTGTCAAATTTTGGCTCATGGTGGATGCTTAATCAGTGCTTATGCTCCATTCCTTGACTTAGTTAAATTGATGTGACTTATTTAACAATACTACTACCCAACTCTTAGTGAGCCCCTACTTGAGGTTCATTATATAAGTTTTCTTTTGCTTGATTTGCCTCAGTGTACCATGAGTGCTGAGCAGAAGTCAGGGGTGCTGACACACTCTTTTTCATGCAGATGGCTGGGAGAGTGCCAGTCTCAGTGATGAGGCAGATTCTGATGGTGAATGGGTTGACGTGCACCATTCTTCCGACGAAGAACAGAAAGAGATCGTAAGTCCTTAAAGTTCTTGTTCCACGTGTTGAGGGGCTATGCTCTCAGTAGAGTTAATGGCCGTTTAAGCCTGTGTTGTGTTCTCTCAAGTCCGAGAAACTGAACAGCATGCCCCTGGAGGAGCGGAAGGCCAGAGCAGCGGCCGTCAGCACTAGCCGAGTGTTAAGTCAGGAAGACTTCCAGAAAATCCGAATGGCCCAAATGAGGAAAGAGCTCGACGCTGCCCCTGGGAAAGCCCAAAAGAGGAAATACATTGAAATAGACAGTGATGAGGAGCGCAGGTAAGACGGCACAGGCACCAGGCCCTCAGTCAGCTCACGTGATTATGAAAGTCATAGGAAAAGGAATTCTCTCCTTGTTTGATATTATGGTTTTTTTCTTTACCCCAGGGGTGAGTTACTTTCTCTTCGGGACATTGAACGGCTTCATAAAAAGCCAAAGTCTGACAAGGAGACAAGACTAGCAACTGCAATGGTGAGTGAGGCATGTCATTGCCTGGTTCTTTAAAGACAGCAGATAACAGTGAAGTGAAATACGGCTCAAAACTTGTATAGGCATAGAAAAGCTATAATTAACATAGAATAGAAGGCATAGATGGGAAGTTAGATGAGTTTTAGCAACTTGATAGCCACGTAACCACCGTCTTAAGACCAGCTGTGGGGCGCAGAAAGGCACCATAACATTTTCCCAGTTTAAACGAGGTGCACAGTCGACAGTCCATTTATCAAAGCTATGAGAAAAGCAGTGGAATGTTTATAGTCATTAAAGAAAAGCCAGAGACAGCTGGAGCCTGCCTGCCTTCCCAGCTTCATTTTCTCTGCCTTTATTGTTTCGGACACCATTCCAAACAGTCCCCGCATCACCCTCTGTTCCATTGGTACTGGCACCTCTTTAGATAAGTTTGAAAACCCTTGTTTCTTCCCCACACCTGTGCATAAACTATTGCTACTTCCTGAAATGCTCTACCCTTCCCACCGTTCCTCACCAGAAAGGCCTTCACCCTGCAATGAACAGCTCACGAGGTCTCCCTTTCTCAGAGGCTCCTCTGACCTCTTGAAAGCCATTTGTTCCACTGTGCTCCCCAGCCCCATTACAGTACATCACAGTCATGTCTCCCCAGGGCTGAACTGTCACCAAGGAGCAGGGACTGGGTTCCATCTACCTTCGTATCCTTGACTTCCAGTAGAGCTGCCACAGAGGAGACGTGTGTGTTGATGCGTTAACTCCTGCCACGGTATTTTTTGTGCATGTGTGCTAATAGGCTGGAAAAACAGACCGAAAAGAATTTGTGAGGAAGAAAACCAAAATGAATCCATTTTCCAGTTCCACCAATAAAGAGAAGAAAAAGCAGAAGAACTTCATGATGATGCGGTATAGTCATAATGTTCGGTCAAAAAATAAGCGTTCCTTCCGAGAAAAGCAGGTGAGTTCAACCTGAAGCTTGACTAGGCAGAGTGGTGGTGGTGTTCTGAGACTTCTCTATGTGTGAGTGGAATTGTGCCCTCTAAGACCTTGTGTAACGTGTGTCTCAGGATTAATGGGCTATATTCTTAGAGAGCGTGGAGAGGTGGAGAGCAGTCAGAGCATGTAAATCCTATACCTAACTTGGCTGAGATTCAACTGTGTGACTTTTGTGTTTTTTTTCTCCTCTGTAAATGAGTTTAGGCTAAATGATTGCTAAGGTCCATTCCTATCCTAAGAGTCTCTTGGTATTGCATCTGTGAAGTACAATATAAAACTCAACTGAAGAATAATTTTTGAGTGTTTGTTATATGCCTGGTGCTTTTCTCCAAAAAACATTATTATGTGTGGTAGTATCCCAGAAAGGGCTTCCTAGATGGCTCAGTGGTAAAGAACCTGCCTGCCAACGCAGGAGACACATGTTCGATCTCTGGGTCAAGAAGATCCCCGGCAGAAGGAAATGACAATGCACTCCAGTATCCTTGCCTGGGAAATTCCATGAACAGAGAAGCCTGGCAGACTACAGTCCACAGGGTCGAGAGTGGAACAAGACTGAGTGACTAAGCAACAACAGTGTCTCAGAAACAGCTTCTGGAGAGCAGTACAGACTAAACAGTCTGTCCCTGGCATGGTCCTTCCTCTGTGTGCCCTTATAGGACTTTGGCATTTTATTTTACCCATTTTCTGTCTTGGGCGAGTAGTCCTGTTATTATAGTAAAACAGATTTTTGTTTTTATATCCTTGTCTACTGGGAACGTACCCAGAAGAATCTCTAGGAAATCAGGTAAATCAAGTAAATCAGGTAAAGTAAATGTCAGTGCCGCATCCTGAACCAGCCTTCCTGAATTGCCAGCCAGTTATGAACCTCCCAGTTCCAAATGTGAGAGCCAGCTCGCCCGGGCAGGGCTCCATCTGTGCGGGAACCAAGTCAGAATGAACTAAATTAAGATACCCCCTTAAGGCCTCCCTATCTATTTAAACTTGCTAGTTCTCAATTGTTTAGCTGCTGCTGCTGCTAACTTGCTTCAGTTGTGTCCAACTCTGTGTGACCCCAGAGACGGCGGCCCACCAGGCTCCTCTGTCCCTGGGATTCTCCAGGCAAGAACACTGGAGTGGGTTGCCATTTCCTTCTCCAATGCATGAAAGTGAAAAGTGAAAGTGAAATCACTCAGTCATGTCTGACTCTTTGCAATCCCATGGACTGCAGCCCACCAGGCTCCTCCGTCCATGGGATTTTCCAGGCAAGAGTACTGCAGTGGGGTGCCATTGCCGTCTCCGCAACTGTTGAGCAGCATTGTGTAAGTAATGAAATGACAATATTCTGAATAGAAGTTGTTGAAAGCCGAAGTGAAAGCAGCCATTAAAGATTTTAAATAGTCTTGGACTTCCCTGGTGGTCCAGTGGTTAAGAATCCACCTGCCAGTGCTGGGGACAGGGGTTCAACCCCTGGTCCAGGAAGATCACACTTGCTGAGGAGCAACTAAGCCCGTGTGCCACAACTACTGAGCCCACGTGCTCTACAGTGTGCTCCACAAGAGAGGCCACTGCAGTGAGAAGCCCGTGCATCACAACTAGGAAGTGCTCCCTGCTCATAGCAACTGGAGAAGACCAGCGATGAAGACCCAGTGTAGCCAAAAACTAATTAATTAATTGTAAAAGATTTTAAATTGAATTTTCCCAATTCAATTTAAATTCATGGTTGAATTGATTAAATCCATCAGTTTATCCTTCCCTGCCTTTTGTACGATTTTACAGTTGAGGAAATAGTTGGCAGTTGGCAGGCCTTGCCTTATTTTGAGATATTTATAATCTTGTTACACTTAGCTAGGAGTGTTCCCTTCCCCACTTCCTCTATTTTTAGCAGATTTTCTTTGGCATGATAGAGAAGCCCCGCTTTGTTCCCATCAGCACCTCTGAAGTATCAAATATTTGTCTTAAAGAATTTTTTAAGAGGAAGTTAAGAGTTCATTGGACATGCGCACACATTGCTTCAAGAATGCTTTTTCCTCCTCCGGTTTTCTTGCCATGACCAGAACGTCTGTGTTTGTTTCCTTGTCCTATATTTTCTTCAGGGTCTCTTCATGATGAAGCTTGACTCTGGGTTCCTAATTTTCTCTATTCTGTCCTTCCCTCTAGGCCAGCAGAGTAATCAATTATTAAGTGAAAATTATTAAGTGAGATATTTTACATTCTTGTTTCTGAGCTAATTGAAACCCAGTGTGTTTTACACTTGTGCTCTGTGCTGTGTGCAGTCGCTCAGTTGTGTCTGCCTCTTTGTGACCCCATGGACTGTAGCCCGCCAGGCTTCTCTGTCCATGGGGATTCTCCAGGCAAGAATTCTAGAGTGGATTGCCATGCCCTCCTCCAGGGGATCTTCCCAATCCAGGGATCAGATCCAAGTCTTCCGCATTGCAGGTGGATTCTTTACTGTCTGAACCACCAGGGAAGCCCATGAAGTGGTGGTAGCCACTGGAGGGGGTAGCCTATCCCTTCTTCAGGGGATCTTCCCGACCCAGGAATCGAACCAGGGTCTCCTGCACTGAAGGCGGATTCTTTACCAACTGAGCTACCAGGGAATATTTGGACTAGCCATGTTTCATTGCCCAACAGCCATGTATAGCTAGTGGCTACTGTATTGGATGGTGTATTTATAGAGCATCTCCAAAAAGAGGTAAGACTAGAGAAGGAGGGTAAAGCACATGAGAAGAGAAAGAGAAGAGGACCTTGCAGGGTGTTCAGATGGTGTGAACAAGGAAGGAGCCTGATATACGTGTGAGAGTAGCCTGTGCTTTGTCACAAAGTTTAATGAGTGGAATTAAATCCGTACTGAGTTACAACATTATTAGCTGATTGTCGTTCGGTCGCCCAGTCGTGTCCAACTCTTTACGACTCCATGGACTGCAGTACACCAAGCCTCTCTGTCCCTCACCATCTCCTGAAGTTTGCCCAAGTTCGTGTCCATTGCATTGGTGATATATTATTAGCTAATATATCGTTCTTAACCATATGGATGACTATTCCACAGCTTTCCAGTTTTGAACTTATTTACTGCAGATGGTGATTGCAGGCATGAAATTAAAAGACGCTTACTCCTTGGAAGGAAACTTATGACCAACCTAGATAGCATATTCAAAAGCAGAGATATTACGTTGCCAACCAAGGTCCGTCTAGTCAAGGCTATGGTTTTTCCAGTAGTCATGTATGAATGTGAGAGTTGGACCGTGAAGAAAGCTGAGTGCCGAAGAATTGATGCTTTTGAACTGTGGTGTTGGAGAAGACTCTTGAGAGTCCCTTGGACTGCAAGGAGATCCAACCAGTCCATCCTAAAGGAGACCAGTCCTGGGTGTTCATTGGAAGGACTGATGCTGAGGCTGAAACTCCAATACTTTGGCCACCTCGTGCGAAGAGTTGACTCATTGGAAAAGACCCTGATGCTGGGAGGGATTGGGGGCAGGAGGAGAAGGGGACGACAGAGGATGAGATGGCTGGATGGCATCACCGACTCGATGCACATGAGTTTGGATGAACTCTGGGAGTTGGTGATGGACAGGGAGACCTGGTGTGCTCCAATTCATGGAGTCTCAAAGTGTCGGATACGACTGAGCAACTGAACTGAACTGAACTGAATCAATGTATAACAATATGAACGGATACTATAATTAAACTGAGTTTACAGATATGAAAATAATACATATATGGCTAACTCAGAATTATCTTCTTAGCCATGCAACTTAGGTTGAAAGAAACTTGTTAATTTTTTTCTACCATAAGTGTCCCAGTTACTCTGCCTGTCTACACAGACATACTAAGACCCGGACCTGAGTTAAAGGCAAGAAATCAATAACTTAAAATCATAAAATTCAAAAAGTTTGAATATGTAGATATAGAGCCAGGCAACTTCCACCCCCCCAAAATGCTTTAAAGTTTCTAGGACTCAAAAGGTGATGGGTGCTTGGGGAATTAATGGAATAATATTCATAACAAACTTAAAAGGTACACAGTGGCCTTGGTTATCTTCTTTTTAAATTTAGGTTTATTCTTCATAATCTTTTACTTAATATTCCATTCATTTTCTTTTGGGAACTGTGAAACTTTCTGAGGATATTTACAGGTTCACTTTGAACACTGGTCCAGTGGTCGTCTTCTCTAGATCATGTTTACCTCATTGTTTCTTTATCTTCCAGCTGGCGCTACGAGATGCACTCTTGAAAAAGAGAAAAAGAATGAAGTAACTTCCAAGCAAGTCTTCCGTTCCAAGGAGAATGCTAAATTTGTATCATTACTCTGAAAACTTGCAAATTAAGAATATTTGTTTACATTAAAAAGTCCAGAAGCACTATGTTGTGAAAACCACAGTAAACTTGGTAGCTTTTGGTGTTCTTATTTTAGAGATGGGTAATGGTGGGAATGTTTGAAATGTAAACAGTTGTGGTATAAAATCATTTTCATTTAGTGTTCATGCAAGAAAATAATTATATACACATGTATAGAGAAAGAGTGAGAGACAGTGCCTATTAATTGTCACTGAAGATATGAAAATGAATGAGCCATAACTTACCTCATTCAAGATATTTATAACCTGTTTGTAGGATGGGGCGAGGGGCAAGTGTGTTTATATGTATTTACACTGCTGTATAAATAGTTCTATAGTAGAGACAGTTTTATACTTCTGTGGAGTCACAGAGGCCTTACGGACTAACTCTGCAGAGGATGGGTATTATATATTTTCTTAAAACAGGACAATGTTACAAGAGTAAGAGGATCTTACTTGTAAATAGGCTTACCTGCTGAAAACAGGTTCCTGCTGTACAGATTTTGAGTAGACAATTTAGCCTTTTTAGTCCATCCATCCAAAAGATGTAATTTTTTTATATGCCAGGTATAGGCTTTTTGGCTAAGATCTCATTTTTTAAATTGCCTTAAGTATAAATAGTAATCTCAGAGTGGCTTCTGTTCACTATTTGGGCTGCCCACTCTTTCACAGAGGAAAAAGAAATCAGATTACTTTCCTCGGTCTTCCTTGACCCTGTAATATGTCCAGCCCTCTGTTGGCCTTGTCTCAATAAAAGGTTTCTAATGTCAAATAGGTACTCTGTGTGCCGCGTGGTGTGTCTTATCTCCCTCCCCCAGGCATACCTGAGTAGATTCCAAGGGCCACGAGAGCCATGGTCAGCTGTTTGCAACCTTCTGCATTTGGAAATCATTTGGTGCCCTTTGTCTCAAATTTCTTAGATAATATTGTGATAGTCGGAAAAATTGCTTCAACCTAGAGTAAAAGGCAATTTTCTGCCCACTCAGCAGCTTGTAAAACCACTTCTCTTATTCCTTTTCTAGCATCTTCTGTTTACTTTCCGAGTTCAACTTCAGTGTTACTTCAGTGAAACTTTGTGACTTTTCCTAAGACACCCCATTCCAGTAGGGATTAGTTATGAAGACCTCAATGATTAATGATTACTTTGCAGTGGCCTGGCGAAAGGAACCCTCCATCAACCCTCAGCAGCTTCAGTGTTTCACAGGAAGTGCATGTTTGAATGTTTCAGACCTGAAACTGCTCTTTGCTCTTTGTATTTTTCAACTGTCTCCCTGTGTATGTGTCTAGCTCCAGCAGTAAATAAAACTCAAAATGGCCTAGGGTCTGTAGCTTTGATCTTTGAAATTGTGGTGATGCTGGGTACTTTCATCCTTCCCCTAGACTTTTTCACCCCTCTGAGCTGCCGAGAGGCCAAGAGTCCATTCTGTAGTCTCCTCTCTGTTCTACTACTCTTAACTGAAGTTTGTATGGCAGCTAAATTTCTGGCTTTAAAAGTTATAGCTTTAACGTTTATTTCTTTAATCCCATAGTATCTGTTCAGTTCAGTTGTGTCCGACTCTTTGCAACCCGATGGACTGCAGCACGCCAGGCTTCCCTGTCCATCACCAACTCCTAGAGCTTGCTCAAACTCCTGTCCATCAAGTTGGTGATGCCATCCAACCATCTTATCCTCTGTCATCCCCTTCTCCTCTTGCCTTCAGTCTTTCCCATCGTGAGGGTCTTTTCCAGTTAGTCAGTTCTTTGCATCAGGTGGCCAAAGTTGGAGCTTCAGCATCAGTCCTTCCAGTGAACATTCAGGACTGATGTCCTTTAGAATTGGCTTGATCTCCTTGCTGTCGAACGGACTCATACAGCATATAATTCCTTTTAGTACTTTATAAGTCTTCTATTGAGAATATTTCCTGTTTAAGTTTGGAGGTCAGATCCTCACAAGGTTGGATGCTGTCAACAACTGTAGAGTGACCTTCTAGGTGACTCTTACCTTGAAGAAGTCACCAGGGCTTGAACTTCGGCTCTTGAGTCCCAAATTTTTGTCAACAGAATGGAGCCATTTCAGAGATGAATATTCAACCGTCCAAACTCATATAAAGTATAAATCTAGAATACTGGTACATCTATGTGATCTTAACAACTTCTACTAAAAAATAGGCTCCACAGAAGGCAGTGAGTCTGTTCTGTGCTAGGTCAGTGCCCAGTAAGTAGGTGCTCAACAAATACTTGAATACCTGATAAAAACCCCTATCTGTCAGTCTTCTCTCCATAAATAAAATACCACCTACCTCATTGATTGTTTTGAGAATTTTGAGAACCAAGCAATTAGCATGGTATTTGCCACCAAGAAAGCATTCAGTAAATTTCTCATCAAAGATTACACCTATTAAGTTTTTTAGTTGGGTTTTTTGTTTAATTTACTTGAAACAATAGTTGAACTCGCTATAAATATTTGTTTTACCCCTTATCCATTTAGGGGGAGCTAGTTTGAAACATAAAAATTTATCTAGGGGGAGTTACCTGGCACTCCAGTGGTTGAGACTCCATGCTCTCACTGCCAGCAGCCTGGTTCAGTCCCTGTTCAGGGAACTAAGAGCCTACAAGCCACATGGTGGCCAAAACAATATTTTTGAATGTATATTGAATGCTTTCTGTGGGGCAAGCATGTGCTAGAAGCTGTGTGGGGTGCTAGAAGCTGGAAGCTGTACAAACAATGTACCTGCCATGTAGAAACTTTTACTCCTTTGAAGGAAACAGACTTACAAGTTCAGTTCAGTTGAGTTCAGTTGCTCAGTCGTGTCCGACTCTTTGCGACCCCATGAATCGCAGCACGCCAGGCCTCCGTATTCATCACCAACTCCCGGAGTTCACTCAGACTCACGTTCATCGAGTCTATGATGCCATCCAGCCATCTCATCCTCTGTCGTCCTCTTCTTCTCCTGCCCCCAATCCCTCCTAGCATCAGAGTCTTTTCCAATGAGTCAACTATTCGCAGGAGGTGCCCAAAGTATTAGAGTTTCAGCTTTAGCATCATTCCTTCCAAAGAAATCCCAGGGTTAATCTTCAGAATGGACTGGTTGGATCTCCTTGCAGTCCAAGGAATTCTCAAGAGTCTTCTCCAACACCACAGTTCAAAAGCATCAATTCTTCACCGCTCAGTCTTCTTAACAGTCCAACTCTCACACCCATACATGACCACTGGAAAAACCATAGCTTTGACTAGACGGACCTTTGTTGGCAAAGTAATGTCTCTGCTTTTGAATATACTATCTAGGTTGGTCATAACTTTTCTTCCAAGGAGTAAGTGTCTTTTAATTTCATGGCTGCAATCACCATCTGCAGTGATTTTGGAGCCCAAAAAATAAAGTCTGACACTGTTTCCACTGTTTCCCCATCAGTTTGCCATGAAGTAATGGGACCGGATGCCATGATCTTCGTTTTCTGAATGTTGAGCTTTAAGCCAACTTTTTTGCTCTCCTCTTTTACTTTCGTCAAGAGGTTTTTTAGTTCCTCTTCACTTTCTGCCATAAGGGTGGTGTCATCTGCATATCTGAGGTTATTGATATTTCTCCCGGCAATCTTGATTCCAGCTTGTGCTTCTTCCAGCCCAGCGTTTCTCATGATGTACTCTGCATATAGTTAAATAAGCAGGGTGACAATATACAGCCTTGATGTACTCCTTTTCCTATTTGGAACCAGTCTGTTGTTCCATGTCCAGTTCTAACTGTTGTTTCCTGACCTGCATACAGATTTCTCAAGAGGCAGGTCAGGTGGTCTGGTATTCCCATCTCTTTCCGAATTTTCCACAGTTTATTGTGGTCCACACAGTCAAAGGCTTTGGCATAGTCAATGAAGCAGAAATAGATGTTTTTCTGGAACTCTTTTTCGATGATTCAGTGGATGTTGGCAATTTGATCTCTGGTTCCTCTGCCTTTTCTAAAACCAGCTTGAACATCTGGAAGTTCACAGTTCACGGATTGCTGAAGCCTGGCTTGGAGAATTTAGAGCATCACTTTACTAGCGTGTGAGATGAGTGCAATTGTGCTGTAGTCTGAGCATTCTTTGGCATTGCCTTTCTTTGGGATTGGAATGAAAACTGACCTTTTCCAGTCCTGTGGCCATGGCTGCATTTTCCAAATTTGTTGGCATATTGAGTGCAGCACTTTCACAGCATCATCTTTCAGGATTTGAAATAGCTCCACTGGAATTGCATCACCTCCACTAGCTTTGTTCGTACTGATGCTTTCTAAGGCCCACTTGACTTCACATTCCAGGTTGTCTGGCTCTAGATGAGTGATCACACCATTGTGATTATCCGGGTCGTGAATATCTTTTTGTACAGTTCTGTGTATTCTTGCCATCTCTTAATATCTTCTCCTTCTGTTAGGTCCATACCATTTCTGTCCTTTATGGAGCCCATCTTTGCATGAAATGTTCCCTTGGTATCTCTAATCTTGAAGAGATCTCTAGTCTTTCCCATTCTGTTCTTTTCCTCTATTTCTTTGCATTGATAGCTGAAGGAGGCTTTCTTCTCTCGTCTTGCTATTCTTTGGAACTCTGCATTCAGATGCTTTTATCTTTCCTTTCCTCCTTTGTTTTTCACCTCTCTTCTTTTCACAGCTATTTGTAAGGCTTCCCCAGACAGCCATTTTGCTTTTTTGCATTTCTTTTCCATGGGGATGGTCTTGATCCCTGTCTCCTGTACAATGTCATGAACCTCATTCCATAGTTCATCAGGCACTCTATCTATCAGATCTAGGCCCTTAAATCTGTTTCTCACTTCCACTGTATAATCATAAGGGATTTGATTTAGGTCATACTTGAATGGTCTAGCGGTTTTCCCTGCCTTCTTCAATTTAAGTCTGAATTTGGCAGTAAGGAGTTCATGATCTGAGCCACAGTCAGCTCCTGGTCTTGTTTTTGTTGACTGTATAGAGCTTCTCCATCTTTGGCTGCAGAGAATATAATCAATCTGATTTTGGTGTTGACCATCTGGTGATGTCCATGTGTAGAGTCTTCTCTTGTGTTGTTGGAAGAGGGTGTTTGCTGTGACCAGTGCATTTTCTTGGCAAAACTCTATTAGTCTTTGCCCTGCTTCATTTTGTATTCCAAGGCCAATTTTGCCTGTTACTCCAGGTGTTTCTTGACTTCCTACTTTTGCATTCCAGTCCCCTATAATGAAAAGGACATCTTTTTTGGGTGTTAGTTCTAAAAGGTCTTGTAGGTCTTCATAGAACCGTTCAATTTCAGCTTCTTCAGCATTACTGGTTGGGGTGTAGACTTGGATTACTGTGATATTGAATGGTTTGCCTTGAAAACAAACAGAGATCATTCGGTCGTTTTTGAGATTGCATCCAAGTACTGCATTTCGGACTCTTCTGTTGACCATGATGGCTACTCCATTTTTTCTGAGGGATTCCTGCCCTCAGTAGTAGATATAATGGCCACTGGAGTTAAATTCACCCATTCCAGTCCATTTTAGTTCGCTGATTCCTAGAATGTCGATGTTCACTCTTGCCATCTCCTGTTTCACCACTTCCAATTTGCCTTGATTCATGGACCTGACATTCCAGGTTCCTAGGCAATATTGCTCTTTACAGCATTGGACCTTGCTTCTATCACCAGTCACATCTACAGCTGGGTATTGTTTTTGCTTTGGCTCCATCCCTTCATTTTTTCTGGAGTTATTTCTCCACTGACCTCCAGTAGCATATTGGGCACCTACTGACCTGGGGAGTACCTCTTTCAGTATCCTACGATTTTGCCTTTTCATACTGTTCATGGGGTTCTCAAGGCAAGAATACTGAAGTGGTTTGCCATTCCCTTCTCCAGTGGACCACATTCTGTCAGACCTCTCCACCATGACCCACCCGTCTTCGGTTGCCCCGCGGGCATGGCTTAGTTTCATTGAGTTAGACAAGGCTGTGGTCCTAGTGTGATTAGAATGACTAGTTTTCTGTGAGTATGGTTTCAGTGTGTCTGCCCTCTGATGCCCTCTTGCAACACGTACCATCTTACTTGGGTTTCTCTTACCTTGGGCGTGGGGTATCTCCTCACGGCTGCTCCAGCAAAGCACAGCCGCTGTTCCTTACCTTGGATGAGGGGTATCTCCTCCCGCTGCCCTTCCTGACCTTCAACGTGGGATGGCTCCTCTAGGCCCTCCTGCGCCCGCACAGCCACCACTCCAGTGACTATATAAAAAAAGCACATCACAGGGCTAGGGACAGCCTAGAGAGGAACAGTTAAACTGGCAGAAAGGTAGAATGCCCGATCGCTAATACACTGATACTTAGGAACAGAACAGCAGTAGGAGACGAACTCACAAATCATAAAAGTTTAGGGTTTAGAAGTTGATATAATTTTTTTGAAGATTTTAATTAATATAAATTTTGGTTTTGTTATCGCATATCCTAATTCTTTTTAAGTGTGTAATCTATATCGTGTTACATGGCAACTCAGTGTTGACCACAGTGTTCAATCAGTCAGAATGTTCTGTTCTTCACCCTCTTCCAACAACACAAGACTGTACACATGGACATCACCAGATGGTCAACACTGAAATCAGATTGATTATATTCTTTGCAGCCAAAGATGGAGAAGCTCTATACAGTCAGCAAAAACAAGACTGGGAGCTGACTGTAGCTCAGATCATGAACTCCTTATTGCCAAATTCAGACTTAAATTGAAGAAAGTAGGGAAAACCACCGAACCATTCAGGTATGACCTAAATCAAATCCCTAACGATTATACAGTGGAAGTGACAAATAGATTCAAGGGATTAGATCTGATAGAGTACCTGAAGAATTAGGGACAGAGGTTCATGACATTGTACAGGAGACAGGGAGCAAGACCATCCCCAAGAAAAAGAAATGCAAAAAAGCCAAATGGTTGCCTGAGGAGGCCTTAGAAGTAGCTGTAAAAAGAAGAGAAACAAAAGGCAAAGGAGAAAAGGAAAGATATACCCATTTGAATGCAGAGTTCCAAAGAATGGCAAGGAGAGATAAGACAGCCTTCCCCACTGATCAATGCAAAGAAATACAGGAAAACAATGGAATGGGAAAAACTGGAGATCTCTTCAAGAAAATTAGAGATACCAAGGGAACATTTCATGCAAAGATGGGCACAATAAAGGACAGAAATGGTATGGACCTAACAGAAACAGGACATTAAGAAGAGGTGGCAAGAATACACAGAACTATACAAAAAAGATCTTCATGAGACGGATAATCACAATGGTGTGATCACTAACCTAGAACCAGACATCCTGGAATATGAAGTCAAGTGGCCTTAGGAAGCATCACTACAAACAAAGCTAGTGGAGGTGATGGAATTCCAGTTGAGCTATTTCAAATCCTAAAAGATGATGCTGTGAAAGTACTGCACTCAATATGCCAGCAAATTTGGAAAACTCAGCAGTGGCCCCTGGAAAAGGTCAGTTTTCATTCTAGTCCCAAAAGAAGGCAATGCCAAATCACAACAAACTGTGGAAAATTCTTAAAGATACGGGAATGCCAGATCACCTGACCTGCCTCCTGAGAAATGTGTAGGCAGGTCAAGAAGCAACAGTCAGAACTGGACATGGAACAACAGACTGGTTGCAAATCGGGAAAGGAGTACGTCAAGGCTGTATATTGTCACCCTACTTGTTTAACTTACATGCAGAGTACATCATGAATAATGTCAGGATGGATGAAGCACAAGCTGGAATCAAGATTGGCAGGAGAAATATCAATAACCTCAGATATGCAGATAACACCACCCTATGGCAGAAAGTGAAAAGGAACTGAAGAGCCTCTTGATGAAAGTGAGAGGAGAGTGAAAAAGCTGGCTTTAAACTCAACATTCAGAAAACTAAGATCATGGCATCTGCTCCCATCCTTTCATGGCAAATAGATGGGGAAACAGTGGAAACTGGCTGACTTTTTTTTCTTCGGCCCCAAAATCACTTCAGATGGTGACCGCAGCCATGAAATTAAGACGCTTACTCCTTGGAAGGAAAGTTATGACCAACCTAGACAGCATATTACAAAGCAGAGACATTACTTTGCCAACAAAGGTCCATCTAGTCAAAGCTATGGTTTTTCCAGTGGTCATGTATGGATGTGATAGTTGGACTATAAAGAAAGCTGAGTGCCGAAGAATTCATAGTTTTGAACTGTGGTGTTGGAGAAGACTCCTGAGAGTCCGTTGGATTGCAAGGAAATCCAACCAGTCTATCCTAAAGGAGGTCAGTCCTGGGTGTTCACTGGAAGGACTGATGTTGAAGCTGAAACTCCAATACTTTTGCCACCTCATGTGAAGAGTTGACTCATTGGAAAAGACCCTGATGCTGGGAGGGATTTGGGGCAGGAGGAGAAGGGGACCACAGAAGATGAGATTGCTGGATGGCATCACCGACTTGATGGACATGGGTTTGAGTGGACTCTGGGAGTTGGTGATGGACAGGGAGGTGCCAGGAGCCAGCACGGGCCATCCCACCCATGACAAGGTCATGTCGAAGAGAACTGTTAAGCAAGGCTTCAGGACTCAAGGGGCTCCCTAGACCAGCTCGAGCATCTACCACAAAACCAGAATCTGTCTGTCTTATTATTTCATGACTTTCACCAACTCCTCTGACATTAACAGGGGGCTATCCCCAACCACCTTTCTCTGGAGAAAATCAACTTGGGGCTCTAGCTAATAAGTCTCCTGGACATGAGAGGAGTGTTTCAAATCAAACCCCCTCTGTTAGCATTCTAGCTTGCTTGGCAGGTTTATCCAGACTCTTGCAGCTAGGCATATGATTATTCGCAGCCTCTCAACTGTGAGAGGCACAGGAAGCCTAAAACATAGAGCCTTTCGAAGAGTTATAAGTTATTAGAGTAGTGCTGGTGTAGGATTTCATTATTGGGCCAATGCTTGTTGCTAAGTTCCCATATCTCTTATCCACTGTGCACCTGGGAATGCATTAGTTAACATAGTTGGAATGTAAGAAAAACAAGTGTAGCCTTGAATTAACCACATCAGACCTTTGAGCTAATTGGTTCTTTCTTTCTTGTAGCTCACTGCACCTTTGCTCTGTGAGAAATGTAACTCTGTTTAGCATTTTCTGAGGCTGATTTAGATTAGAAATATAAAGAAAAAACACTTTGAGGAAAAATAAGTTTTCTGGTTGCGGAGCCTTTATCAAAAGAAGGTCATAAAATATTGACAGGCCTCCAAGGCCAGAAGATAATGTACACAACATTGTTTGTGGGAAAGGTATGCAGAAAAAATCCTGGTTTCGATAAGGGCAAAACTGCTGGAATGTTTGGGCTGACTCTGTATGACCTTGTATCTTTCATTTCCCTCTATGTACAAGTTAAGGTATAAAAGTCCCTTTAGAAAATAAAGTGCCGGCCCCGCTCGAAGAAGCTTGGTCACCCTGTGTCTCTTTTTTCTCTCTTTCTCTTTCTTACTCTCTTTTTCAGGCTGATCCCTTGGAGCATAGAGGCACTCTGCATTCACTTATCTGCCTGGGTTTCTAAGTCCTGAACGGGAAGGTGTTCTGCGTCTTCACTCCCTCGGGAGACTGGGAGGGCACCTGTAGCCTCCGTGAACAGAGCAAGCTCCTTGTCTTGGGGCTTTATTGGCTTTCTGTGTAGACCAGGGAATATCAGCCTCTTTCTCTCCTCTACTCCTCTCTCATTCATTCATTCATTCATTCATTCGCCAATGCCGTTTCTCCTTTGGGTTCCCCTGGATCCTGTGGCGGCTGGACCCCAGCAGGGAGGCCTGGCGTGCTGCGGTTCATGGGGTTGCAAAGAGTCAGACACGACTGAGCGACTGACTGAACTGACTGAAACAAAGACCCAGATCCTATAAAAGTGATGTAAACCACCTCTTTACTGTACTCACTTAGGACCCCCACATTCCTCTCCCCGTGTGGATCTCTGCCTTTCCTCTGACATAAATAAATAAACTATTTCTCTGTGCGCTCTCCCATACACCGTATTGTGTCTCTAGTAATAAACTTTGTACCTGTTTTGCAGTTTTGCCTCCTTGAAACATTCTTGGTGTCAGACCGGGTAAGAATCAGGGAACTTCAGTTCTAGCCTCTGGCCCCTGGTGGACTGGTGGCTAGGCTTAATCCCTGGAAAGGGAAATAAGATCCTGCTTCAAGACTATTGTCTCTCTGAGAAAGAGACTCTGCTTTCCAATGTGTGGGTGCAGGGTGTGGGTTCCATCCTTGGTCAGGGAACTGAGGTTCCACTTGCCATGGAATGTGACCAAAATTAAAAAAAAAAAAAAGTAAACAGTGTGGTTCAAATATAGCTGGTTGGATTTTCTTTTTCTCTACATATTACGTATGTATGTATGCATGTGTGCATGCTCAGTCCCTCAGTCACATCAGACTCTTGGTGACCCCACAGACTGTAGCCTGCTAGGTTCCTCTGTCCATGAGATTTCCCAGGCAAGAATACTAGAGTGGGTTGCCATTTCCTTTTCCAGGGGATCTTCCTGACCCAAGGATTGATCCCACATCTCCTGGGTCTCCTACACTATAGGTGGATTATTTACCACTGAACTTTCACATAGGATTGATCTTTATATATATTTTATATATACTATGTAAATGAGGAGATTTATTATCAGAGTTGTCTTAGGTGATTATGGAGGCTGAAAAATCCTGCAATCTGCTGTCTGCAAGCTGGAGATCTGGGGAAGCTGGTAGTGTAATTCAGTTCAAGTCTGAAGTCCTGAGAATCAGGAATGCCAATGGCCTCTTCCCCCCCACACCCCCCAGCTCCACCCCCGGCCCCTTTTTAGTATAAAACACCTCTAGTTCCATTCTTATAGCAAGATTCAGTTTTGGTGTACCTAGTATTCCTGTTATTTAGATACTAAGATCAGATCCAGGAGTGCTTTAAGAGGGCATTTGGCAAAGGAGTAAAGAAAAATTAAGACAACATGGGAGCCTAACTCTAGAAAGTGTTACAAAAGGGGAAGCATAAAAGAATTACATGGAAACTAAAAATGTGATATTTCACAACTTCTTATTTTAACGACACTTGAATCTTCCTCTTTTTAATAATTTTAGAAACATTTTACCATTTTAACTATAATATTTTTAAACATATAGAAAATAATGAAAATTTTCCATCTTCTAAATTATTCAATATTAATTTTTACCATATATTTTTGTTTTAAAGAAATAGAATGTTAAGAGTATAGCTAAAGCCCCATTCAATTTTCTCCCTTCTTCAGGGATAACCACTATTTTGCAGTTGATGTCTATTATTCTTTTAAGTATTTTTTCTTTTACTACATTTGTGCATGTGTGTGTATTGATAGGGCTTCCATGGTAGCTCAGATGGTAAAGAATCTGCCTGCAACGTGGGAGACTCAGGTTTGATTTGTGAGTCAGAAAGATGCCCTGAAGAAGAGAATGGCAACCCACTCCAGTATTCTTACCTGGAGAATTCCATGGACAGTGGAACCTGGAAAGTTCATGGGGTCAGAGAGAGTCAGACACGACTGAGTGACTAACACACACATGTATCGATATATATATATATATATATGTGTGTATGTAATAAAAGTATCATTTAGTCTCTTAAAATTTTACATAAATACTATCATTGTATATATACTTTTGCTGACTATGTAACTCAACATTAAATTCTGGAAAAATAAAGATTCTATCATTTTAACTGATGCAATAGTTTTCCATTATTTGCCCATAAATCCAAAATTTTATCATTACCCTACTAAAGAGCACCAAAGAATTGATGCTTTTGAACTGTGGTGTTGGAGCAGACTCCTGAGAGTCCCTTCGACTGCAAGGAGATCCAACCAGTCCATTCTGAAGGAGATCAGCCCTGGGTGTTCTTTGGAAGGAATGATGCTAAAGTTGAAAGTCCAGTACTTTGGCCACCTCATGCAAAGAGTTGACTCATTGGAAAAGATTCTGATGCTGGGAGGGATTGGGGGCAGGAGGAGAACGGGACGACAGAGGATGAGATGGCTGGATGGCATCACTGACGCGATGGACATGAGTCTGAGTGAACTCCGGGAGTTGGTGATGGACAGGGAGGCCTGGCGTGCTGTGATTCATGGGGTCACAAAGAGTCAGACATGATGAGTGACTGAACTGAACTGAAGAGCAGTTAGTTTTTTCTCGCTTGTTCACTATTTAAAAATCCTGCCCCAATTAGTGTTTTTGTACATGTCTCCCTGGCATATGACTTAAAGGTGTTGGTTTTTTGTTTTTTTTTTTTTATCCAAAGCTCACATAGAAGCCTAGAAAGGGATTCCTCTTGTGTTATGGAGCTCATGCTGCTGCTGCTGCTAAGTTGCTTCAGTTGTGTACAACTCTGTGTGAACCCATAGACGGCAGCCCAACAGGCTCCCCCGTCCCTGGGATTCTCCAGGCAAGAACACTGGAGTGGGTTGCCATTTCCTTCTCCAATGCGTGAAAGTGAAAAGTGAAAGTGAAGTCGCTCAGTCAGGTCTGACTCTTAGCGACCCCATGGAGTGCAACCTACCAGGCTCCTCCGTCCATGGGATTTTCCGGGCAAGAGTACTGGAGTGTGGTGCCATCGCCTTCTCTGATGGAGCTCATGAGTCTTCCGCTTTTTTTTTCCCATGAGTTTTCAACTTTACTAGGCAATGCTGAATTGCACATTCCTAGCAAGAACTCATATGCATTTCTATTTTAGCACATCCACATCAACACTTGGTGTTATTGGACTCTAAAATTTTAGATAATCTGTTGCTGATAAAATCATATCATTTTAATTTGCATTTCAGTGATTACCTGTAAAGCTGAGATTGCTTCATGTGGATTTTGCCATTTGATTTTCCTCTTTCTACAGCCTTTTATTTTTGTTTTTTCTTATTGATCTTTATATATTCTGGATACAAATTCTTTGTCAGTTAATTATGTTGCAAGTAACTCTACAGATAGGAAATGGCATCTCAGTAATACACTAAGTTCCCTATATTCTTTGGATATTGGAATTAAAAAAAAAAAAAAAGCCCTGGATTCTTTTTTTTTAATACACTACTTTTTAAGAGCAGTTTTAGGTTCACAGCAAAAACAAGCAGAATATGCAGAGGTCCCAATACTTCTGCTTTCCCCCACCCCCGCCCCACCCATAGCTTCCACCATTATCAATACCCTCCACCAGAGTGATGCATTTGTTACAACTGAGGTTCCCACACTGACACATTATCACAAGTATCTTGCTTATATAAGGGTTCACTCTTGATGTTGTACATTCCATGGGTTTTGACAAATGTATGACATGTATCCACTATTATAATATCATACAGGGTAGTTTCACCACCCTAAAAATCATCTCTGTTCTGCTATTCATCTCTCTTTTCCCCCTAACCCTTGATAATCCCTGATCTTTTCACTAGCTTTGCCTTTTCCAGAATATCCTAGAATTGGAATTATAATGGTATGTAGCTTTTTCAGATTAGCTTCTTTCACCTGGTACTATACATTCCGTTTCCTCCATGTCTTTTTATAGTTTTCTAGTGCATCACTTTTTAGTGTAAGCAATCTATTGAAGAACATCCTGATTACTTACAAGTTCTGCCAGTTATGATTAAAGCTAAGATTAATAGCCATGTGCATTTTTTTTTAATGGACCTAAGTTTTCCACTCCTTGGGTAAATATCAAAGAGAGTGATTGCTGGATTATATGGTAAGAATATGTTTAGTTTTGTAAGAATTCATCAAACTATCTTCCTTCTAGCTTCCACTTACTCCGTTCCAAAGCCACACCCACGGTTTTAGGTATTCAGTATCACTTCACTTGCATTACCCAGATCTGTATCAGTTATCTATTGGTGTATAACAAATTACCACAAAATTTAGTGGCTTAAAGTAGTGAACATCATTTCACAGTCTCTGTGGGTCAGGAATTTTGGGTGGCTTAGCTGGGGCTTCCCAGGTGGCTCTAGTGGTAAAGAACTTGCCTGCCAATGCAGGAGACATGAAAGACTCGGGTTCAATCCCTGGGTCAGGAAGACCCCTGGAGTAGGAAATGGCAACCCTCTCCATATTCTTGCCTGGAAAATTACATGGATAGAGGAGCCTGGCAGGCTACAATCCATGGGGTTGCAAAGAGTCAGTCACGACTGAGCACATGGAGCAGGTTATAACCTGTGGTCTCTCTCTCAATGGGGCTAGAGGATCCACTCCCCAAATGGCTTCTTCATACAACTGTTAGCAAGAAGTCTCAGTTCCTCCCTGGCTCTTGGTAGAAGGTCTCAGTTCCTTAGGTTAGGGACTTTTTCATGAGATTTCTTTAGTGTCCTCAGATCATGAGAACTGGCTTCTTTCAGAGTGAGCAATCCAAGAGACAGTGCAAGGAATTCAAAATGTCTTGTGACCCAGTTTAGGAAGTCAGACACCATGATTTCTTTGGCTCTATTCTATATGTGAGAAGCAAGTCACTAAATATAACCCACAATCAAGAGGGAGGGAATTAAACTCCACCACTGGAACAGAGGAGTATTGAGGAACACGTAGATCTAGTTTAAGACTGCCACACTACTTGTCAGCTGAACAAAATGAGAGGCCAGCTATAAAAGCATTATATTCCGTGTTTCCTATGTATCATCTACTTTTCTGAATTCTCCACAGAACTAATTTTTAAACTGTAGATTCTGGCATCGATAAACCATGAAATTAGCATATAACATCTCTGAAATCGGCAGAGCAGAGAAGCAACAGAAAACAGAGGGCTGATAGTTTTTTAATTCCAGATATCCCTTTTAATCTATGTTTTAACTGCCCCATAAACCTATGCATAACTGTTTAATAGAAGAGGAATAGATTATATGAAATTGTTTAATTGTAAATAATACCTAATTTACCACAGTTCAGTTCAGTTCAGTTCAGTCGCTCAGTCGTGTCCAACTCTTTGCGACCCCATGAATCGCAGCACGCCAAACCTCCCTGTCCATCACCAACTCCTGGAGTTCACTCAGACTCACGTCCATCGAGTCCGTGATGCCATCCAGCCATCTCATCTTCGGTCGTCCCCTTCTCCTCCTGCCCCCAATCCCTCCCAGCATCAGAGTCTTTTCCAACGAGTCAACTCTTTGCATGAGGTGGCCAAAGTACTGGAGCTTCAGCTTTAGCATCATTCCTTCCAAAGAAATCCCAGGGCCGATCTCCTTCAGAATGGACTGGTTGGATCTCCTTGCAGTCTAAAGGACTCTCAAGAGTCTTCTCCAACACCACAGTTCAAAACCATCAATTCTTCGGCACTCAGCCTTCTTCACAGTCCAACTCTCACATCCATACATGACCACAGGAAAAACCATAGCCTTGACTAGACGAACCTTAGTCGGCAAAGTAATGTCTCTGCTTTTGAATATACTATCTAAGTTGGTCATAACTTTTCTTCCAAGGAGTAAGCGTCTTTTAATTTCATGGCTGCAGTCACCATCTGCAGTGATTTTGGAGCCCAAAAAAGTAAAGTCTAACACTGTTTCCACTGTTTCCCCATCTACAGATCTATTCATTTGATACATTTATGGTTGTTTTAAAATTTGTATTTGTTTTTAATTTTTTTTTAATATCACTCCTGAAATGACAGGAAATCTTTTTTTTTTTTTTTAATGCAAGTGCATTTCTTTGAACCCAGCTAACATATTGGCTCCCTTGATTTTTTTCTCAATGCACCTTTGGCTAAAACAGGCAACTGCTGTTACTCAGGCTTTGTAAATGGGCAAATTAACATCTGGGTCTTCAATTAAATTTTATAGAAAGACTAGGAAGAAACAGGAACAGAGGCTTGAAACTTCAGCCCAGTGACACGCAAGCCATAAAAATGGAGGAAATCCGTGAACATATGACATAAAACGAACCTATCTACCAAACACAAATAGAGAACAGATATGTGGTCACCAAGGGGGGCAGGAGGAGGAATGGATCAGGAGTTTGGGGTTAGCAGATGCAAACTGCTATTTTATATAGAATGGATAAACAGCAAGGTCCTACTGTTTAACACAGGGAGCTACATTTAATATCCTGTGATAAATCCTAATGGGAAAGAACATGTACAATGTAATCACTTTGCTGTATAGCAGAAATTAACACAGCACTATAAAAATCAGGAGTAGTGATGGTGTACTCTAGTTGGTAGAGGGGTGGCTGAAAAAAAGTAAGCCTTACTGAAAAAAAGCAAACTTTCCAAATTCTCCCTACACACTTCACAAACAGTGCTAACCATTAAGGAATGTTTCTGTCTTATTAAGTCTGGTGATTTTTCCTAAGACTAACATGTTTTGTCTCCCTTACTGGGAACACAGAAAGGTAAAGATGCTTCAAGTTACTGATTAGGAGGTGGAATTTGGATTCTGGCAGTCTGGCTTTGAGGCTAGTTCACCAGTGATGAGACCTCGGGCAAATTACACAACATTTCTTATCAGGAAAAAGGGAGAGAGTCGGTAGAACCTATCTTCTGGCTTTCCTCCCCACCCCCCATTTATTTTTTACTGAAGGGTAATTTCTTTCCTAAAAGATGATGCTATTAAAGTGCTGCACTCAATATGCCAGCAAATTTGGAAAACTCACCAGTGGTCACAGGACTGGAAAAGGTCAGTTTTCATTCCAATCCCAAAGAAAGGCAATGCCAAACAATGTTCAAACTACCACACAATCGCACTCATCTCACATGATAGCAAAGTAATGCTCAAACTTCTCCAACTAAGGTTTCAACAGTACGTCAACCAAGAACTTCCAGATGTTCAAGCTGGGTTTAGAAAAGGCAGGGGAACCAGAGATCAAATTGTCAACATCCACTGGATCATCAAAAAAGCAAGAGCGTTCCAGAAAAACATCTACTTCTGTTTTATTGACTATGCCAAAGCCTTTCATTGTGTGGATCACAACAAACTGGAAAATTCTTAGAGTTGGGACTGCCAGATCACCTGACCTGCCTTCTGAGAAATCTGTATGCAGGTCAAGAAGCAATAGTTAGAACTAGACATGGAACAACAGACTGGTTCCAAGTCATGAAAGGAGTACGTCAAGGCTGTATATTGTCACCCTACTTATTTAACTTACATGCAGAGTACATCATGAAAAATGCCAGGCTGGATGAAGCACAAGCTGGAATCAAGATTGCTGCGAGAAATATCAATAATCTCAAATATGCAGATGACACCACCCTTATGGCAGAAAGCGAAGAGGAACTGAAGAGCCTCTTGATGAAAGTGAGAGGAGAGTGAGAAAGCTGGCTTAAAACTCAACATTCAGAAAACTAAGATCATAGCATCTGGTCCCGTCATTTCATGGCAAATAGACAATGGAAACAGTGGCTGACTTTATTTTCTTGGGCTCCAAAATCACTGCAGATGGTGACTGTAGCCATGAAATTAAAAGACGCTTACTCCTTGGAAGAAAAGCTATGCCCAACCTAGACAGCATATTAAAAAGTAGAGACATTACTTTGCCAAAAAAAAGTCCGTCTAATCAGAGCTGTGGTTTTTCCAGTAGTCATATATGGATGTGAGAGTTGGACTATAAAGAAAGCTGAGCGTCGAAGAATTGATGCTTTTGAACTGTGGCGTTGGAGAAGACTCCTGAGAGTTCTTTGGACTGCAAGGAGATCCAACCAGTCCACCCTAAAGGAAATCAGTCCTGAGTATTCATTGGAAGGACTGATGATGAAGCGAGACTCCAATACTTTGGCACCTGATTCGAATAACTGACTCATTGGGAAAGACCCTGATGCTGGTAAAGATTGAAGGCAAGAGGAGAACGGGATGACAGAGGATGAGATGTTTGGATGGCATCACCTACTCGATGAACACGAGTTTGAGCATGCTCTGGGAGTTGGTGATGGACAGGGAAGCCTGGCGTGCTGCAGTCACGGGGTCGCAAAAACTCGGACACGGCTGAGCTACTGAACTGAGCTGAATTGCTTTACAATGCTGTTGTGGTTTCTGCCGTACATCAACGTCAGTCATAATTTTATGTACCCCCTCCCTCTTGAACGTCCCTCTGCCTCCGTCACCCCCACCCCCACCCCATTCCATCCCTTGTAGGTTGTGATACAGTGTTCTGGCTTGTTTTGATGGTTAGATGAGACAGAAAGGGCAAAAGCACTTGGCACATAGATGTTAGCTAAGTTTTTAGCTTTTTAAAAGAAACTGAGAAGTAGGATTGTTGAACTCAAAAGCTCTCCTTCCCCTTATAAAATCCATATAAACTTTTGAAGAATTTAAATAAAAGCAAATGAGGTGGGGGTAGGAGGACTCTTCCTACCCCAATAGAACTGTCCCGCTTCACCGCTGAAATCATTTTCTCAAATACCCTCTACGCCGCCGATTACACGCTCTCGGCCGACCAAGGGTGGGATGGGGCGGGGAGCGGGAGTGAGAAACCGGCGGCCGCATTTATCATCCCGGGACCTGGAACCCCGCCGCACGCTTGGCCGGGGGCGGGGACGCGGGCGTGGTAAGGAGGCATCCGGGCGGGAGCCCACAGGCTAAGCTAGAGAGGCAGCTCTACTCGCAGTTCCGGGTCCCGGGGATTAGGCGGGCCGAGCGGCGCGCAGGCTCCCCCTCCAGCCCCCAGGCTCCGCCTCCTCCTCCTTTTCCAGAGCTCCTCCGGGGCGCAGCGGGTGGCCGCAGGGTCGCAATTGTGGCCGCCCGAGCAATGAGAGCCGCCGGCCCGAGTGCGCGCCCGGCGCTGGCGCTGCTGCTACTGCTGGCCGGAGCCGAGGTGTCGGCCGCCGCCGCGCCCCCTGCACCGCCGCTCTTCAATGTGAGCCTGGACGCGGCTCCCCAGCTGCGCTGGCTGCCGGTGCTGCAGCACTACGACCGGGACTTCTTGCGCTCCGCCATGGCCCATATCATCGGGTGAGCGCCGGCGAGGGGGCGCGGGCGCGGGTGGGAGTGTGGGAAAGCCCAGACACGTGCTGCCCAAACATTCTCCAATCCCCGGGCGTCTCGAGTGGCAGCGGGTAGGGCCGCCCAGAACTGGCATTGGCCACTGCTCCAGGCCGGCAGCGTCGGGGTTGGGGAGTGACCCGGCGCAGCTGGTTTGACTTTCAGGTCCGGTGTCACCAATGGCACCCTCGTCCAACAGCTATTCTGGATCAAGGTAGCGCGAGGATTGTCACCCGGGCTGTCGCCCCGGCTGCTCAGCTACAGTAGGGAACGCACCCCTACGCACTCCTAGCAGGCCTCGAGGGACCCCAGGCTCACCCCTTTGGGAACCACTCTCCGTCACCCTCTTTCCCGCTCTTGGATGTTCTTTTCTCTCCTGGACTCCGCGTTCGGGTGATGCTGTCTGGACCTGGATTGTCAGCTCTTTGGTTAAGGGGGGCATCTAGAACTCACCGCGAGGAGGAAAGCTTTAGGTACCCCCCAGCACCCCCAGTACACACGCATAGTACCGACCTCCGAGCAGATCAGACACCCTCGTCGTTTTTCCTTTCTAGAGATTATGTCCCGCCGTGGGTCCTTGCATTGATCAGAAAAGTCGTCCGGGAGCTGGAACTCTTCCTGCCGCAGCCCTTCACCGACGAGATACGCGGCATGTGCGACGCCCTGGACTTCAACCTGGTCGACTGCATTCTTCTCAACCTGGCCTACGAGTTCAGCGCGTGAGTGCGCAGCTCTAGCGCGGATTAATTTGCGATTTAGCGGGGATTCCGGCGACATTTGAGTGGGAGGAGATGTGCTTTCAGTGTGATAAAAAGAGGGTGCTGACCGGGTTCCCCAGAAACCTGCAGTGCTTCCTCTTTGCTTCTCTGGGTGAGTCTGAGCAGCAGATTATGAGCTTCAAGAAGAAAAGCACCTTCTCTGACCTCAACACTGAACTGTTCTTGGAGAAGCCCCCTTTTTTCCTTTCTCCAATCCGGGTAGCCTCCCACTTTCAAAACTCTGCTAACACGTAGTCTTCCAGGAAAGTTTTGAAATAATCCCCCACTTAAGTTAATCTAGTGACTGTCCAACCTTATAGTCAGGGGGTTGTCCCAGCATTCATTTGTTTCTCTGACTTTATCCCTCCATGTTCATCATGGCTAGTGATCATGACTCCTCTTTCTCAGCCCATTTCCTCCGGCGGTGGGAGCACAGGCTACGCTGTTCTGGCTTGCAGAGCTAGCCAGTATTTGATACCTGCAGTGGGCATGATCGGCTGTGGTGCACACAGGGGAAAGCAATGCGGAGTGTGCGGTTGATCCCAGGCAGAGTGAGGGGGGAGCCTCAAGTCTGTAGGCTCAGTAACAGGTCTTGGAAGTAAGAGAGATTTGACTTGATTTCTGTCTTCAGGACTTACTGTTTTGCCACCAGACCAGCTTCATCTAGTAACATCTTTCAGATACTTATAACTTCTGCCTGCAAAAATATTTAAAAAAAACTTTTTTTTTCCCTGTGGATAATGAAATTTTACTGCTTCTTGGCACCTCCTAGAATACCTAGGCAGTATAGGTTAAGAATCACTGTGACTGCCATCCTCTTCAGGAAATATTTTAAGACACAGATAGACACAATTACGTTAAAGTGCTTTTCAATTGACCTAAGTTAATTTTGTCATTCTTTGTCTCCTACCCCAATCTTTTTCCTATTCTGACATGTGACTTTCTCAATGAAAAAATCAGCTATTTTCATTTTCCTCTTCTTTTGTTGGAGTTACTGTATTCAAACCAACTAAAGCAAAAGTTCTAGTAAAAAAATTCTAACTTTTGGATTTAATTTTAAGGTATATACTGAATTGCCTGACAAGGAAAAGCACCATCAGATTCCACTAGCATTAACAAAGGAAATGTTTTGTCCTCATTTCCAGTATAAGACTTTTTGAATAAGATTAAGCAAGACTGTGGTTGTTCAGTTGCTAAGTCATGTCCGACTCTTTGTGACCCCATGGACTGTAGCACGCCAGGCTCCTTTGTCCTCCACTATCTCCTGGAATTTGCTCAGACTCAAGTAAAACTAGCTACCCTTTATTGAGCCTACTAGGTACGAGGCCCTGGAGATGGTATTACATTTTGTAATGTGGAAACCAAGCCTCAAAGGGGACAATTTGCTGAAAGTCAGGTGCATGTTGAGTCATCAGAGCTGCTGCTAAAAGCACGTGTCCCCAGTGCACTGCGGCGCATCTCCCAGAGCAGAGCCCAGCTCCCTAGCTGTCGCCTGTGCTTGGGGGCCTCTCATGAAAAAAAACATTTGGCATGACACAGAAGAACTGTTGCCTGCCCAGTTTTGAAAAATCACCTTTGACAGAAAGTCTACAAACTTTATCAACTTCCGGTGTTCTGTCAGTTCCCTTCTTGACATGAACTCTTTGAAGATCAGAAACACTGATGGTGGTGGTGGTGGTTTAGTTGCTCAGTTGTGTCTGACTCTGTGACCCCATGGAGTGTAGCCTGCCAGGCTCCTCCGTCCATGGGATTCTCTTGGCAAGAATACTGGAGTGAGTAGCCATCCCTGTCTCCAGGGGATCTTCCCAACCCAGGGATCAAACCTCCGTCTGTCTTATCTCCTTCTTGGCACCACTGCCAAGAAGGTGCCACCAGAAACCTTGGAAAAAATTAAAACCTGACCAAGCTTCCTTTTTTAAATAATAAAAAAGTAAAATTTGTTTTCTCTTAATTAGTACTATGTAATAATAGTACTCTTAAAAGTACTATGTAATCATTATGGAAAATTAATAAAGAAAATTAACCACAATCCTGTTACTCAGAAATGACCATCTATCCTTCAGGATATTTCCTCTCAGTTTGTGTGTGTGTGTGTGTATCTTTCCCCTGCCCTAGAATTGAACATGATATATTTAAATATTTTTATGTAATATTACATATTCTCAGGGAATATGGACATTTAGACATCTTAACAAACCTCTTCCTCTTTTCCTCAAAATACATCTCTCCAGCTGGTAGTTCTTAAAAGATTCTTTTCTCTTGTTAGCTCTGTGCAGGGAGCCCTAATGAGGACTGGAAAAGTGCCAAACCCCTAAATTGTTTGCCCCTTTCTCAAGAAGAGAAAGTGAAACTGTGAGGCAGAATAGTTTGGTGTCATTGTACTTGTTCTGAGAAATTCGGAAGAGAGATGAGCTTCAACCAGCTTTGAATAGCATGTTAAATAGATACATACTTCCAAGCAGAGGAGCAGGCAAATTTAAGTGAGCCCAGAATAGGTCCATTTCAGATTTAGATTTAGGATGCAATTCTCATTCAGTATGTTTTCAATGTCATGTGTGCTGAGAGCAAAGGTCTAGTAACGCTGAAGAAGCACTAGAGCTGTGTCCAGTTGTCTTTTTCATCTTGAATTATGAATCCATAGGATTACATAGCATATGTGTTCTTTATAAAAGGGGAAAAAAACACTTTGAGGATTTATTTTTTAAATAAAAAGCTCATTTCCTTTTTCTTGTTTTTGTTGTTCACTCATGTTGAACTTTTCCCTTTTCCCAGATTCTGCACCAGTATTGTGGCTCAGGACTCCAAAGGCCACATTTACCATGGCCGGAATCTGGATTATCCTTTTGGAAGTTTCTTACGCAACTTGACTTTGGATGTACAGTTCATAAAGAATGGGCAGGTATAGTCCGTATAGTGTAAGATTCAGAAATCAGAGACTTGCTAACCGGTTGGCCATGACTTAGATGGTCTGCAGCTTAAGTGCGTTATCAATTTAAGATACAAAAAACATCAAGCTCCTGGAAAAACAAAACTATGGAGAGATTTACATCAAGTATGCCTGTAGAAATGAGAGTCATTTATTATTATTGAGCACCTACTTACAGAGCTCAAACACTTTTCCCTAGGGAAATCTCTATGGAGCTATGATCAATCATCTACTTGGTTTCTTTCTTTCTTTTTTTTTTTTTTTTTGCTGAACCATTCAGCATGCAGAATCTTAGTTCCCTAACAGAGATGGAACCCCCACCCCCAGCACTGAAAGGGAAAATTTTAACCACTGGACAGCCAGGGAAGTCCCAGTTGTCTACTTATGATACTAAGTCAGCTCTTTGCTTTTCCATGTTCAGGCTGCTGCTAGAATAGGGAGGGGCTGGATAGCACAATGGCTAGGAACATCTACTTTGGGGATCTAACAAGGCTGGGTTTAAATCTTACTTCTGTCACTTCCTTTGTGAACTTGAAAAATTGCTTATACCCATTTTGCAGATTACAGCTCAGAGAGGTTAATAACTGCTTTATGGAGATAGTTATAAAGGTTAAATGAAGTGATCTATGCAAAGCATAAGGTCGATGCCTGATAAATAGTGGCCAAATAATAAATAGTTCTTTACAACTATAATTAACCTAAACTACTCTCTTTAATATTTAAGAAATTAAATCTTTTTATTTTCATCCTGCTGCTGCTGCTGCTGCTAAGTCGCTTCAGTCGTGTCCGACTCTGTGCGACCCAATAGACGGCAGCCCTTCAGGCTCCCCCGTCCCTGGGATTCTCCAGGCAAGAACACTGGAGTGGGTTGCCATGTCGTTCTCCAATGGGTGAAAGTGAAGTCGCTCAGTCGTGTCTGACCCTCAGCGACCCCATGGACTGCAGCCTTCCAGTCTCCTCCGTCCATGGGATTTTCCAGGCAAGAGTACTGGAGTGGGGTGCCATTGCCTTCTCCAAGTTTCTTTAAAAGTACAACCAAATGTGTACTGTTGTCGCATCTCTGTGTAAATATCTAGGGATATAGTAGTAATCAGTGTTTGCTGAATACCTAAAGCATATCATTGCCATGAAACAGAGCAGAGCATCCGAAAGTCAGATCTTGGCTTTGGGGGGAGAACATTGTTTAAGGATTTTATTTCATTTGTTCTTTGCATTTAGAGGTTGAGTCACAAATACTAGAAACTCATTTACTGAAAACTCGTTTGCTTTTACAAACGATAATTGTCATAAGCATTCAAACAGTACAGAAATTTAAGGTGAAAGTTTCTCCTTTTCCCAATTTCATTCCTTCACTTCAGCACTATTACCAATTTGATTTGTAGCTGAAGATTTACTTCAAAAATGGTTTTAAGTGGTAGCAATATCCATGAAAATAAATTCTGAAAGGACACCTGACAAAATGTTAGTAATTATTACTGAATGAGGAGACACTAATTGTTTTCGTTTACTACTTTATGCTTTTCTCCATTATTCTACAGTAAGAAAAAATTCTTAAAAATTGACATAAGTGCAATAAAAATAATTTCAACTGCTCCCTCTAGACTCACCCTAACCAACAGTTGTTCCATTTGTTTCTGTTACTCCTAGAGCTCCTATGGGAAACAGTCTTTTGGTTTGGCTTTTCTCAGTGCTCAGGCTATTATTATCAAATTTAACTGTTTACACTTGGGTATTGTCTTTCTGATGAGGGCTCATGACCAATAAATTGTTTTGCTAAATTAAGAACAGGTTATCTGGTTATCCTGGGACTTCCCTGGGAGTCGAGTGGCTAAGACTCCATGCTCCCAATGCAGGGGGCCAGGTTCCATCTCTGGTCAGGAAACTATATCCTGTATGCTGCAACTGAAAAAAAAAAAAAAGATGACACAACCAAAGATCCTGCATGTTGCAACAAAGACCTGGCACAGCCAAATAAACAAATATTAAAAAATAAAAGAACAGGTTATCTGCCCAATAACAAGTTATCCACTGAATAAGCTCTTAAATTCCTTATGACTATACAGTGGAAGTAAGAAATATATTTAAGGGACTAGATCTGATAGACAGAGTGCCTGATGAACTATGGACGGAGGTTTGTGACATTGTACGGGAGGCAGGAATCAAGAAATCATCCCCAAGAAAAAGAATGCAAAAAAGCAAAATGGCTGCCTGAGGAGGCCTTACAAATAGCTGTGAAAAGAACAGAAGTGAAAAGCAAAGGAGAAAAGGAACGATACAAGCATCTGAATGCAGAGTTCCCATAGCAAGGAGAGATAAGAAAGCCTTCCTCAGTGATCAATGCGAAGAAATACAGGAAAACAATAGAATGGAAAAGACTAGAGATCTCTTCAAGAAAATTAAAGATACCAAGGGAACATTTCATGCAAAGATAGGCTCGATAAAGGACAGAAATAGCATGGACCTAACAGAAGCAGAAGATATTGAGGTGGCAAGAATACACAGAAGAACTGTACAAAAAAGATCTTCGTGACCCAGACAATCACAATGGTGTGATCACTCACACTCACCTAGAGCCAGACATCCTGGAATGTGAAGTCAAGTGGACCTTAGGAAGCATCACTACAAACAAAGCTAGTGGAGGTGATGGAATTCCAGTTGAGCTATTTCAAATCCTGAAAGATGATGCTGTGAAAGTGCTGCACCCAATATGCCAGCAAATTTGGAAAACTCAGCAGTGGCCACAGGAGTGGAAAAGGTCAGTTTTCATTCCAATCTCAAAGAAAGGCAATGCCAAAGAATGCTCAAACTACCGCACAATTTCACTCATCTCACATGCTAGTAAAGTAATGCTCAAAATTCTCCAAGCCAGGCTTCAGTAGTACATGAACTTCCAGATATTCAAGCTGGTTTTAGAAATGGCAGAGGAACCAGAGATCAAATTGCCAACATCCGCTGGATCATGGAAAAAGCAAGAGAGTTCCAGAAAAACATCTATTTCTGCTTTATTGACTATGCCAAAGCCTTTGACTGTGTGGATCACAATAAACTGTGGAAAATTCTAAAAGAGATGGGAATACCAGACCAGCTGACCTGCCTCTTGAGAAACCTATATGCAGGTCAGGAAGCAAGAGTTAGAACTGGACATGGACCAACAGACTGGTTACAAATCGGGAAAGAAGTATGTCAAGGCTATAAATTGTCACCCTGCTTATTTAACTATATGCAGATTACATTATAAGAAACACTGGGCTGGAAGAAACACAAGCTGGAATCAAGATTGCCAGGAGAAATATCAATAACTTCGTATGCAGATGACACCACCCTTGTGGCAGAAAGTGAAGAGGAACTAAAAAGCCTCTTGATGAAAGTGAAAGAGGAGAGTGAAAAAGTTGGCTTAGAGCTCAACATTCAGAAAACTAAGATCGTGACATCCGGTCCCATCACTTCATGGGAAATAGATGGGGAAACAGTGGCTGACTTTATTTTTGGAGGCTCCAAAATCACTGCAGATTGTGATTGCAGCCATGAAATTAAATGATGCTTACTCTTTGGAAGGAAAATTATGACCAATCTAGATAGCATATTCAAAAGCAGAGACATTACTTTGCCAACAAAGGTCCGTCTAGTTAAGGCTATGGTTTTTGCAGTAGTCATGTATGGATGTGAGAGTGGATGATGAAAGCTGAGTGCCGAAAACTTGATGCTTTTGAACTGTGGTGTTGGAGAAGACTCTTGAGAGTCCCTTGGACTGCAAGGAGATCCAACCAGCCCATCCTAAAAGAGATCAGTCCTGGGTGTTCATTGGAAGGAATGATGTTGAAGCTGAAACTCCAATACTTTGGCCACCTCATGCGAAGAGCTGACTCATTGGAAAAGACCCTGATGCTGGGAGGGATTGGGGGCAGGAGGAGAAGGGGACGACAGAGGATGAGATGGTTGGATGGCAGCATCGACTCAATGGACATGGGTTTGGGTGGACTCCGGGAGTTGGTGATGGACAGGGAGGCCTGGCATGCTGCAGTTCATGGGGTCGCAAAGAGTCGGACACAGCTGAGCGACTGAACTGAACAGAACTGAATTAAGCTCTTATTCTTATCTAGTAGTGATAGTTTTAAAAGTATTTTCAGATATAGGACTTCCTATGATCTGCATAACAGCCCTGTGAAGTGGACTCAAATCAATACTTTCATTCTTATCTGCTAGATGAAAGGGCCCGGCCTTAGACAGTGATTTGCTCCAAACAACAGGAGGAGATGAGGCAGAGGTGGGACCAAACCCGGGCCTTCAAGCAGTTTTCTCCACAAAACTCAGACTGTAAATTAGTCTGCTGCCCCAGCTAAGAGTTTATGCAAAATGACCTGTCACAGACAATTGAAAGCATTCATGCATGCTCAGTCACTAAGTCATCTCTGACTCTGCAACCCCATGGACTGCAACCTGCCAGGCTACCCTGTCTATGGGATTTCCCAGGCAAGAATATTGGAGTGAGTTGCCATTTCTTCCTCCAAGGTATCTTCCCAACCCAGGGATTGAACCTGCATCTCCTGCATTGGCAGGTGGATTCTTTACCGCTGAGCCACCTGGGAAGCCCAATTGAAAGCATTGAAATTTAGAAATAAAAGCAATTTTTATTGAACCATATGAGCTGGGCACAAGATACAATATCTTACAAATTCTATCTTATAGTTATAATTACATATTCTAAAATATCTGGGAAACTGCCAGTGATTTTGATTTTTATAACTTTAATTTTCTGAACTCTTCAAAAGTGACACGAAAGTGAGTGTCAGTGTATCATGAGAATGAAGTGACCATATGATTACTTTTTTCTTCCTATAGTTACATTTTGCAAGGGCTTTAATAATGAGTAGATTTGTTACCATTTTACCTCCATGAATGGAAATGGGGAGAATTCATGAAAGGCCCTCAGTGTGTCTTGGGTAAGAAGTCATTTAGAAAATTGAGGCCACTGCATTTTCTCTTGTAATTTAGCCACTTTAAATTATTTTATAATCGGACAAGGTGGAAATATACAGCTAAGTGAAAAGTTACTGGCATAAAATTCAGCTTTTTAGGGAAAAATGAAGCTATGTCCATTCATTTCTCAAAATATAAAAATATTAGTTCACTTTTATTGCACCATATGAGCTGGGTACTCTTCTAAGTACCTCTTTGAAAATTGAAATCTGGGGACTTCCCTAGTGGTTCCAGTGGTTAAGACTCTGTGCTTTCAGTGCAAGGAGTGTGAGTTCAGTCCCTGGTCTGGGAACTAAGATTCCATATGCTGCGTGATGTGGCCCCCCAAAAAAGAAAAATGAAATCTGGTGTCTGAAATAGCTAGTAGAGTGTCTTTTATTTCCTCACGGATATAGTAATGTCTTGCAGTCACTGGAGTTCATTTCTTTAATTTAAAGTGGGAACAAAGCAAATAAATAAATAAATAAAGTGGGAGTAATCCCTAGAACTCATGGAATAATCAGGGGATTAAGTGAAAGATGTATGTAAAAATTTTTTTCATAATTAAAATTTAAATTTGATTATTACTAAACAGTTTCACTTGTTTCCCTTTACTTTGTAGAGTTTATAAGAGCATGATATTAATTTCTTATAACTGAGTCAAGACAAGTTTTTAAATGGAAGCCCATTTGCTACTTCTAGGATGAGCTTCTTTTTTTCTGTATGGAGCAGTTTGATGAAGCTTATTGATCCCTTCTTAAAATAACGTTTTATAAATACATAAAGTGAAATGTATAACATTGTGAAGAAAACCAGTTATATTGAAATACAGCTATTTCTATATTATACTTTTCTTAACACATTAGCTAGTAAAATTTAACAGTGGGTCTAATAACTCCACCATAAATGCAGAATGGTGATAAGTATGAATGATATTTCAAGATATGTATGTATGATGCCATTATGTATGTGAAAATACCTGCAATTTCTCCTGGTGATGAAACCACAGGCACTCTATAACTACATGAGTTCTTGCATTTATTCATTACAGAGGGAGTAAAATTTCAGTTAGAAGTTAGTGAAAATAAAGATGTATCTTTTTTTTTCCTTATCCAAGGTCACAGATCCACTGACTTCTGTCCCTGGGCCCTCAAAGTTAAATCTAGAAGGCTATTTCAGAGTATTAGGATGGAACTTAAAAGAAAAAAAGAAATCCATGAAATTGGGGGGCAAAACAGGTATTTCAAAGTACTTTTGGTTTGAGTAATGAGATGATATCTTGTCTCTTGATTTCAGATTGCCTACACAGGAACCACCTTTGTTGGCTATGTAGGATTATGGACGGGTCAGAGTCCACACAAGTTTACAGTTTCTGGTGACGAACGAGGTACTCAAATTCCCAAACATTTTGAACCTTATCCCTGTTCAGTTTTATCCAAGCACGTCATGCAATCAGCCAACAGAGCGCACGGAATACCTTCCATGTTCCATGCTTCCGTTTCAGTGGCGGATGGTGGGCAGTGTGCATGTGAGCAATGAACGTGATTTCAGCTACTGATAAGTGCTCCCAAGAAAGTAAAACAGGAAGATGTGGTAGAGAATGAAGCTGGGCATGGAGCAAGTACTGCAGGGATAGGGTCAGGGAAGGCTTGACCTACATGACCCAGGTCTACAGAAGCTGGGCGAGGAATTCCAGAAACAAGACTGTAAGGTGGCTACAGGATGGAGTAAGGGGGAGTATATTAGAGACGGAGGAGGAGGCTGAGGCCAGGTGCAGGGTGTGAGGCCAGGTGCAGGAAGCCCCTAGGAAGATTCTGGGGCTTCCCTCGTAGCTCAGTTGGTAAAGAATCCACCTGCAATGCAGGAGACCCTGGTTCGATCCCTGGGATGGGAAGATCTCCTGGAGAAGGGAACGGCTACCCACTCCAGTAGTCCATGGGGTCGCAAAGAGTCAGACACGACTGAGCAACTTTCACAGGAAGATTTTAGGCCAGGGTGAACAGATCTGTTTTGCTTTTACATTCTCAACTTTCATTTGGTTGCTTTATAGAGGCTAGATCGTGTTGGGTTAAGATGGAAACAGAAGACTCTCTGGAAACGATTGCAGTCGTCAGAGGATATAGTGATGGCATTATACAAGCAACATCTGTAAAGCGCTTTACCATTTTCTGTGCATTTTCTCTAAATTCTCTCATTAGACCCTCCCAGCCGTCCTGTTAGTTAGGCTGGGCTGATTTTATTAACTGGATCTATTATGCAAAAGTGGAAACTGAAGCTATAAGGTCAAAAGACAGCTAGTAGATGGGAGAGATGGTTCTCAAATTGATCTCCTGGGTCCTTGCCTCGTTGCTGTATTATACAGCCCACTGCCATGCCCCAAGGCTCAGGGGAAACCACTCAGTTACCCAACATGTGGGAAACCCTGAGAAAACTAGGCTCTGTCCTTGGTCTCTGTCCTCGGGAATTTGCAGCTGAATAAAGGACAAAGACATATACCAGAAGTCTCTTTATTTCCGTTGATGTATTCTTACCTTTTTATATAAGCCTGACCAGGAAGATGCTGGTTGAGGATGTATCTGTGTCCATAATAGTTCTCTATCCTCTTATATTTCTTCATTTCCTTAAGTGTCACCTGAGAATGAGACTAATTCTCAACCAATGGTAACCAAAGCACAGCATGACAGTTACTAAAGTTTTACAGAGAATGAACAAAAGGGGTTTTGCTTCCATCATTTTGTGGCTTAGATTGTTTAACTGATAGTTATGGTATGATCAGGTTAAAAAAGTAAAAAACAAACCTCTTTTAAACCTTAACCGGATGAAAACTAGTTCTATCATTGGCCTGCTAAGATTGAGTTAAAATGCCTGAACAATAAAATGTGCCTCTGGGGCAGCAATTCTAGTGTGTGTCAACATTATGATTCCTTCCTTGGCAGATAAAGGCTGGTGGTGGGAGAACATGATTGCAGCCCTTTTTCAGAGACACTCACCAGTCAGCTGGCTTATCCGAACTGTGAGTATTTTTACTGTCGCGCTCACCTCATCCTAAGGGCTTCCCTGATGTCCAGTGGTAAAGAATCCCGCCTCCCAGTGCAGAATATGCGAGTTCATTCCTGGATTGGGAAGATCCCCTGGAGAAGGGAATGGCAACCCACTCCACTCTTCTTGCCTGGAGAATCCCATGGACAGAGGAGCCTGGAGGGCTACAGTCCATGAGGTTGCAAGAGTTGGACACGACTGAGCAATTGAGCACATGGCACACACAGAGCGAGAGGAGAGGGCACTCCAAGGTGCCCAGCAAGAGTTTGGTCATAGGCTCCAGCTTTCCACAATAGCTGACTGCGGTAAGAGATCAAAGCTTTTCTAAGAATGTAGATGTACCCTTCTTTTAGAATCTCCAACTGCAAATGCATTCATCTCCATTGGCAAGTATCTTAATGAGCAAAACAAATGTGCTAGAAGATAACTCTACACACAACAAAAGGAACATCTGGCTTTACATTACCTGTTAGTCAGCAGAGTTCCAAGCCACGTGTAAATTGTGTTCTGACCACAGGAAGCACATTTTTCTGGAGGATACCTCTGGTGAAAGGAGCTGGCCCTGCCTCCCTTTTAGCCTTTTGGGTCTTTCCTTGTCCTGCTGTAAATAATCAAGACTCTCTAGGCTTGAAAATTTCCTAAACTTTTTACTTGAATATTCCCTAAATATGTTAATAAACACTGCACCCTTCACATATTTTTAAGATGATTTCTAAAGTATTTCATCTTAAGATTAAAAAGCTGCAAAAATCTAGTGTATTGGACATGTTGACATTTAAAAATAAAACTAAAATGTAAATCTTACCAAGGGAATCTAAATACCAAGAGTGGTTTTTTTTCATTTTATAATTTACATACAATGAAATGCAGAAATATTAAGGGTTTTGTTCAATGTGTTTTGGGAATTTTACACACTCATTTATCCATCCATGTAACCACCAAACATACACAAAATATAGACCCTAACAACTAAAATAAAATGTACAATGTAAGAGTTGTGAGCTAAGTTTTATTTGCAGCAAAATGAGGAATATAGCCAGGGAGTCATCATCTCAGATATCTCTGAGAAACTGCTCCAAGAGATGGGGGGAAGGTCGGTATAATATATGATTTCAGTGAAGGGGGAACGGGCTGTCAAGCACTTCTTTTGGCAGAGGCTTGCCGCTAGTCAGAAGGAGCAGATGTCATCATTGATGATTTTAATGCTTTTCTAGATATGAGGAAATGAAAGAATTGGGCTCATAAAATCTTCTCCTGAAAGTAACTCTTTGAAGGCCCTATTCTGCTGGTTTTTTCCGGAGCACAAAACGCCTCATTCCTCATCTCTCCACCTTGAACTCCTTTTAGGGTGTGTTGAAGGTCAGCGACTGCAGTGGCTAGTGACCTGATTTCTGTAGAGGCACACAGTGGGTAACAGTTTTTAGTTGGCAGATGTTTCCAAATGTCCCTGGTAATTTTCCCTAGTGCTCCTTTCTAGGCAACTTCCAACCTTCTTTGACTCCCCACCTCCTTGCCAGGCATCACTCTGATTTCTATCAGTATAAAAAGTTTTGCCCGTTCTAGAATTCATATACCCAAAATCATACTATATAGACTCTTTTTCTTTCACTCAGCATGTTTTTCAGACTCATCCTTATTGGCATCACTAGTTCATTCCTTTTTATTATTGAAGATTCAGTTGTATGAGTATGCCACAATTTATCCATTTTATTGTTAATAAATGGACATTGGGTCATTTCCAGTTTGGGGCTGTTGAGTTGGTTTGTTCTAAACTCAGCAAAATTACATGTGAGGCAATAGGAGGTGATATTGCAATGGAATATGTGATGGAATATGTTTTGGATTATGTTACCTATAGCATCCCCAAAGTGCTAGTGAAGAATTCGTTGCCTCTAACAGAAATTCTGTAAGAACAAAGCAAAAGAACATCAGTAAGAACTACTGAAAGTAGCTGGACTTTCCTGGTGGTCTAGTGCCTATGAATAAGGCTGCTGTATAAATTCTTGTACCAGTCTTTTTGTAAACTTGAAGTCCAGTTTAGTTGGTTACGTAAGTACTTAAGAGTGGAATTGTTGGGTCATAAGGTAGATGTATATTTAATTGAAGTAATGCCATGCAATTCATATGCCATACTATTCACCCGTTTTAAAGTATACAGCTCACTAGTTTCTAGTGTAAGTCACAATTATGCAGCCATCACTACAGTCAGTTTTAGAACATCTTCATTCCCCTGGAAAGAAACCTGCACCCATTAGCAGTCACTCCATTTCCTCTGTTCCCTGAGATAGATGAGGTTCCTATCTCCCCCTCAGTGTGCTGCTAGGGTGAATAATAGCAGTCACCACTGCCTTCAGTATTTCTTTCTTTTTTTTTTTGTTTTGACTGCACCATGTGGCACGTGGGATCTTAATTCCCTAACCAGGGATTGAACCCATGGCCTCTGAATTGGAAGCACGGAGTCATAACCACTGGACCACCAGGAAAATCCGGCTACTTTCAGTATTTCTTGCTGATGTTCTTTTGCTTTGTTCTTACAGAATTCTGTTAGAGGCAATGAATTCTTTGCTAGCACTTAGAGGATGCTATAGGTAACATAATCCAAAAAATATTCCATCACATATTCCATCACAATATCATCTCCTATTGCCTCACATAAAATTTTGCTGAGTTGAGAACAAACCAACTCAAGTCTCACTACCCCACCCTGACAGCAAGCGATATGCATAAGGCTGGGAAAAGTCCACAAAGCTTGCCGTGGTTAATGGTTTATGGTGCTGAATGATGGCACCTTTGCAGACACCAGCGTTTTGAATTGTTCTTTTGTTTGCCCTCTCCCTACCCTTGACACTGGGCTTTGGCACTATTCAGGAGGGTGAGATGGCTGTACCCTCTAAAAGTGATGAAATAGTGTTGGTGAAGGTGCAGGTGGGAGGGACTGGCCCTCTAGCCAGGACATTCTCCAGCAAGCTGAGCTTGAGGAAGGAGTACACGTGGAAGCAGAAGATTTGGAAAGTGATCCCCTTAACCATCCGTGTTGCAGGCCTGCGAAAGTGTTCAGGAAGTCCAGTTCAGCTTGCCACTCTAACCCAGCACGCTCTCTTTCCTCTCCAGCCCTTTGCCAATCTGTTCCACTGAGCTGAAGCTCTTCCCCACCCCCACTCCCAACCCCACACAATCACTGCTTTCTCTGGTCTGACTTCTGTTTGTCTCTCTGACCTCAGCTCATATGACACCTCCCTTGGAGGTCTACTCAGTGGCCTGGGTGAGGACCCGTCCCCTGCTGTGACTTCCGCAGCATCTCCTTCTCTGGTGGTGACACTCATTACCTTGTGTCGCTATTGCCTGTTGACTTTACTTTCATCTGTGGAAGTTTGGGGAGAATAAGGACTGGGTCCATCATATTGACAGCTCTGTTGCCACAGCAGCGCAGTGCCTGGCACATAGTATAGGTATTCAGGAAATGCCTGCTGAGAGAACAATTCAGTGAAGAACACGGGGAGACCTTTGCAAGGGTGATCTGCTTTGAAATCATACAGCCTTTGTTTTGGTGAGCAGGGTCTCTCACCCAAGTGAAGTGAAGTGAAAGTCGCTCAGTTGTGTCCGACTCTTTGCAACCCCATGGACTGTACAGTTGATGGAATTCTCCAGGCCAGAATACTGGTGTGGGTAGCCTTTCCCTTCTCCAGGGGATATTCCCAACCCAGGGATTGAACCCGGGTCTCCTGCATTGCGGGGGGATTCTTTACCAGCTGAGCCACAAGGGAAGCCCTCTTACCCAAAAGAACACCTCAAAGTTCTCTTCTTTTGTGAGAAAAATCCTCCTGCTGTTGCCTTTCCACTGGAGCTTCCTCCATCTCAGGAGCCCCAGTGACAAGGGAATGAGGTCAGAGCAGTTCAAGATTATAGCCATGGGTTCATAGAGCAGGAGTATATGTTTTGGACCAATTGTCCATCACCTGGTGTGGGTAAGTGACAACTATGATGATGGTAATGCAGGTTTGTCTTTCTGTTCAGACTCTGAGTGAATCAGAAAACTTTGAAGCAGCTATTTACAAACTGGCTAAGACTCCGCTTATTGCTGATGTTTATTACATTGTTGGCGGCACATTCCCCAAGGAGGGAGTGGTCATCACAAGGAACAGAGGTGGCCCCGCAGACATATGGCCTCTAGATCCTTTAAATGGAGCGTGAGTAGAATTAAAGGCTCTGGTCATTTTGTATCAATAATCTTTTTTTTTTTTTAATTGATGAGCCTAGAGATACTGTTTATTTTTATATGTGCTTTTTCTTTAGCTGTGTCCCAGTTGACCTCAGGTAAGACAAGATGATGGGAGGGATTGGGGGCAGGAGGAAAAGGGGACGACAGAGGATGAGATGGCTGGATGGCATCACCGACTCAGTGGACGTGAGTCTGAGTGAACTCCAGGAGTTGGTGATGGACAGGGAGGCCTGGCGTGCTGTGATTCATGGGGTCGCAAAGAGTCAGACATGACTGAGCGACTGAACTGAACTGAAGACAAGATGATGTGCTTTGTTGCAGGTGGTTCCGAGTTGAGACAAATTATGACCACTGGAGGCCAGTGCCTAAAGGAGATGACCGAAGGTAGGCTGTGCACGCTGCCTGGTTTGCAGTGTTTTCTTGTGGTCAGAAGAATGTGCCCCTACTGCTCCAGGGAGTGGAAAGGACTACAGGTGCTGTCCCCTCCCAGAAGATATACCTGGGCCCCCGGCCAGTGCCTCGGCCAGGGGAGTGTAGTATGTGGTAGAGAGCATGACAGGAAGCTGGCTGGGAGTTGGGAGGACGAGGTTGATTCTGGCCTCGGGGGCAGGAACCCTAGACTTCACCACCAGCTCTGCTGATGACTCACTGGGTGGCCTCTTGAGCCTCTGTTGACCTGTCTTCCCCACCCCACCTCTTTTTTATTTTTTATTTTAAAACTGTTTATTTTGTATTGGGGTATAGCTGATTAACAATGTTGTGATAGCTTCAGGTGAACAGCAAAGGGACTCAGCTGAATGTATACATGTATCCATTCTCTCCTAAGCTCATTCCTATCCAGGCTGCCACAAAACATTAAGCAGAGTTCCTTATGCTATACAGTAGGTCTTTCCTGGCTCCCCATTTTAAATATAGCAGTGTGCACATGTCCATCCCAAACTCCCTAACTATTCCTTCTTCCCTGGCAACCATAAGTTTGTTCTCTAAGTCTGCAAGTCTCTTTCTGTTGTTGACACATCTTTAAAAGGAAATGATGGAACAAGATTCATGGTTTTCTATGTAAGACTATTTTGGGAAGGAAAATATTTCCTATACTTAAATAAACTGAGGAATTCCCTGGGGGTCCAGTGGTTAGAACTTGGCGCTGAAAGCCTATTCTGAAATCCTATGTGGGAGCCTGGGTTTGATCCCTGTTTGGGAAACTAAGATTCTGCACATGGCCAAAAACACAAACATACAAACAACAACAATAAATAAATAAAACTGGGTGCTTTAATTTCCCTTCTAATTTTGAAAAACTCTAATTATAATTCAGTGTGTCCCCAGAGAGCAAGTAGTCATATACTTTTCCTTGATTTTACTGGCCCACATGTTGGACGGCAGCGGGTCAGGTCACAGCAAACATTTCCCCCATCCTGCTTCCTTGAGCAGACGGGGCCACTGGGCCAGGCTGTTGAGTGCCTTTACCATGGTGCTCTGAGACAAGGCAGCACATATGTGTGGGGGCCAGCGTCTGTTCAGAGGAAAGGGAGATACTGAGGCTAGGCTTTGTATTGAGCCTCCCCAGATGAGAGCTGGAGGGACGCAGCGTTTCCTGAAGTGCCAGGTGACCTTTGATCATTGTCCTTACAGAACACCCGCCATCAAAGCCCTTAATGCCACGGGCCAGGCAAACCTCAGCCTGGAGACGCTCTTCCAGGTAACTTGTGTCACAGTGTCCAGTTTTTACCCAGGATGTTTGATGTCTTTCTCAATAGTGATTAAAACATATTCTCTGAAATCAAACATTGTTAAAGTTTTACCTGGTTGAAAACATGTCAAAGAAAAGCCAGATGACATTTTCTGAGCTTGTAACCATGTAGATTAACGTGTCCATCTTAACCTTTCTGCATGTAAAAAAGAAAAAGGCATAATTGTGACATATGTTCATTTGTTTAAAAGTAAAAATAAGAGAAAGGTTTCAAAACTCTCACCCCGAGATAAACCAGTTATTTTTTTCCTGTAGATATTCTGCATGTATTTCTTCTATCTTTTAATAGTCTTTTATTTATTGGTCTTTTATTATTTTATTGAAGTATACTTGCTATAAAATACTGTATAAGCTTCAGGTATACAACATAGTATTCTTGCCTGGAGAATCCCCAAGGAGAGAGGTGCCTGGTGGGCTGCACTCCATGGGGTTGCAAAGAATCAGACACGGCTGAGCAACTAAGCACAGCACAGCATACAACGTAGTGTTTTTAAAGGTTATAGTCTATTTCTAGTCATTATAGCATATTGGCTATATTTCCTGTGCTTTATAATATATCCTTGAATCTTATTTTATATAGGAGTGTGTATGTCTTAATTCCATACCCTTAATTTGCTCCCACTCCTTCCTTCTCCCCTGTAGTCTGTTCTCTTGTCTATAAGTCTATTTCTGTTTTGCTATATACATTCATTTTTAATTTTTAGATTCAATATGTTAGTGATATCATACTGTATTTTTCTTTCTCTGCCTTATTTCACTTAGCATCGTCCCCTCCAAGTCCACCCATGTTCCAAATGGCAATATTTCATTCGTTTTTATGGTTAACTAGTAATCCACTGTGTGTGTGTGTGTGTGTGTGTGTGTGTGTGTGTGTGTGTGTGTGTGTGTGTGTGTGTATTCACATGGCAACCCACTCCAGTATTTTTGCCTGGAAAATCCCATGGACAGAGGACAGGTCCAGGGGGTTGCAAAGAATTGGTCACGACTGAGTGCACATATCCATTTATCACATCTTCTTTATTCGTTTGTTGATGGACACTTATGTTGCTTCTATATCCTGGTAATTGTAAATAATGCTGCCATGAACATTGGAATGCATGTAACTTTTTAAATTTTTAGTAGTCTTTTTAAAAATTAAGTTTATGTATTTGTAAATGTCTTTTAATATGACTTTTCCCATGCAGGTCTTATCAGTGTTTCCAGTGTGTAACAAGTAAGTGCCATGTTAAGCATGCGTCATGCATCTCCCCAGCACGGTCGACTCTCCATGCACTTTTGGGCTCAGCAGGGACCTGAGGGCCTCCCACAGAGCAGGTTGTCTAGGTGCTGTCAACACCACAGTGACAAAGTCTCTGTTCTCCTGAGACCAGCATTCTACTGGCAGGAGCAGGGAGGAGGCAGGGAGGGGAAGATAAACTCATGTACCGTGTCAAATGGGAAGTCCATGGAGAAAACCAAAGGTAAGGAAGATAGAGTGATCTGGAAGAAGAGGGCATGACATGTTCATCCTAAATCCATCTGCTAGCTGGGGGCCGCCCTCCCTGGTTGTGAGCTCCTTCATGTCACTCTGAGGACTAAACTATAGTCACCGTTGGCTTTCCTTTATCTCCCCGGGGAGTTTCTGCTACCCTCATCCTCATTTCACAGATGATTCAGTGCCTAAGTGAATGATTCTCTTTTAGCCTGTGCCCTTGACAGTAGCATTCTGTGAGCTGTGGCTTCTCGGATCTACAGGCTGGGATTTCACCCACCTTCTTTTCTGAGGTGAATCGCTGGGCCGTGTTGCCGCTGCCATAGGAGGCTCTTAGTTAAACTTGAAGTGAAGCCCCTGCCAAACTTGCACAGGACTCTCTCAAGGTCCACCATCACCATCTTAGCAAGGCTAAATGGGCCGATAGCTCACTCCTCAGGGCCCCCTCCCCCTCCCAGTGATGCCTGATTGCCTTATCAACACCTGAGGCCAGCTCATGGGGCAGGGCTTAACTTACTAATATAAAAGAGGAAGCAAGTCAATACAGAGTCCTGTCTCCTTCTTATACTTCCATAAATTCCTAAGCCCAGCATTTCCTACTTTCTCATCATCCTTGCTTCTTTTTCCAAGGCAAGAATATTAAAATGGAATTCTTCAAGAAATAGTCTAGTACAGATAAAATTTGTAAAGTGAGTTTTAGTTTCAAATACCCAATTGATTTTTTTCTTTGAAAGGATCCTCTTTTCCACAAATGTAAAACAGCAGTTTTCCTGACGGCCTCTAGAAGAACTTTTGTAGTACTTGGGTGTTCTAAGATTCCTTAGGTACAATGATACTTTCTTTTTTTAAAAAAAAATTTGTTGGAGTATAATTGCTTGACAGCGTTGTGTTAGTCTCTACTGTACAGCAAAGTGAATCAGCTGTATGTTTACAGTGACATTTTAAAAACTGGGGTTACTCTTCTCACTTTGCACCACATCAGGAATATATCTCTTTGGAATTGTTTTTAAGCATGTCCAGATAAAAAGATAATTGTTAAAAATTTCCTGTAAACATATTCTAACAGCCAAAAACAGAAAAATTAGTATTTTCCCACTCTAACAAATGAGTTATTTGGGTCAAAAGTGACCCAGTACTGCACTAGTGAACTAGCTCGTTGAGGGCAGGGAGAGCAAAAACAAAAGACTCTCCTGATTTGTAGCATGTATCAACTTCCGTGGTGTAAATACCTACCCTGACCTACTTCAGGATTACAGTTGGCTCATAACCTTCCTGAATATTTAACCACTGATTCTCACTAGCCTCCTGGAGTCAGCTCCAACCCACTTCCACTAGGGCACAATATTGCCCTTTCAATATTCATTTAAAAAATATATGAAGACCTATTTTTGTGTTCTTATAGTTTTTTAACAGTTATATTAATGATGTTTCTTTTAAAGATTAATAGTATAATCAATATTTATTTTAATAAAGCAGTTTCCGTACTGTAAAGAGCCCATATAACTTTAAATAGTCTCATCATAGACAATCAAATGTAGTATAATTGAGTTAAAAATTCTTCAGTTGTTTTCTCTCATTAAAACTCTGAAATAAATATTATTAGTACATTATTCCCCTCCCACCCCGCTTTTTATTATTTTCCTTGGCCTAATTCCCAGAAGTAGGATTACTGAGTTAAAAGACTACGAATGTTTAAATGGCATCTGAAATGCTTTGGCAAAAGAGATTTGTCAGAAATTCTAAAGTTTACTAAGAAGCATTTTTCTTGACTGTGTAATTGAAAACCCAAAAGGAACTACGTTTAAATGATAATGATCCCTGAACCAGAAATAACACAGATCCCTGACTCTCAGGCCCTTTACATGTAATGATTACTATCAACTAAGGAATCAAGATTGCAGGAGAAATATCAATAACCTCAGATATGACACTACCCTTATGGCAGAAAGTGAAGAGGAATTAAAAAGCCTCTTGATGAAAGTGAAAGAAGAGAGTGAAAAAGTTGCTTTAAAGCTCAACATTCAGAAAACGAAGATCATGGCATCTGGTCACATCACTTCATGGCAAACTGATGGGGAAACAGTGTCAGACTTCACTTTTTGGGGACTCCAAAATCACTGCAGATGGTGATTGCAGCCATGAAATTAAAAGATGCTTACTCCTTAGAAGGAAAGTTATGACCAACCTAGATAGCATATTGAAAAGCAGAGACATTACTTTGCCAACAAAGGTCCGTCTAGTCAAGGCTATGGTTTTTCCAGTGGTCATATATGGATGTGAGAGTTGGACTGTGAAGAAAGCTGAGTGCCGAAGAATTGATGCTTTTGAACTGTGGTGTTGGAGAAGACTCTTGAGAGTCCCTTGGACTGCAAGGAGATCCAACCAGTCCATCCTAAAGGAGATCGGTCCTGGGATTTCTTTGGAAGGACTGATGCTGAAGCTGAAACTCCAGTACTTTGGCCACCTCATGTGAAGAGTTGACTCATTGGAAAAGACCCTGATGCTGGGAGGGATTGGGGGCAGGAGGAGAAGGGGACGACAGAGGATGAGATGGCTGGATGGCATCACTGACTCGATGGACATGAGTTTGAGTGAACTCCGGGAGTTGGTGATGGACAGGGAGGCCTGGCGTGCTGTGATTCACGGAGTCGCAGAGTCAGACACGAATGAGCGACTAAACTGAACTGAAGTAACTGAGATCCTGTTCTGGGAACCCTCATTACCCTTGGATGAGCTCTGCATGTGCTCATAGTGCTGTCTTCAGTCCGGTGTACGATTCAGCTGCAGGGTACCAGCACCTATCCCTAAATAGCCTGGCTCCAGATGCTTTGAGCATGAATCCCAGCTAGTGTCTGGGGCAAGAGGTTGATGAAAGGAATGAAGTGAAGTACCTGAATGTGTGTGCGTGCACACATAGAAGTTTTGGGGATCTCTTACTCTACAGAATGTTGAATGAGTGACATTGTACTTTTCATCCTTAGATTAGGCAAGTGGGGCCCCAGTCTTGATTCTTGAGCTCTACGGGCCCCACTCTGGCCTTCCTCTGACTCTCCCATGATATAAGGAATCCACTCAGAGTCTGACCCAAGTACATAGGACCCTGGACTTCTTAGCCTGGACAGCACCAATGCCATTTCTAGGGCCTGTGCGGTCTGCTTCCTAGTGGTGGTCTCTTGAGGGCAGTGTGCAGCCAGTGTGGATGTTGTGTCTGGTGGGGGATGGCTGGGTGTCGCAGTTGAAGCCTGGATGTAACAGTGGAGTGTGCACACACGTGCCACTTGTGGGCCAGGCAGAGCGAGGCTGAAGGCCAAAGCCAGCTCTCCCTCCTGCCACGGAGGAACTCAGAGGGATCTGAGAATTTTAAATTTAAACTCAGCCTCCCACAGTGTTGTCAGAATAGGAAAGAACACTTTGTGTGGTTGCTTGAGTTATAACTTTTAATTATTCTGACATACGTGGATCTTGATTTGTATTCTTGTCCCTGATCCCAAGTGTTAGGGGAAAGGCTTGGGATTTTTTTTTTCCCTCTTTGGATGTTAGAGAAAATGATGTGTATATTAAAATTCCTCTCTTTATTTTCAGCTATACAATCTATACTACCGTAATGAGTGCTGCCAACCCAGACAAGTACATGACTAGGATCAGGAATCCAAGTTAAAAGCAGAAGAGAGAGTTCACCTATTCTATGAAGGTTTGCTAAAGTTGTTGTTTTGTGTTTTTTTCCCAAGGGGTGGGTCTAGGGGCAGGTAGATGTGTGTTGGTATTTCTCCTGAAAGACAGTGGCATCCTCACCATTTATACATACATAATATTTTCTGACAGGTGTCTGGTGTATGGTTGTCATTTGCGTCAGGTTCTTGTTGCAATTGGGCTTCCCTGGTGACTCAGATGATAAAGAATATGCCTGCAATGCGGGAGACCTGGGTTCGATCACTGGGGTTGGGAAGATCCCCTGGAGAAGGGAATGGCAACCCACTCCAGTATTCTTGCCTGGAAAATCCAATGGACAGATGAGCCTGGTGGGCTACAGTCCATGGGGTTGCAAAGAGTCAGATATGACTGAGGTGACTGCACGTACTCATTGTCACAATTTGGTATTTAATTTTAATTGTTTGACTGAAAGCTAATCATCTGATGCCCAGTGACCTTTGCCCTTTATTAAAACCTGCTTTCAGGGCAAAGTGTTACCTCTTCACTTACACAGAGGGGCAAATATCTGTAAGACTTCTGTGTGTCCAAAGAAACAGGGAGGCAAGCCCAGTTCCTTTGCAGACAGACCCTGAAGGACCAAGGACACTCAGAATTTGTTGTACGCATCAGTGAGTCTATAGGTGAGAGGAAAGATGTGAGGAAGAAGCAGGAGTCCTTTCTGCTGCCCCTAAAATCAAATAATCTTGGCAGCCACTGATGGACAGGACACCTTTTCTGATTGCAAGGGTCTTCTGAAATTTATAAACCTAGCCTGATGTTTGGTCATTCGCTTATGAGAATATTAAAATCAGTTTAAATTAAGCCTGTTTTTTTTCCTTACAGATCATTTTTTTAAATGAAATTTTTGAAGAACTGAACTTTAAAAAATAAAGTGAAAAGATTATATTTTATGACCAATACAGGCTTCTTCCTCATTAAACTTTTCAACCTTGTGCAATGGGACCAGGAGGATCCGTCTGGAGCTTGTCATGGTAAAGTGGGTAATGGGCGTCCTTTCTTCAAGGTTTGCCTTGACCTTCTCCGAGCTTCCTCTATGCTAGCTTGAACAACTCAAAGATAATTTTTTTGATCTCAGAGGGCAAGCCATATCCTCAGGCTTTATTCCCAGCTTCTCACCATTATTTATACCTATGTGGTCATATCTCAGCTTATAAAGAAATGAGCAGGTAAAACCTCCTTATTCATTAGGAAGTGCTTCTGGAAGTATCTCCAACCTTAAATAAAATTAACAGCAATTATTTTTAAGCAAAGAGAAGTTTATTAGGGAATAGCAGAGGAGTTAGCAATTCAAGATAAGCAAACAATGGCAAACCATAGGCAAGTCTAAAAAACAAAGGGGAAGTTAGCTTTTATTGGAATGTGGGAGGAAATTGGGGAGCACTGTTTTGAACAAAAGTTCATTAGAAAAGAACAAGAGTTGAGGGTTGTTGCAGTTTCACATTGGTTGCAAGCAATGGTCAGTTTGCTGTTGCTGAGAAATGCAAAAAATCTTTCTTCTTCCTGGCTGTATAACCATAGACAACAACTTTCTTTTCATGGCTTCCCCACTCCTTTTAAAATCAAGTATGCTTTATCTGGGCTTCCCAGGTGACACAGGTGGTAAAGAACCTGCCTGCCAATGCAAGAGACATAAGAGATGCGGGTTTGATCCTGGGTTGGGAGGATCCCATGGAGGAGGAAGTGGCAACCCACTCCAGAATCTTTGCCTGAAGAATCCTAAGGACAGAGGAGCCTTGCGGGCTACAGTCCATGGGGTTGCGAAGAGTCAGACATGACTGAAGCGACCTTAGCATGCTCACATGCTTTATCTGTTTTCACATTTCTCCCTTTTGATCAAGACCTTTCTCTGAAGGCATCACTGATGCAGCATCAGGTTGTTTGTTTTGGCTGAAATATTTTTGTCTGCATCCCTCAGTGCCAGGAAGGACCTTTCCTAAGAGTTGTGTTGGGTGGAAAGAGCAAATAGCATTTGCTATTTGCCACATTTGAGCAACAAGGAAGGTAAAAAGCAGCTCTCAGGCATCTCCCTTTCTTAAGTTACGTCTTGTCAAGATTGTAAGCCTTGGAATCTGAAAGCGAAGTGTTGAGCTGACATCATACTGTTTGGTGCATCATTCCTGCAGTTATTTGCCAGTCAACAGGTACAAAGCCTTAAAATGGTTATGCAAGTCAAAATTAAAAGTAGAATGACAAATCCAGTTTGTATAATTGTCCTAAAGATTGAAGGACCATGGGGAATCAGGTGAAACTTGTTGTAACCAGTGTTCTTGTTCTCTGATTTTATGTAATTGAGTTTCTACTTCCCTAGAGAAATGTACCCATAACCAATAAGCAGTACTTGTTCTGCTAGGAGGTAGCCAAGGGAAGTTTGGTTACCTAACACCACCTTAGCTAAGGAATTGCAGAATTAAGGAAACCTCAGCTAAAACTGGAGCAGAGACAGACCTGTAGGGGAACCGCTCCCAACCAATGCATCATTGATCACAGTAAGTCCCCTGTATACGAACCTTCAGTTCTCAAAGAAGCAAACATGCATCTCATTCCAGCAAGGAACCGAGCCTGTGCCATCAGTGTCAGACATTAGTGAAATTGCAGCTTGCCCTCCATCTCCTATTGCTGACCATCCTTCATCCCTAACATCTCCCAACTCCTCTCCGTCCTCCAGTCAATAACTTGCTTGCCTGTTCACTTGGTGCCAGCCCCTATATGCCAGCTGTTATACTACTGTACTTTTCAAGGTGCTGTAAGATTTAAAATGTTTTATTTCTTTTGTGTGTTTGTTTTTACGTATTATTTGTGTGTAAAGAATTATAAACCTATTACAGTACAGTACTATATAGCTGATTGTGTTAGTTGGGTACCTAGGCTAACTTTGTTGGGCATACGAACAAATTGGACTTACAAATACACTCTTGGAATGGAACTCATTTGTATGTGGGGACTGTACTCCACACAGGAAGAGATATATGTCTACATCTCAGACAGGAAGGTGTTGCCTACTCTACTATCTAAGAGGAAGAAGAAAACTCTGGCGACAGCCCAGCCAATCAGACTGTAGCTGCCCAACCAATGAGAAGTCTCCATACTTTGGACTGCTAGCTTCCTCCAGTGAACTCTTTCATGATTACACTGCCTCCCAACCCCCTTCTTTTCCCTATAAAAACAAACTCCTCTTTCTTGTTCTCTGGCTTTGCCTGTGGTCTGCCATAATTTGCACATCCCAAATTGTACTCCTGTGGCTATTCCCGAATAAACTTGCTCTTGCTGACAAAATAACTGGCTCTCCTGTTACTAAAGTTGACAGAAATCTAATGCTGTTGTTGAGCAGCTATTGCTCTGGCAGTGAAGAGTCAGCTGTGTTACCTAGGGTAATGGATAGATTTCTCATCATGTGCTCACTAATGTATACTCCAAACCAAGAAAGGAGGAAAGATCTCCTGATGAGGCAAACCCAGAATCTTGGACCCTGCCAGCCAGTTAACTTTGGATTCTCTGATGTAGGCTTAAGGGTTTGGTCCAGTTTCAGATCAGTTATAAATGGACAGTGGAACAACCAGATGTCCTAGTGAGCATTGTCCTCCCATTCACCAACTATCCTGACATTTATAAACCCAGGGATGATAACATCCTTTACGAACAAAGATGAAACCAGATGAGCACAAAGGACTCCAGCTGAAGTGTCATTGTTTATTAGTGAATTTGTGGAAATGGAGCTATTGGCATTAGTCAACCAGGGGTCAGTGATGTTTTGAGATCATTCTGGAAGGATTCCTCCAAGCCAAAAAGACCATTCTCTAACATGACAGCACAGGGTACTTGACTTTAAGTTGTCTTTTTGGACAAACATTATAAAAGTAGGGGCTTGAGTAGGGCGGTTGCCGTAGTGTCATAATTTTAAGTTTATCTTGGATGGTACTATCATTGCTGTCATCAGTGTGGTGTTCAGGGGAGGGAATGTTGACAGCAGTTTCACTCTGTAGATAACGTTGAGGGGAAGTTGAGTGAAATTAGTGCCATTAAGGATAAATGAAAAATTGGTCACAGAACCGACTAAAGAGTCACTCCTCATATACAGACTGGAGTTTCTGATGGCAAAGCCAACCATCAGAAGTTTCCCTCATAAGCAGCAGGTTGAGAAGGGCACATAAGAGCATTGTCTTTCCAAGAAAGGGAGAAAAGGTAGGAAACAGTGGGGAAAGGTATCCTGGCCTGGTCTGGCCATCTTGGGGAAGCTGTCTCCTTCAGCTGTCACCTGTTTCAATTCCTGGAAATCTTGACTTCCAGTCATCGGTTGCTGTGCAGGTCCAATCAGCGTTTGGTGCTTTCTTTAGATGTGATATATGGATCCAAGGCTCTGTTCCCTGGATCTCAGCAGTATGCGGATTGGTTAACAACAGTTGGTAAGGGCCCTTCCAGCAAAATTGGACTTAAATTAAAAATTTTTTAAATTATTTTATTTTTTGGCTGTGCCACATAGCATGTGGGATCTTAGTTCCCTGATCAGGGATCAAAGTGAAGGGAGAGTGAAAGTCATTCAGTCGTACCTGACTCTTTGTGACCCCATGGACTATACAGCACATGGAATTCTCCAGGCCAAAATAACTACAGTGGGTAGGCTTTCCCTTCACCAGGGGATCTTTCCAACCCAGTGATTGAACCCAGGTCTCCCGCATTGCAGGTGGATTCTTTACCAGCTGAGCCACAAGGGAAGCTCAAGGATACTGGAGTGGGTAGCCTATCCCTTCTCCAGTGGATCTTCCCAACCCAGGAATCAAAGCGAGGTCTCCTGCATTGCAGGCAGATTCTTTACCAACTGATCTATCAGAGAAGCCCAACCAGGGATCAAACCTGCACCCATTGCATTGAAAGCACTGAGTCTTAACCACTGGATCACCAGGGAAGTCCCCAAGGGATGTCTTTGAAGATGTCTCTTCTAAGAGATGAAATCTCTAGGTTGTAAGAGATGATACCGAAGACCTTTGTCTCCAGAGAGCATGCTGTGAAAAAGATTGTTCTACTAAATCATAGTTATTTTCAACAGGAAAAATGAAGTCTTTAAAGTATATTCCTATGTGCTCAGTTGTGTCCAACTCTTTGCAACCCCATAGACTGTAGCCCACCAAGTTCCTCTGTCCTTGGAATTTTCCAGGTGAGAATACTGGAATGGGTTGCCATTTCCTACTCCAGGGTATCTTCCCAACCCAAGGATCAAACCCGAGTCTGTTGTGTCTCCTGCACCAGGAGGCAGATTCTTTACCACTGCACCATCTGGAAGTCCCTAAAATAACTGAATATATATCCTCTTATTAGCTATAGATCAAAAGAAGCAGGAGCTAGGAGCATTGGGCATCTGTGATTATCTCAAAGGGTGAGAGTTTATGGGTTGCAAAAGGGATACATAGACCTAAGATTTAGAAGGACCAATGACAGTGACTTTGGGCAGGATATTTGAAGAGTCTCTACAGATTTTTGCCTTTAGAGTTAATGGTGCCATTCATTCATTTGACTGGCCCTGGGGATTTTGGCTGGTAAGCACAGGAAATGTGTTGTAGAACTGGCCAGCCAGCACAGACTTGTCCAGGCACCTGGCTGAAGGAATTCCCTGGTCACTATGACGTTTGAGGTGGGGCTTGCTAGGGGAAAGTGAAAGTGTTAAGTAGTTCAGTTGTGTCCAACTCTATGAGACCCCATGGACTGTAGCTCACCAGGCTCCTCTGTTCGTGGAATTCTCCAGGCAAGAGTACGGAAGTGGGTAGCCATTCCGTTCTTCAGGGGATCTTCTTGACCCAGGGATCGAACCCAGGTCTCCCACATTACTGGCAGATTCTTTACTGCCTGAGCCACCAGGGAAGCCCTTTCTAATGGAATCTTAGCCCCAGAAGAGATAGTGGCCTATCTACAGGGAAAGCTTCAGTTCAGTGAGAAAACATACGACTGTTGCCAAAACCTATTTATATCCTTGAGTTGAGGAAGCTGGAGGAAGTCCATTTGCCGAACCTCAAACAGTCTACTGGGTAATTTAAAATGTTCTAGGTGGCACAGATAGGTTTTCCAGGTTTGTGTTTTGGGTGAGTGTGGCCAATAAAGTAGGTACTTTTAGTGAGTTTATTAATACTTTCCCAATATTGACTCATAAAGTTTGTAATTTTATCAGTAGATCAATGATTCAATGCATATACAGTATGGTTGACCCTTGAGCAACACAGGGTTTAGGGCAACAGATCCCCCTGCAGCTGTATAACTTACAGTCAGCCCTCTGTATTCAAGATTCTATATCAGCCAAATACGGATCGTGTAGTACAGTAATATATATTTATTGAAAAAAATCCCAGTATAAGTGGACCCTTGCAGTTCAAGGATTGTGTTGTTCAAGGGTCAACTGTAGTCAGTAATGGGAATGTTATAGTCTCTGGCAGGACTGGATCATCATTTGGTCCAAACCAGAGCTTTTTCTTTTTACCGAACCGACAGTAACTAGAGTTCCAATATTGTTTTTCCTTTTCTGGGGCCAGTTGTTGGGTATCTCTAGCTAATCTGTCTAGATTATCATTTGGGGGAACATCTTTTTTGACCATGATAGAGGTTTGGTTGTTGGTTTCTGTGAGAGTAGAGAATTTTTAGTGCAGATATCAATGAGGTAGTTCCCTTTAGCTTCCAGAGAGTCAAGTTTAAAATGCTCAGAAGTTTAGTAGTAGCCAGAGTGGCTGGTAGAAGCATAGCATCTAATAAATCTTGAGTATATGGGACATTTAAAATTTTATCCCCATTAGATGTAAGGAAATCTCACTACTTCCATAACATTCCAAAGTCATGGGCTACTCCAAAGGAGTATCTGCTGTCTATATAAATATTAATATATGTGGTTTTGCCCATGGCTGAAATATAGGATTGAGTAAGCATGTCATTCAGTCTGTAGTACTGAGGTAACCAAAGGAAAAGACACTGTCCTGATAACTTCAAAAGAGGTTACAATCGCATACCCAGCACAATATTTACCATTTTCATCTTTTAAATAAGAACCACCAGTAAGCCATGAAAAATCAACATTTGTTAAAGGGGTTTCTTGCAAGTCATATGGGGAGTCAAGAAATGGTCTATTAAGGACTTCCCTGGTGCTGCAGTGGTTGAGACTTCACACTTCAGTGAAGGGGGAATGGATCCCTGGTCAGGCAACTGAGATCCCACATGCCATGTGGCATGGCCAAAAAGAGAGAGAGAGAGATGGTCTGTTGAAGTTAAATAGTCGTGAGGAGTTTTGTACACAGAGGATGAAGAAAGGGTGGCAAGAGTAGGCTTATTAAAGTGAGCAAGAGTAATATGGGATGTGGTCAACAGGAGAATTTCATAGGGAGTAAGATGTCTTGCTGACAGATGTTGGGTATGGTTGGAATTCAGAAGGACTTTCAACAGTGTGAGGAACAAAGATAGTCAGAGAGGAACTCATGACTCTTTCTTGGTGGCCTTTACTGAAAGGGCAGTGGAAGGAATGGCTCAGAAGCAAGGGTACCACAGGGTCTAGCTGTTGACTGTGATACCCTGTAGGTGATGGCCATCTCCATGTTCTAAATAAGTACCTGAGGGCATTTCCTTCCTTTCCACAGACTTTGAGGAAAAAGGAGAGTTGATAATTAAAGTGTCCAAGGGCTTCCCTGGTAGCTCAGAGGGTAAAGCGTCTGCCTGCAATGCGGGAGACCTGGGTTCGATCCCTGGGTCGGGAAGATTCCCCTGGAGAAGGAAATGGCAACCCACTCCAGTATTCTTGCTTGGAGAATCCCATGGACGGAGGAGCCTGGTGGGCTACAGTCCACGGGGTCGCAAAGAGTCGGACACGACTGAGCGACTTCACTCACTCACTCACTCAAGGGCAGAGAGATTCATTAAGCTTTCTCTCAATGTTTTAAAACCTAGATCATCCTGATCTTCCCAAATAATAGGATCAGGATAGAAATACTGGCAGACTTTATCTTCTTGGTTCTCCAAAATGTGACTGGAGCCATGAAATTAAAAGACGCTTGCATTTTGGAAGAAAAGCAATGACAAACCTAGACAGCATATTAAAAAGCTGAGACATTACTTTGCCTACAAAGGCCCATATAGTCAAAGCTATGGTTTAACCAGTAGTCATGTATGGATGTGAGAGTTAGACAATAAAAAAGGCTGAGCACCAAAGAACTGATGCCTTTAAACTGTGGTGTTGGAGAAGACTCTTTAGAGTCCCTTGGACAGGAAGGAGATCAAACCAGTCAATCCTAAAGGAAATCAGCCCTGAATATTCATTGCAAGGACTGATGCTGAAGCCCCAATACTTTGGCCACCTAATGCAAAGAACTGACTTATTGGAAAAGACCCTGATGCTGGGAAAGATTGAAGGCAGGAAGAGATGGGGACAAAAGAGGATGAGATGGTTGGATGGCATCTCCAACTCCATGAACATGAGTTTGAGCAAGCTCCAGGAGATGGTGTGGAGAAGGCAATGGCAACCCACTCCAGTACTCTCGCCTGGAAAATCCCATGGATGGAGGGGCCTGGTAGGCTGCAGTCCATGGGGTCGCTTAGAGTCAGACACGACTGAGTGACTTCACTTTCACTTTTCCTTTCATGCATTAGAGAAGGAAATGGCAACCCACTCCAGTGTTCTTGCCTGGAGAATCTCAGGGACAGGGGAGCCTGGTGGGCTGCCATTTGTGGGATCACACAGAGTTGTACATGACTGAAGCGACTTAGCAGCAGCAGCAGCAGCAGCAGCGGGGAGATGGTAATGGATAGGGAAGCCTGGCATGCTGCAGTCCATGGGGTCACAAAGAGTCGGACACAACTGAGCAATTGAACTGTAGTGTTTGCCAACAAGATTTATATAGATAGATAGGCTGAACCATGAGAGAAAAATTTGGAACCCTATTATGACAGTAGCCAGCTAACCCAAGAAAGCTTCACAATTGAGATTTAGTTTGGGGATTTGGGAAATTCAGGATGCCATGGAGTTTTTCTGGGTCTTTGTGTAGTCCTTGTTCTGAAATCAGATGTCTGAAAAGGAAATGTTTAAGAAAAATTGTTTATTAATTTGGCTGCGTCAGGTCTTAGTTGCAGCACGTGGGATCTTTTGTTGCAGCGCACAAGACTCTCTAGTTGTGGCTCAGAGGCTTCAGTAGTTCTATCATGTGGGCTCTCTAATTGTGGCAGAAGGGCTCCAGAGTGTGCAGTCTCAGGAGTTGAGGTGTGTGGGCTTAGTTGCTCTGCAGCATCTTAGTTCTCCCACCAGGGATCAAACCTACATCCCCAGCATTGCAAGGTGAGTTCTTAACCACTGGACCACCAGGGAAGTCCCCTACAAAAGCAAACTTGAGTTAGAGCAAACTTCACCTTCTCCTTGGAGACCCTGTGTATCTTTGAGGCTAAAGCTTTGACAGGTGGATGCTGTCTTTCTGTGAGGAGTCCTGTGAGGGGAGCAGCGAAGCAAGTCATGTACATGTTACAATAGGTTAGAGCCTCTAGAGAGCATTACATCATCTAAATAAAAATAAGCCTTTAGGATTTGTGAGAAATCAGGACTTTTAGTTAAACCTTAAATTACTGTTCAGATGTATTGTTGTCATTTCCGGTTAAAGGCAAAGAGATATTGATGGGCCTTATCCCTGGGGATGCTAAAAAAGATTAGAAAGACTGATGCTGAAGCTGAAGCTCCAATGCTTTAGCCACCTGATTCAAGAAGTCGACTCACTGGAAAAGACCCTGATGCTGGGAAAGATTGAGGGCAGGAGGAGAAGGGGGTGACAGAGGATGAGATGGTTGGATGGCATCATCAACTCAATGAACATGAGTTTGAGCAAACTCTGAGAGATAATGAAGAACAGGCAAGCCTGGTGTGCTGCAGTCCACGGGGTTGCAAAGAGTCGGACACGACAGCGACTGAACAACAAACGACAACAACAAAAATCACTCACAGTGAAAAGCTTGCTTTCAGTAAGAATGGGAGCTGGTACGGTGTGAGGGCTGGGAACAACAAGGTGAAGAGGGATGACAATCTTGTTTACAGTGTGGAGGTCTTGCACGTATCTCTGTCCATGGCCACTGGGTTTCCCGATGGGTAACTGCTTGCAGGACTAATACAAGGGATTATAACCCCTTGGGCTTTATAATCCTCTGTGGTTGGTCTGATTCCCTGTAAGCCCTCCTTATTTGTAGGGTATTCGTTAGTTCTGGGGTGAGGCTTTGAGAAATCCATTTGGATTTTTTTAGTCATCCCTTTATTTTATTTTTTAAGTATAGTTGATTTATAACAAACATTATATGAGTTTTAGGTGTACAACAATAGTGATTCACAATTTTTAAAATTTATATGTTATTTGTAGTTATTATAAAACAGTGGCTACATTCTCCGTGTTGTATTAATACAGTATTTGTGTTTGTGCTCTGTCGCTCAGTCGTGTCTGACTCTTTGTGACCCCATGGACTGTAGCCCACCAGGCTCCTCTGTCCATGAAATTTTCTAGGCAAGAATACTGGAATGGGTTGCCATTTCCTTCTCCAGGGGATCTTTTGGACCCAGGAATCAAACCAGTGTCTCTGGTGTCTCCTGCATTGGCAGGTGGATTCTTTACCACTGTGCCACCTGGGAAACCCCTATACAATATTTCTTTGTAACTTATTTTATACAGTGTGTGGGGAGGTTAGCTGATTTACTAAATTAACCAACTCCAGTATGAACATAGTTTCTCATGTTATTCTAGTTCTCTTTGCCAAAAGACAGAGGTCTCAGTTTAGTTCATTAATAAACCTAGAGTTAAAAGCCACATGTGTGGACTCAACATCCATGGGGAGACCAGAATTTTTCTTAAACATAATCTGGAATCAACAATAATATTCATGTACAGGTTCATTGCTATCTCTAGGCATTAGCTAACCCTGGGAGGGGCAATCCCTATCTGGTCAAGCAAAGCCCCAAAATGTCAAGGATCAATTACAGAAACTAGAAAATGTTTCAATATACAATATTTTTTCTTCTTCCAAATTGAGGTTAGATTATATATATATAGCATGTTATGTTTTCCATATAACATGAAATATGAGCATCTTTTCATGACAGGAGATATTGATCTACATATTTTAAATGACTACATAGTATTCTCCTGTATATACAATAAATTTAACCATTCTACAATGTATGAACTTGTAAATTGTTTCCAGTTTTTCATGATCAAGAACAATATGGTAGCGAAAATCCTTATCACTTTTTATGTGGGCGTGTAGCTTTATAAGAGACTTCAAAGTGGGATTTCTGGACCAAAGGGTTTACAGTTTACAAATTTGTAATTTAATAAGTTAAATACATAATTTAGTACATCTCAATTAAAATTTAATCTAGTTTAATTTCAAAAAAGTAAAACAATTCATATTTCCACCAGTATTGTAATGGAGAGGGCTCTTTTTCTCATACTCTCACTAATATAGGATTTTACCCATCTTTTAACTTTTAGTCAATTTAGGGAAAATATTTTAACTGTCAACCACTAAGGAAAAGTGAACCTATGTATGTGAAAAGAGTTCAAGGCAGAAAGGATTTGAAAGGGTAGAGTGATATTTTATTTTGATAAGTTACCTTCTACCAAGAAAATAGCTATAAACCTTCAGTATTATATAATTTCCAATGTCAATGTCATATGGTTCAAACTAATATTTAATTATAGAGTTTCAAAACATATAATGCAAAGATTCAGAAATGCAAAGGTAAATTTCTCAACCTGTACTTATCATAGAAATCTTTAAAATATTCCTTTCAAAGATGCACAGATCTGGAAGAATAAATAAAGATAAAGAGGATTTGGACAACATAATTAACAAGTTTGACCTACTAAATACAGGTAAGTAAACAGAGTATAATTTTTCTTTCTTTTACAAATTCCCATGGAATATTTAGTGCCTATTAGCACACACAGAAGCATCTTAGATTTATTGAAAAAGTAAGTTTTCTGGGAATAATGATTGATATTTTAACATATGAATAGTTTAGGTTATAACCTTCGGGGAAAGTGTCTATAGTAGGAATAAGCGAGAAAAGACAGGATATTCCAATCAGGTTTTGCAAACAGAGAAAAGCCAGCTACTAGGAAGAAAGCCTTGGCCTCCTGCATGGCTCCAGCTGGGACGCCTTGAGCTCTGGAGCCCCCAGGCCCATCTGTCTTGTCAGCACTCTTCTATTTCTAGGTTAAGGAGCTCAGCCTTCTCAGATGTGGCTTGAGAAACATAGCCTCCTAATCCAGGATTTAAGAAGACTTAGAAGTGAGGAGGAGGCAGGAGTGAACAGCAGAGAACAGTCTTCAGGGGTTGGCCCTGAGTGTGAGCGAGACACCCCAACTGAGCAGCCTCCTCCAAATCCTCCCACAGGCCTGATCTGACTGAGATCAAGGGCCACATATTGCCAGGAGGCAGGGAGCCCTGGATGCTTGGCCAGGGCTGTGGATGTCTTCACTTGCTTTCTGGGGGCAGGCATGCCAGACTAGGCCTGCACTTGATTTATCGGACTCTAGATCTGGAAGAAGTCTGATCAGCCTGGGATCACTGAGTCAACTTTGAAGATAAGATGGGGACCATATCTTTGTGTTAAACAGGTTTCTGCCTCGTTGTGACTCATAGTAAAAAACACCAAAGAAGGTAAGAACTTTCTTTCTAGCCTGATATACAGAAATGGTTGAGACCACGAGGGCAAAAAACTTCCATTTCACATGGGAAATAGATGCAGGTTTGGCCTGGGGAGAGAGTCAGAGCAGGCCCCTTTGTTTGCTGTGTGTGTTTCGAGGTCTTCAAGTCCTGGGTGATGAATCTTCCATTTCTTGGGTTTACTTAATGGGCAGATAAAGAATCACCTACATTTCAGGGAGAAAAAAAAAGATAATGCTGGACTTCACTTTGCGCTCCCATTGCAGAGGGCACAGGTTCAATCCCTGGTCAGGGAACTAAGATCCCACATGGTGTGGCAAAAAAAAAAAAAAAAAAGATAATGTCAGCTATAGATGATACTAAGTTAGATCCTAGAAGGCAAGGACTCTCACCCGTGCAGTGTAAACATGCCAGTCACCTGAGAAGGTGGCTCAGCTGGGGAATCACCAGAGAGGCATCTTTTAGTCATTTACTGAATGATGCTGCTTTAACAGTCTGAGGCCACATCAAGCTCATTTTTCATCTTTGATCTTACAGTTTTCACTGTTTCAGATTTTGCCCTGAGAATGGTTTTACTTCTTTCTATTCTGTGCACTTCCAAAACCCAAACATTTTAGTATACAGCATGGCTCTATAGGCAAGTAACCAATGATGAAGCAAGCTGTGACTCATTGGTGGAGTCAATCATTATTGAAGTCCCTTCCAGCTCTAGAACTACAGGTATCTAGGTGTATTTTGATTGGTTTGGTCATAATGGCTTCTCACTTTACCTCATAACATCCCTTATATCTGGGAACCATTTTGAAGATTAAAAAGATATACTGCTTTTTTTCTTTATTTCTTTATTGTTAACCAACATAAGCTAGGGGAACCTTTCATTTTGATATGCAAGGGGTAAAGATAACAACTCTTTGACCATCCTTGATATAATAACCTTCAAAAATAAAGTTGAATGGGATAAAAGTAAGGGAGGGGAAAAATATAGAAGTCAAATCTACTCTTGATATTTAGTCAGTACATCTCACAATGCTTCCTGTAGAAGAGCTAGAGAAAGTTTCATCTATGTGGTATAAAAATAAACCTGGCATAAAATTTATTCAGTGACTTTTTAATGACTCTCCACTCTGTGTCAGGTACTGTGCTATAAATCCTGGAGATAAAAATGATCAATTTGTTAACATACAGTCTTTGCTCTCAAGGATCTCACAGTCTAATGATAAAGACACAAAATAGAAAACTATAATATGGTGTTACAGTGATGAAAATGTTGACAAAAATTCAATTAATTATCAAGAAAATATTCTTTTTTTTATTTGAGCCAAAGTGAGGATTGCAACCCAGGAAGCAAATTCTCAGAAAGCTCTGAGTACTGTTCTGCCTCTTGAAGGCACAGTCATATATATTTTGGAGACAAAGGATCATACATACATCAAAATAGCTAATTGGATTCTTGGCAAGGACTGATAGTCAATTCTGCTAACTGCTAAGTCAATTCAGTCGTGTCCAATCTGTGCAACCCCATAGATGGCAGCTTACCAGGCTCCCCTGTCCCTGGGATTCTCCAGGCAAGAACACTGGAGTGGGTTGCCATTTCCTTCTCCAAGGCATGAAAGTGAAAAGTGAAAGTGAAGTCACTCAGTCGTGTCTGACTCTTAGCGACCCCATGGACTGCAGCCTACCAGGTTCCTCCGTCCATGGGATTTTCCAGGCAAGAGTACTGGAATGGGGAGCCATTGCCTTCTCTGGATAGTCAATTCTAGGTTGTCTAATAGGACTTTGACAATTTTACCCTGTATGTACATTGTGCATGCCCATTGTTTAATGCTGACCTGTAAATATAATCAATAGTTTCAAGTCATTTAGACATCATTGATTTAGTTGGAGTTTTGAATATACATTGAGAGGCACAAGAGATTATTACTCTATGAATGACACAGAGCCCAGCCAATATAGATAGCCAACAACAATAGCGAAGTCAGAAGCAAAGATTTAAGCTGTGACTCCTCAGGGCTTACTCATTTACCCAGAATTTCATTTAGACTAGAAAGGAGATTGTTCAGTGAAGAAATCTGATTTTATATGTGAGTCAGTAGATAGTTAAATTGGCAGACTAATCTGGTATTAAAGCACAATTTCAGTCTGAATTATAGAACAAGTTTCCCATTACAAAACAGTTTTAAAAATCAAGAGGCATTTGATTTTGCAACATCACTTTCCCATTATAGAAACTTCAGAATTGAGTAAATTAATCAAATGTAGTAAACAAATATGGTATATGCTAAAAGGGAAACATTTTATAGATTAGAAGAACATCTGAGGTCAGTGAAAAGAATTATGAGGGGCCTGTTGTTGTTTGGTCACTAAGTTGTGTCTGACTCTTTGCAACCCCATTGATTACAGCATGCTAAAAATTAAAAAAAAAAATTTATATCAGCCTTTTATTGACTAAGGAATTTGATGATAGATCTAACCATTAGTTAAATTGTCTCCAGTGACTATACTTTGTGACAACTTTAAATAATTTTCCTTCCATCTGGATAGGAAAGATAGGATTTCCTTTCATCTCATCTTTTCCTTCCAAAAGGATGCCTAGAAATAAAACAGTAACTTTAACTTTTAGTAGAGAGTTAGAAGGCAATGGCACCCCACTCTAGTACTCTTGCCTGGAAAATCCCATGGACGGAGGAGCCTGGTAGGCTGCAGTCCATGGGGTCGCTAAGAGTCAGACACGACTGAGTGACTTCACTTTCACTTTTTACTTTCATGCACTGGAGAAGGAAATGGCAGCCACTCCATTGTTCTTGCCTGGAGAATCCCAGGGATGGAGGAGCCTGGTGGGCTGCCATCTATGGGGTCGCACAGAGTTGGACATGACTGAAGCGACTGAGCAGCAGCAGCAGCAGATATTTGGTAAACAGTCAACTGAACTGGTAAGGTCTTACAAGCCTGGTCCAGATGCTTGGGTTAGCTGTCTGCTACTGTTATCATCTTCTTCTCATCCTAGGCTTGGTGATTCTTGAATTAGTTGAAGTCAGGTGCTAGAAACAGGCTCGAAGTCCATTTGGGTGGAGGGGCCTTTTTAAAATGAGGGATGTGAAGGAATTCCCTCACCTTCCAGTGGTTAAGATTCAGTGCTTTCACTGCTGGGGCATGGGTTTGATCTCTGGTTGGAGAACTAAGATCCTGCAAGCCACACAGTGCAACCAAAATAAGTAAAATGAGAGCTGTGAATCCATTAATGTCTACCTGCATATGGATTAGTTAATAATACCTGAAAAGGTTCTTGCCATCATGGCTACGAAGAATCTTTAATTTTGTGTCCTTTCCAATAAACAAAACCTTTATGTTGTAATCCATGATCCTTAAGGTTTTCATATAGAAGCTTGCTGTAAAAAGAGTTGGTTGCCATTTTTTAAGTGTCTTAATAAGGCTCTAAATAATGTAATAATATTTCTTTTCAACTGCTGTGGGTGAAAGTTTCCAAAAATACTGGTTTTCCATAAAACCATTTTCTCAGATGCCCAGTGGGTTAAAGAATATACATGTTGGAGTAATAGCAAATGTGCTTCAATAGACACTATAAGGTTTTTTTGGGGAGGGGCATTTTATCAGGTCTAAACCATATTTGTGTGATGGAGTTAATTTTCCCTTTTTGGTGCTATATGGTATCTGTTTCTTTTCTTTCATGGTAGATTCCTGAGCCTGTAGAAAAAAATCTTATTTCCTTTGCAGGGTTAATAGAGAGCCGTGAACATTCTCAAGGCTGGGCAGAACCAGTGTTTAAAGTTGCTTCTTTGACTATAGTATCAGCAAACTGATTTGCTTTAGCTTCCACAGTGTCAGATTCGGAATGCCGTGGTGTTTTCATAATGGCTCACTGTTTTGGCGGTTGTATAAGAATGAACAACTCTGCGACCTGTTTTCCATTTTTGCGGGGGAGTTGGGGGTTCAGCCTGGGTTAAGGCAATTAGTTCAGCTTGTTGTGCTCACTTTCTTTCTGATCAATAAGAGCTCTTAGTTATGTCCATTGTGGGCGTTATTGCATAACCAGCTCAGTCATGTCCTGTTCACCCCTTAAGTAGGATCCATTTGTAAATCAAGAAGTTCAGCCTATCAATAGAATCTTCTAAGTCATTTCTGGGAGCAAAAAGATAATCTGCTAACAAAACACAGTTTAGTTGTTTTCTTCCTATAGGACTGGAAACAAAACTGTAAGGTTAAGGTTATTATATAGACTCAAGATAGTATTAGGTGCAGAAAACAATACTTCATAAGAAGTTAGGTGGCATACAGAATGGTGCTAAATGTGGTGAGAATTTAGAACAGACTCAACTGAGTGTGGCACATCACTCGTTAAAGGAGACACCATTACTATTTATTCAGTATCCTTATATAAGAGAGCCCTTGCTGAAATAGCCCACATACAAGGTGGAAGTCCTTTTATTACAGAGTCCAAGTTAGTTTTGGAGCGTAAAAGCAAGTCATCTACAAGCATTTTGGGGGAAGTATCAGAGTGGGACAGTAGCTATCTGTAAGTGACAAAAGGCTTAAAAAGCATCATTAAAGACCTGATTATAATGCAGTCATCAAGGAAATTTGGCTATTTCTGTGACATTTGAAATTTTAAGATAATAACTAGAATTATGACTGACAATATACCAGGACACTTCAAATTTTAGGAACTTCCTATAATTTCTAGAACATTTATATTAATAATGTTTACCCATAGAATATAACTTAACAAGGTTTATTGTTACTCATTTGACAATGTTTTCCATGTAATTTAGCAGACCAAATAAACTTGATTAGTTTAATATCTCTCTTTGAGATATTCAGGGGGTCCTTTGAAGGATCCCACGGTCAGTAAGAGGTCAAGAAAACTTCCTTTAGAATCTGAGAAAGTTTGTCAAAGATATCAAAAGGTTTTAAATGTTTGACAAGTAGGATCATAAGTTACTATGAACAATGTTTATTCACTTAACCAAAATGATGATAAAAGATTTCAAAGGCACGTAGAGAAAGTTACTGGTAAAGAAATTTCACAATCTGTTATTAAAAGCAGATTAACATTCAAGAAAACCTAGAGAAGAAACAAATTCTAGTTTTATCCTATTAAAAATAATCTAGAGAAAAAATGATATAGACATTCACTGGATTTTCATCATTTAACTTATCAGACCTCTAAAGTTTCAAGTTGCCAAAAGTATGGAGAAACTGTTTTTAGGTAGACCTACCATAAAACATAATTATTCTTAAATAGTTTACGCAAAAGTTTTTACTCTCATTTATCTCTTTCATTACTTGTGAAAATATAATCAGGCCATTAATTTTCTTGTTGACAGATTTTATAACATAGATAAATAAGCTTATTGACTTTCAGTAAACCTATGTACAATGAAAATATTGTATTTAATGTTGTTATACCTAACTTTACAGTGAAAGCCGCTCAGTCGTGTCTGACTCTTTGCGACCCCTTGGGCTATACAGTCCATGGAATTCTCCAGGCCAGAATATTGGAGTGGGCAGCCTTTTCCTTCTCCAGGGGATCTTCCCAACCCAGGGATCAAACCTAGGTCTCCCACATTGTAGGCAGATTCTTTATCAGCTGAGCCACAAGGGAAGCCCACTCAACTCTAAAGACATGTCTATATTAATTAAACTATCAGTTTAAACTTGCTTTTTTTTCAGCAAAGATTAATCCTAGATCACACCACCCTTTAAAATTTTGAGTGAGTCTGTTACATATAGAAATATTTGATTTGTAAGCACTTACTTCTAAATCAATTAAATAAAGCTCTTTTACAAATTAATTTTAATAGCACCATCCAGAGATAGGGATGTATTGTATTTATAACATATACACAATCATATGTATATCCAGATAGACACAGAGTCTGATAGCTTTTTTGCTTGATTTTTAAAAAGCTTCCCACCCTCTTTTTTTTCCCCTTTTAGTTTTTTTTTTTTAATGCACGAATTGCAACTTTATTTTTTACACTTAAAGGGTGACGAGAAACCATTACTAATCCTATTAAAGAAAATCTAACACAACAGCTCAATTGAAAAGTGTGGTAAGCATATTTACTCATTAAATACTATTCTTTCTAGAACACAACATGGAAATATCTAGCATGCATGTTTAATCTCAGTACAATAGATTCAAAACCAAATATACATGTCACATGCGTTGAGGCTAGATTACAAGTTATCATAGTCATTGTCATCGTCATCATCGTCATCATCATCAATGTTTCCTTTTCAATGCGTTTGATGCTTCATTGGCAGTATTTTGTGATGAGACCATGTTAGTGGTAATAAGAATATTTTTGGACCCAATTAATGATGGTTAATTAGAACATTCTGAACAGCTGATGTTGCAGGAATTGATGCTTTTACAGCTGGGGACTGTGAAGTGGGCATCTGTACTGTGAACCTTTGCCCTGTGAGGGACACTGGAGTCCCTACTTTAGTTGAAACGGACATAGCTTGTGGGGTTGGTGTGCCAAGCGTGGGAGTACTTGGTCTGCTAGTAGCTGAACCAACACTTAACCGTGGAACCGTTATTCTTCCTGCAGAAGTAGATGCTTTTTTTTGTAAAGACTTAAGTCTATAATTTGGAGCAGTCAAGCAATACCTATCAGGTGGCAATCTAGGACCTGAGTATGGCTTGATCAATGGCAAAGGGGTTTGATTTCTTTGCCTTGCAATATCTAATAAAAAATCTCTTGGGGGAGGAGCGGTGAAAGACTGGTCAGCACGACACTGGCTTGCCAATCGCACATCATCTGCGTCAACAGTAGCTTTCTTAGCATGACTTGAATAAATTTTTGCATCATCTAGAATTGTGGTTACATATCGGAAGGCAAACTCCAGCATCTGATTTATAACTCTTGGTTCATATTCTGTAATCCCCATATCCTTCAGGATTTGTGCCATCATCTGTGCATCTTTCGGCATGCTCTTGGGAGAAGCCATCTTGCCAGACTCCATGATATCCGGTGATCAAACTTCTCGAGCTAAGTCACCCACATTAACGTATTTCAGTCCTGATCTTGATGCAAGTTCTTTGCCTAAGGTAGTTTTTCCAACCCCTGGTGTACTGGTGAGAAGGATGTTTGGAAGCAACATGGTCCTCGCCGCACTGGCTCCGTACGCCTCTGCCCCCTTTTAGTTTTAAATTCTACTTTTTGAGCCAAGGCTGTAGTTATAGGCAATGTGGGCTGTGTTTACATTTCAAGGACATGATAAGAGTTATAACTTTAAGCTTTCTCCTAGGAATAATTTTGTTCTCTTAGGGTCAGAATTTTGAAAAGATGTTTTATCAAGGAGGCTTTCCCTATAGTTTTGGAATGTCGAGTCCCATCCTGACCATTTAAGAGTTAAATGTAAGCAGTGACTTTGTTCTAATTGTCCAGGAAGCCAGCTGGGGTTCTAGGAGTGACTGCCCATCTGAAGCTGTTCAGCCTCTGAAGCATGGTTTCTCATTATTCATTTGGTAGCCTATTTCAGATATAATCTGAACAACTGAGGGCAATGTGATGGATCGAATGTGTGCTGCTTCTGACTCCCTAAGGAGTTACCCTTGGGTCCGTTCGACTCTCTTACAAGTCTGGGTTTCTCCCTCCAGCAGCCTGAAACTGCCGTGGGTGCTCAGAGCACTGGGTGATCAGCCTTATTGTGCCCTTGGTGAGCAGAATTTCCTTGACGATTGTAGTGGGATGTCCTGTAGGACCAGCATGAGTCATGAGAGTTGATTCTCAGATCCTTCTGCCAGCTTCTCAGTCACCTGAAGACACATTATGGCTAGAAGAAGTCAAGTCCCTTTTCTTCAGAGCTGAGCGGGTTCAGTCTTTCATTTCACCAGCAAACAATTTGTTCAGACCATATGAACATACTCTTTCCAATTTAAGCCAAATTGTTAAAGAGGACATCCAACCCAGTTTACTAAGAAGTTCCTCCTAGGTGCGTGCCTGCCTGGGAATTTCCACTTAGGCCCCTGCCTAGGAAATAGACCAGTATCCCCTTAGGATTCCAAGTCCCAAGAGAAACAGCTTGAATAAAATTCAGGACATCATTTAAAGCAATGATGTCTGGCTATCGGGAGAAGTCATCAAAAACACCTGAGGAATACTAAGACGTGGACAAGGCTTAATGGGCCCATGCTGGTACCAAGCGCTGGTTCAAGGTAGACTCCAGATGTCAGCTGCTGGGTGTCTCTGAAGCTTGCCGGCTACCCCTAGAAAATGTCAAGGAAAATTCAGTTATCAAGTTAAGAAGAAAAAAAAATCATTTTATTTGAGCCAAACTGAGGATTATAAACCAGGAAGCAGCTTTTCCGAAAGCTCTAAGGACTTGCTCCACTTATTAGAAGTCAAAGGCGTGGTTATATCCATTTTAGAAACAAAGAATCATAATCAAAATGACATATTGATATTTTACATAAAGTTCAGCAAGGATACATAGTCCAGGTAAACACAAGGATACATAGTCCAGGTAAACACGTGGTGCAAAGCGAGCTGGGAAAGAGTGCTATTCATTTAAGAAGTTACACTGTACTAAGACAGAAAAAATACCACTCTTGACGTTTCAGCGGGCACTCCCACCTCCCAGAAGAGGTCTGGTTCTTGTGGAGGCACACTCTACAGCAGAGAGAGGAGGAGACCCAAACCAACACAGAGAGAAGTTTGTATTCAATTTTTCTTGTCCTGTCTTAAAATGTAAATTACATTGCATCAGAGATGTGACTAGGACATGCAGAAGTTCAGAGGAAAGGCATGTCAAACTTGCTTCTTTAAGGAAGATGATGCCTGAAGTGCATCTTTACTCATTACTTAAGAAATGAGTAAAGTTAGTCAAGGGTCAGCTAGGAAGAACATACTCAGTAAAGGCAAAAACGCCCTAGGGGACTTCTCTGATAGTCCAATGGCTAAGACTTTGCGCTCTCAAAGCAGGGAGACTGGATTCGATTCTGGTCAGGGAACTAGATGCCATGTGTCAGAATTAAAGAACCCACTTGCCGCAACTTAAAAAAAAAGCTTCTCCCTGAAAGAAAAAAAAAAAAAAAATTCTAGGTAAGAGCTGTGTTGAAGAAAGGAGAAAAGGAGAAGGCTTTTGGGAAGATGAGTTGTATTTGTGTTGCATGGAGTCTGAGGCACCCCAAAGTTTAGCAGGAAGCTGGGTTTGCAGGGCTGAAGTTTAGATTTAGTCTGAGATGGAGATTTAAGAGGGAGGGAGTAATAGTTGAAAATGTGAGTTGATTCAGTTAATGTAGGAAGCATATACAGAGTGAGAAAGCAGACAGTTGAGAGTAGAATACAAGTAAAATTGACATTCAAGGGATGGATAGAGGAAAATGAGCTCAAGAAGGAGAGAAAACAAATTAAATGAAATAAAATTCATTTTATAGCAACACAAGAAAAAATTCAATATAAATTTTCGCTGCCCTTGACCTCCTTTCTGCCCACACTGTGCATTGTATATCTGCAATATGCATCAGCCAGACCTCCCCCATTAACAGGAATGCCTGCTCCACCCAAAGAACAACATTCTCCTAGCACCAACAAGACGACTCCTTAAAGATAACATTCCTTCTTGAATCTGTAAGGGGCCACATGACCAACCACTCTACACTTGCAGACCTAGATTGTGTAAACTGTCGATAATACATCATTTGATGTACAGCCCTCTGTCTCAAAAAAAAAAACAAAAAACGTATATAACAGTGCCTTGATTTCTCACCAGTGGAACAGTTCTCAGAGCTTTCTGAGGTGCTCTTCCCCAGTTATACTCCTCAAATTTGGCTCAAATAAAATTTTCCAATTCTTTCTTAGAGTGGCTGATTAATTTTTTGTCAACATACAAAAGAGTAGACTCATGGAGACCCATGAAGTAAAATTTAAATCAAGGTACTACTTATGATTTGCTATTCTGGCAAAGTCAGGGCTGACAAGATGAAGCATTGGGGACATCAGCAAAAAATGTTTTGATCAATAGTGGGGATGAAAAATATGATGTTAAGAGGAATTAAGGAGAAGATAAGTGGTCTGCTCTGGAGAAGTCTGGATGAGAAGGAAATAGAGGTCGGGTTATAGCTGGAGGGATAGAGGAGGTCAAAGGATGGTGATGATGAACTGCTCTGAGATGAGACTTCAGCATGTTTTTAGACTGAAAAGGAGAAGCTAGTAGGAAGGCTGAAGACATGGGAGAGAGATGAGATAACGCAGGGAGGGAGTTTTCAGGGGAAGGACATCTCGTGCTGGGGAGGTGTGGAGGAGGGTGCTATCACATGATAACTTTATATATATTTTTATGATGTGGGAGACAAGGCTCATAGGTAGTTTGCTCTACCTGAACTAATATTCTACCCAAATCTCCCTGTTGCAGGTTCCCTCTTCCTTTTGTCAGCAAACAATTCACTCTCCCTTGGACCTGCTATCTGCATCCTGCAGAAACATCGCACTTAAGTTATGGGAAGCGGCACCTCAACCCAACACCATTTTGCTTTCCAGAATGCAGAGAAAGGTATGTGCTTCCCACCTTCAGCCTAACTGTGGGGACCTCAGTGGAAGCCTACATTGCACAGGGAGGGGCTTCTCAGGGTGGACGGGAAATCATTATATTGCTCCTCATGCTGACTCTTGAAAATCAGCTTCTCCTCCTTGTGACATGACCACAGGATACTCAGCTGAATATCTTAGGACTTGATGAACTATATTTAATAGAATTAAAATTTACTCAAGGAGTCAGTGTTGTCCATTGGGGTTTACCCCAAACTCCATCTTTACAAATAAAAGAAATAAGATTGGGCAAAAGGAGATGAAAGAGCATTCCAGGTAGAGGGTAACAAGGTCATGAAGTAGGCAAAAAGAAAGGCATTTTCAAGGAACTGAATGGTTGATGTGAATAAGATGGAGAATGGCATGGCATGAGGCTGCGGAGCTGTGCAGATCCCAGATCACTCAGGAGCAGCTAGGATTTAAACTTCATTCTAAAGGCTTGAAGAACCATTGCAGAATTCAAAACATACATAAAAGACTCTTCTGGCTTCCATGAAGAAGGGATTGTGTCAGGGATTGGAGTGGGTGGTGGAAGAGTAGAAGGAAGAACAATTTAGAAGCTAAAGGTCCGTATAGTCAAAGCTGTGGTTTTTCCAATAGTCATATATGGATGTGAGAGTTGAACCATAAAGAAAGCTGCTGCTGCTACTGCTAAGTCACTTCAGTCGTGTCCAACTCTGCGCGACCCCATAGACGGCAGCCCACCAGGCTCCCCGTCCCTGGGATTCTCCAGGCAAGAACACTGGAGTGGCTTGCCATTTCCTTCTCCAATGCATGAAAGTGAAAAGTGAAAGGGAAGTCGCTCAGTTGTGTCCGACCCTTAGCATGGACTGCAGCCTACTAGGCTTCTCCATCCATGGGATTTTCCAGGCAAGAGTACTGGAGTGGGGTGCCACTGAGCACCAAAGAATTGACACTTTCAAACTGTGGTGCTAGAGAAGACTCTTCAGAGTCCCTTGGACAGCAAGGAGATCAAGGCAATCAATCCTAAAGGAAATCAACCCTGAATATTCATTGGAAGGACTGATGCTGAAACTGAAGCTCCAATACTTTGGCCACCTGATGCAAAGAGCTGACTCAATGGAAAAGACCCTGATGCTGGGAAAGATAGAAGGCAGGAGGCGAAGCGGGCAACAAAGGACAGATGTTGGGTAGCATCACCAACTCAACGGACATGAGTTTGAGCAAGCTGCAGGATATGGTGAAGGAAAGGGAAGCCTGGCATACTGCAGGGGTCACAAAGCGTTGGACACAACTGAGTGAACAACAACAAAAGTCATCTAAGCAAGAGATGATAATGCCACGGTCCAGAGTTGGTGGCTATAGCGATGGGAGAGAAGAGGATGAATTCCCACAATACTCAGGAGGTGGAATGGACAGCGTCCACCTGATTACGTGTGTGGGGGTGGGGAGAAGGATGAATCAAGATTTATGTCCGGGGTACTTCCTGGTGGTCCAGTGATTAAGAATCCCCCTGCCAATGCAGCCTGGAGAAGGGAATGGCAACCCACTCCAGTAGTCTTGCCTGAAGAATCCCATGGACAGAGGAGCCTGGAGGGCTGTAGTCCATGGGGTCACAAAGAGTTGGACACGACTGAGCAACTACACTTTTTTCTTCTTTCTGCCAATGCAGGGGATGCAGCTTTGATCCCTGGTTGAGGAACTAGGATCCCACATGCTACAGGGCAGCTAAGCCTGTGCACTGCAATGAAGATCCAACACAGCAGTCAAAAAAACAAACAAGCAAAAAAAAAAAAAAATTTGAGCAACAAAGTATTAGCAAAAAAAAAATTGACGTCCAGGTTTCTAGATACCTGTCCTGTGCTTAGTCATGTCCAACTCTTTGCAGACCATGGACTGTGGCCTACCAGGCTCCCATGTCCATGGAATTTTCCAGGCAAGAATACTGGAGTAAGTTGCCATTTCCTACTCCAGGGATCAAACCCACGTCTCTTTCTCTTGGGTCTCCTGCATTGGCAGGCGGATCCTTTACCACTGAGCTACCTGGGAAATCCAGCGTACCTGGGTAGGTGATAATGCCAATTTCTGACATAAAATTAATGGAGAAGAACCAAGCTCAAGTAGAATGAAAGTGATGATTTATACACATTGGGTTTGAGGTGCCTATGTAACGTGCAGGTGGAAGTGCTGAGAAGACAGTTGCATATTCAGATCTGGTTTTTGAAGACGTCAGTGGAGATCCATGCCTTTGGAAGGCATCAGACAGAGTATGGGTGATTGTTGAAGCCATGGGGGTCACTGACGTAGCCTAGAGTGAGAGTAAAGACAGAGCAGTGAAGGATTCTAGTACTTAAGCATCAGGTCGAAGAGAATGAGGCAACCAAAGGTAGAAGGAAGCAAGGGAAATGATGATCGCACCTTGTTTCTATGGGGCTTCCCAGGTGACTCAGCTGGTAATAAATCTGCCTGCAGTTTGGGAGACCTGGGTTCGATCCCTGGGTTAGGAACATCCCCTGGAGAAGGGAATGGCTACCCATTCCAGTATTCTGGCCTGAAGAATTCCATGGACTGTATAGTCCATGGGCTCACAAAGAGTCAGACATGACTGAGCGACTTTCACTTTCACTTGTTACTATGAGCTTAAGTATCTTTATAAACTCATGGCCTCCCTTCTAGTTTGGCAACACATCCCAGGCTCATCTTGCATATTTTTGTCTCCAGATTAGAAATCACTATTTCTCCAGGGTTTGGGGTATTTGCTACCAGGTTGGTCATTACTTCCTATACTTTTTCAATGAACAAATCTGGAAAATGTGCATTATTTTAATAGACAATTTATACTTAGGATCACAGTAATTTTACCTAACAACTTTGACATTCTATCTCCTTGCTCTTTATTAATAATGATACCAGTATGGTATTATTTACTTTGTCCTACAGTATATAAATCAGTATCAGAAATACAATAACAGTACTATTACAACAATATGATAACTGAAAACTCCTTAAGACTTCTTTGTAGTTCTTTTTGCCCATTGAGTATATCCACTTAGGCATATACAATTCCTGAATTTTCAAGTCATTTGAAAGAACTCCTTTCTACATGGTTATGCCACCAGTGCATATACAAGGTTAGATTTGCTTGTTTAACATTTGCTTTTTAAACACTGATTTTTTTTGTTTTGATTTAAATTTGTTTTATAATTTTATAAAACATGTCTACAACTCACATTCCAATTATCTGGTGCTGCATAATAAACGGCCTCAAAACTTAGTGGCTTAAGACAACCATTTTATTCTGCTCGTGATTTTGTGGGTCAGGAATTTGCCAAGGGCACAGCTTGATGGTTTGCCTGTGACCCTCAGGACAGCTGCAGCTGGAGGTTCAGCTTCCGGGATGGTTCTTCACCTGGACCTCTGTCTCCCCAGCTGGTTGCCTGGTCCTTAGTGTGGAGTTTTCGCAGCCAGGTGTGTCTGTAACTTTTCCCATAGGATGTGCTCTGCACAAGGCTGAGGAAGGGAAACCCAAGGATCTTATATTGCACGGTAGGGAACGGAGGATGGAGTGGAGGTCCTTAGACTACGCTGTGCCTCACAGCGCCCATCTCAGTGAAGGGTAACCCAGGTTCTAGATGGAGGCTTGGGAGAGCGGACACAGAGGTACTACCTGCTTGCCCTGCCCTGAGCAGCCGAAGCGGAGCGGAGTACATGTCTAGTCGGCACCATTTGCCTTAAAACGCCTGAGGCAAGGAGTTACCAAACAACATTTTCACGGAAACTTGGTGGCCATGATGTTCCTCAGTGTTGCTCACACTTCAGCACAAGTGAGGATGATGCATGGAGCTTGTTAACCCTGCAGATTCCTGGGTTCCATGTCAGAGTCATAGTGAGGAGCAGATGTCTGTGTGTTTGCCCTGAATTCCTAAAGAGTTACTTTAGGTAAGGACCACTTATTCTGGATGTTGCTTTCACTATTCTGAATGGGGATTTACATAATTTAGTCTTCGTCGCTTATTATTTTGTGAGTGCCTTTGGAACATACTTAGTGTATGGCGTTTTTTTCCTCACAGAAAATCAAATTCAGCTTTGCTTAAATTCTTCTCAAGGTTCTCTTTTCCCACTCACTGTTGGATCTCGTCTTAGGGATATCAGCAGGAATTCCAAGAGCTCTCTAATGCCAGCTAAATATATTAAATCAATCGCTCTGCTTTTCACGAGGTTGACCTGAATGAACCTGCCGGGTTTCCTTTGTAATCCAGCTTTATCCACAAAGGCTCCATTCATCCCCGGGGGCACTTTCAGGCCCAGGAGTTTAAGGAGAGTCTAGTCACTCATGTGGACAGCTGTCCTCTTCTCTGGCAGCAGTAGTTGACTGCAGGTCCTAAAGCTCAAAGGAAGAATGAAACCTCCTCAAGCCATCCTATAGTACATGAGCACCCAGCACAGGTCTTAAGTCCACAGACTGCCCTTCATCCTGGACAGTCAGCAGCATCCTGGATGTGAGGTGATGGGGGTACAAGCCACAGGGATAGAGTGAATATGGGGACAGCAAGCACTGACCGCCAACTGACATGATACTATGTGGTGATGCACGTGTGTATGTTTATTCCCCCCACTCATCATCTAGCTCGTCTTCTTTTCTAGATGAGGACTCTGAGCCCAAAAAAGTTGATTGGACTGAGGCTACATAGCTGGTCAGGGCATTTCCAGGCTCAGAACCACACTCCTGACATCCCGTGTATTGTTTTAGTCGCTCAGTCGTGTCCAGCTCTTTGCAATCCCATGGACTGTAGCCCGCCAGACTCCTCTGTCCATGGGGATTCTCCAGGCAAGAATACTGGAGTGGGTGCCCATGCCCTTCTCAGGGGATCTTCCCAACCCAAGGATCAAGCCCGGGTCTCCTGCATTGCAGGCAGATTCCTTACCATCTGAGCCACCTGGTATCAAAATATCCTCCCCACCCTGGGACCCCCTGCATCATCCCACCCCATTTTTTTATTTGCATTTGAATGTGTTTATTTTATACAGTATTTATTGTAAATAAATGTATTTATTTATTTTATACAGTTTTCAAAGGTGAATTTCCATTTACAGTTATTGTAGAGTATTGGCTATATTCCCTGTGTCGTACAGTATATCCTTGCAGCTTATTATACACCTAATAGTTTGTACCTCATACTCCCGACCTCTGTATTGCCCCTCCCCACTTATGTCTCCCACTGGCAACCACTAGATCTGTGAGTTGTTCTCTAGATCTGCAAGTTTGCTTCCTTTTTGTTATATTCCCTAGTTTGTTGTATTCTTTAGATTCCACATGTGTGATATCATACAGTATCTGCCTGTCTCTGACTTACTGCATTTAGCATTATGCCCTCCAAGTCCATCCAAGTTGCACACACACACACACACACACACACACACACACACACACATGTGGCAAAACTTCATTCTCTGTTAACGGCTGAGTAATATCTGCATCTTCCCACTCTTCAAGTATACTGCAACCTTGCAGCCTCCCCAGTTTACATATCCTTCTCAGAATCCGAGCTTTCCACCTCTACATGTATAAATGGTTTCATCAAACAGTGGGAATTCCAATAACCCTCCAGTGATATGAGTATAACTAACAGGTAAAACTGGAGGAGGGATGGGGGCTGGAAGGGGGACTCGGGCTCCCTGGCCATCAGTGGGGCAGATCCTTCCTATTTGATGGCAAAATGTAGTGCTTTCCCCCCACCACCCTCAGCTCCCCGCTAGGCCCCAGGAGTCCCGTCTCACAAACTGGCTTTTCCATCTGTGTCACAGCCTTCAGGGCAGCGGCCCTGATCCAGAGGTGGTACCGGCGCTACGTGGCCCGCCTGGAGATGAGGCGGCGCTGCACCTGGAGCATCTTCCAGTCCATCGAGTACGCCGGGCAGCAAGACCAGGTCAAGGTGCGCCGGGATGTGGGACGGGACCACTCCAGCTCTGCCCCCCAGCCCCCGGAGCAGCAAGCCCCAGGGGCCTGGAAGGATGTGGATCGTTCCTGGGTTCCCCTTCTGTCTCTAAAGCCTTGTCTGCTTGGGTTTCTCTGCAGCTCCACAATTTCTTCAGCTACCTTGTGGATCACTTCACCCCCAGCAGTCACAACGAGAGTGAGTATGAAATGCCACCCGGCAGGTCCTCTGGTCTGAGGGTCAGAGACAGCAGGGTGAGGTAGGGGGGTGCACGGGGAGTGAAAATGTGAATCTCGTGATGGCCAGGGAATGAGCAAGGAGGTTCTCCTGGAAGCAGACCTGGAGACGAGAGTTTGAGCACAAGGAGTTTATTTGGTAAATACAAGAAGCACTGAGAGGTGGAGGAGGGGCTCAGGAAAGGGGAGGCACACAGTGAAGGAGTGGGTAACTAAACCAGCAGTTTGTCAGGGAAATAACGCAAAACACAGCCCAGGAAGCCTCCAACCTGAAGGCAGCGGGATCTAGAGTCTCTGTCAACTCCTGAGAGTCACTGATGGGAGCTGCTGGGAGGGGCGGATGGGAGGGTCATTGCTGTGCATCTGGCCTCTCTGCTGATCCAGGGGAAGCCCTCAGGCAGTGATCCTGGGGCAGCCTTTGGAAATCAATTGCCTGAGTCTGAGGCATCTGCCGCACTAAGTACCCCAGAAATGCCTGTGAATTTCCGCTTAAAATTTTCTCTTAAGAAAATTAAATGTGCATTAAGTTTTTAAAACACCATCCTTGTAGAGAAGGGGGACAAAAAGAAGCAAATGTAGAAAAATATGGGAAACCTATTGAAAATATGTTCATTTCCCCAGTACCCCTTTCCTCCTGCTTACCAACCTAAGCCCCTGAATCTCTGTACTTTCTAAGTCAGTCAGTCTTTTAAAATAGACGTCAAATGGATTTGACATGATAACATAACCTTTCTCCTGTCCATCCTAGTTTCTTATGACCTGGTCTTCTCCTTTCTCCTCCCCGGTGTTGGCGGCCTTGCCCAACCGGCCACGTCCCCTGCAAGTAAGGTCCAGGAAATGGACTCTCTATTGCTTGAGCCTGCAGGCCTGCTCTAAGCCAGCCCACCCTTTCTGTGCTGCCTAGGGGACTTCCTGAACCGCATGTTCACTGAGGAGCAATCCCCCCAGGCCTCCGAAATGCAGAACAGCGGTGACTATGAATCTATCGAGGTACCGGACAGTTACACAGGGCCACGCCTCTCCTTCCCGCTCCTTCCTGACCATGCGACTGCCCTGGTGGAAGCTTTCAGACGGAAACAAGTAAGCTCACGCCAGGGTCCTGGGTCACCAGCCATCCCACGGAAAGTGTAGCAGCAGATAGACACAGTGCAAAAGGAATGGCCCTGGATTTAGGGTGTTGGTGTCAGGGATCCACCAGAGAGAGCCACTCGCCCTTTTCTTAGCCAGGACCTTGTGGTTGATCAGGTTTTTATATATTGAAAACCCCTCCTCCTAATCAAGTAATCTCTTCATTCATCTCACAGATATTGAGCACTGCCATGGGCAGGCACTGTTCCAGATACTGCACTGAACAGTAAACAAAACAGACACAAATCTCTGCCCACAGAGGGGTAACATTTTAGTGGGGAGACATAATAAATAACAAATTAGTAATATATGCATAATATATACATTATATATATATATATAAAATATGTAATATATTAGGTGGTAGAACTATGTCAGAGCATAAGCTAAGTTCCCGGTGGGAGAGATGGCAATTTTACAGGGTGATCTGGGAAGGTATTACTGAAAAGGTGATTTCTGAGCAAGAGTCGAACGTGGCGAGGGAGTGTGCCATGTGTACATCTGGGGAAAGAGTTCTAGGCGGAGGGAATAGATGGAAAGGCCCTGGGCAGCACCTCGCCTGGACTGCTCCAGACATCAGCAAGGCCACTGGGGCTGGAAAGGAGGGAACCAGGGAACAACTGTCAGGAGATGGAGATGGAGGGGTAAGTAAGGTAGGCTCAATTTTCTGAAGGAGATGGGGAAACCATGAGCACAGAAATGATATAATCCAGCTTTCTTTTTAAAATAATCATATTGTTTGATGAACAGAGTGTAGGGAGCAAGGGCTGAAACAGGGAGGTAGGCCAAGAGACTACTGTAATATAGTCCAAGCTTGAAACCTAGGCGGTTAGAGGTAGTGAGAAGTGGCCAGATTCTGGCTCTTAGGCCAGATTCCAGTCCTTCCCCTTATTTCACATGAAGATAATTCACTGCAGAAGCTGGGATGATTTTCCCAGTAATGTCAGGATCACTAATACCATCAGTGTATATGCACTTCTTCATAAAACAATCACATGTTTCTCCCTAGCTAAAGGCAAGGAAGGGTTACACAGGGTAGGAAGAGGACATTGGTTCAGTATTTGAAGGATGATGAAAAACATGAACAAGGGCAGAGGATGAGTGAAAAAGAAACCATCTGTGCATAGGTCCCAGGAGCAGTTTACTAGGGTCACTTAACGCGGTCTTGGGGTCATTCAGTGGTAGACATGTGACCCGTCTTCCCTCACGAATATGTCTTATTTTGTCCCCTCCCTGCTCTTCTTCCTAGTAGAGGCTCCATGCTCGCTATGTCTTGAATCTTTTGCATGAAGCCAGGAAACACCTGGTACAACTGCCGAACATCAACCGGGTCTCCACTTGTTACAGCGAGGAAATCACAGTGTGTGGTAAGAGCCAGTCAGAAATGGCTTTATGTGCTGGACACGAACCAGAAAATTCTGCCTGTTGTGGGGGAGAGAGGGGAGGGCTAGAGGGGTCCTGATGGCCACATGGGCAGGCCAGCTTCATGCCTTCACACTGAATATATTTACATATTTATTCCACAATTACTTAAACTGGGGGTGGGGAGGGCAGGTGCTATGAAGGAGAACCGTAGGCCAGGGGGCCCAGCCTCTTCTTGATTTTTCCAAGAGATTCAGATTTGGCCCCAAACTCATGCTGTCCATTCAGAACAGAATTCCAGCAAATAACTAGACCTTCTCTTGTTAGAAGACAGTTTATTTATTGTACCTGAACAGGTCTAAATGCCTAGGAAATGGTTCCTTCTGTCTACATTTCCTCTTAGAGAGAAATCCTGTAAATGACAAATTTCTCCATCCCCTTACATGATGGGTGATGTTTTAATATCCATTATAGGGGAGACTATAACACACAGGGGCTGTAAACTAGCACTTCCAGGGCCACACACAGCCTGCAATATGTCTTGTCTGCTTCAAAATGTTCTTAAATTTCTAGTTTCCAACGTTTGGAAGTTGGGATTTCATGTTAAAATCCAGATTTCCAACTTCTTGAAAAATCTTGTAACACTGACCCTTATAAGTGAGTACCAGCTTCTTACTTTAAGATGGGGCAAAAATCTCTCCAGTTCTCATCCAGGCTTTCAGCCCTACACCATTCTGTCTTATTTCTGCTTTAGTAAAAATATGTCATTTATTGTTTGTGATAATCATACAGAAGAAAGATCATGCTTTCTGCTCTCAATATTAATTAACCTTGCAACAGGGAAGCTAATATTTTGTTGTTTAGTCATTAAGTCATGTCTTTTTCTGACCCATGGGACTATATAGCCCACCAGGATCCTCTGTACATGAAATCTCCCAGGCAAGAATACTTGAGTGGGTAGCCATTCGCTTCTCTAGGGGATCTTCCCAACACATGGATCAAACCCACATCTTCTGCACTGCCAGGTGGATTCTTTACCACTTAACCACCTAGGAAGCAGCTAATTATTTGTCCCTGTCTTATAATGGAAAAATGAGTGACCATAAGTTTATCATGTTTTCCTGGGTATTTTTATTTAAACTGAGTTACAGATGACATAATATTGCATTAGTTTTAGGTATATAATGAGTATTTTTTTATAGTAAAAATTAGAAACAATGGTGAAGATCATTCAAAACTGATATTTTTTCTTTGTTAGGAGATTTACATGGCCAGTTGGATGACTTAATATTTATATTTTATAAGGTATGAACCCTCAAATTATGTTCCTGTCTTGTTCTGAGGTTTATTTTTTTTTTTATTTTTACAATACTGTATTGGTTTTGCCATACTGAGGTTTACTTTAGAAGTTCACATACAGTATCTATTAAAAAATGCTTAAGTATTTTAAAATATTTTAGAGTAGTATTTGTTACTATGTAACAAATGCAGAATGTAAAAATGATTATTGTATTGTATTGTATTTTTGTAGGCTGTTTAAAAAACAGAAAATCTATGGTTAATAAAATCATTATTTGGAAAAAGAAAATCAAGTACTAAATAGAGAAAATTATTTATTATCAAAGCAACTGAAAGCTATTTTCATACCTATTTTTAGTTACCAAATGCTCTGTATAGTGATAACTATTCCACTAATGTAATTAACACAAAGCATTTTCTGATGTATTGTCTTGTTAAATCCTGAGAAATGTATGGCAGCTATTATCATTGCCAGTTAGAGACAGAGCGGCCAGAACTTAAAATGAGCCTTGGAATTATAAGTTCAGTGCCCGTGGCACAAACCACCTGGCAACACTGTGCTTTTGAATAATGAACACATTTATTTTGGTGAGCATGTCATAACCTCAGCCTGGCTAGAAAGGAATATGAGACCAACTGAAAGTATTTCCAGTATTTCCATCTTTTACTGACATTTCCTGTTTGGAAAAGAGCCAGACAGCACAGCACTGGCTTTCAGGCCTGATGTGACTGTCCGATGCACAATGGCTTGACCCGATTTCCTATTTCCTTCTCCCACTGTTTCTTCTTGGACTTGACTCCTCGTTTGGAAGAACGGCCTCCCATCACCAGAGCGGGCCTATGTGTTCAATGGCGACTTTGTGGACCGAGGGAAGGATTCAGTCGAGATCCTAATGGTTCTCTTTGCCTTCATGTTGGTTTACCCAAAAGAGTTCCATCTTAACCGAGGAAACCATGAGGACCATATTGTGAACTTACGGTACAAACCAAAACATGCTTGGGGATTTGGTCTTTACTGGTTGCGACTGTGAAGTTATTTTTCCAGAGATTCTTATTTGTTAGATGCATTTTTAAAACAGTCTTCAAGTTTATAAAGTGGAATACACAATATATACCATTTTAAAACGTTTTCTTAAAAGTTTACACATTATCCTAATATTCTAATAAAACTATTACATTTGTTTTCACATGGCCAAACACTTTAATCATACAAACAGTAAGAGAACAGTAAGAGTTTACTATAGAAAAAGTGCAAAATATAGATAAGCAAATGAAAATTAAAGTATCCCATATTTCTACCCACACATAATATAATTTTAAACAGTTGGCAATTATTTTGCAATGTTTTTTCTATATATATATATTTTTTTTAATTTTTGATTGGAGGATAATTGCTTTACTATATTTTGTTGGTTCCTGCTATAAACATGAATCAGCCATAGGTATACATATAGAATATGAATTTTTATAAAAATGCAACTGTGCCATACATAATATCACTAAATTTAATATCTATTTCTGCTTCTAACTCTAGATATGGTTTTACCAAGGAAGTGATGCATAAATATAAGGTATGCAGCTCTTAAAAGCAAAAGTTTCTCTCAGTGCAGATAAATCAAGTGAATTATTTAAAACTTAGTATCATGTTTTCAGATACACGGCAAGAAAATACTAAAACTGCTGCAAGATGTGTTCTGCTGGCTTCCACTGGCCACTCTGGTTGATGAGAAAGTCCTGATTCTTCATGGTGGAGTGTCAGACAGGACTGACTTGGAGCTCCTGGCTAAACTAGAGAGGCACAAGGTACTGACTGAGCACTAAACTAATGTGGATTTCTGTATAATGCCAGGCGTCACTGCCAACGAACCTAAGACAGATGTCATCTTGATTCCATGCTCACTCCAGCTGACTAATACGGGCTGTTAAGATCCGTTAAATCTTTGGACAGAGGGTTGGGAATCCACTGCTGGAGCAGGTGTACTGTGATCCATTAACATTTGCCATGGATGACGGTGGGGAACGGCAGCTATTGCCACCTGTTGAAAGCCTCGAGTCCTAACCACTGGACCTGCCAGGGAGCTCCCTAGAACCTTTGCTTTCTAATTTTCCACTTCCAAAATGAAACAGAAAAAATAGAAACTATTGGGGTATAAGGTATTCTGTTTTTTCACACTCCCCCTGCTCCTGCTTGTTTTTGTTAAGTTCCTTTGGGACAAGTATTAATACCATCTCTGGTTATGTTGTATTTCTGCTAGCACTTTCCTTGCATATAGTTAGCGCTTAAAATAATGGTTGTTGAGTTTAACTGCAGGAATTGAGACCCTGCAAGCTGTGCAGTGCAGCCAAAAAAATAAGCAAAGATTCTGTTTTCTTTTAATCATAGACTCTTACCCTTGAATCGTATATTATAGCCTCTCTCCTCCAACTGCCCATCCACACAGGAATGAACCCCTGCTATGACATCCTTGAGCAGTTCCAAAAACAGAGAACTCATTCCACATAAGCCAGCCTACTCTGGGCAACTCTAACTGATGTACAGTAAGTTCTATATATACGAACGAATTTGGTTCCAAGAATACATTCATAAGTCCAATTTGTCCCAAGTTAGCCTAGGTTCCCAATATAATCAGCTATATAGTACTGTACTGTAATAGGTTTATAATACTTTTCACACAAATAATACATACATTAAAAACAGACACAAAAAACACTTTAAATCTTACAGAACAGTACCTTGAAAAGTACAGTAGTACAGTTTAACAGCTGGCATACAGGGGCTGGCAGGCACGTCTTCGAAAGTTTGCAACCTGTAGGTTCATATATGCAAAGACTTACTGTAAAAGTCTATACTGTTGTTGTTCAGTTGCCAAGTGGTGTCCGACTCTTTTCAACCCCATGAACTTGCACCACACCAGGCCTCTCTGTCCCTCCCCATCTCCCAGGTTTGCCCAAATTCATGTCCATTGATTCGGTGATGCTATCCAACCATCTCATCCTCTGTCACCCTCTTCTCTTTCTGTTATGAGACATAAATGAACGAGTGTGGCCTTAAAATCAGACAGACCTGAGTCAGAATCTGGAAACAAGCACTTCTTGGCTGGGATGGCAGCTTTGTGTACTCGGTTGTCCAGGCGCCAGGGCTTCTTATGTCTTGTTACTCTGCCATCCTTAGAGTGACATCCCCATGCCCTCATGTGCATAGCTCAAGATAGCTTGCCACCACACCTGCGTTCCAAGCAATACAGTAGAGGAATGAAAGGAAGAATATCCTACCCTTTAAAGACATAGTGAAGAAGTTGCAAGCATCTCTTCCGCTCTCATCCCATTGGTCAGAACTTAGTGCATTCCTGTAGGCAGGATGTGATGGCTCCTTTGATCTCTGTGGGACCATCCTAACTCCAGTGTGATGGATCCATGGCTTAATTCCCTTCAACTTCACCGGGGAAATGAGTCATGAATATCACCTCGCGAGGTCCAGTCCAGCAAGGTGATACAGAAATGCATGGTATGTGCTAAAAATAGTAACACCTTCCATAAGTTGTTCAGGTACAAGGACCTGGCTATGTCCATTACAGACCCACACTTCCTAGAGTCGGCTTTCTGAGAATGGTTAGGACTCCAATCTGATCCCCATTCATTGGCCTTAAGTCTTCAGGAAAATACTTTGGATAGCATCTTATGAGAACCACATCAGTGATCAGGGCCAACACTTGGGCTGGTCTTCTGGATGTTTATTCTCCCAAGATTTCTACAGGACCCAGCCTCCAGGACAGCAGTGGCACGGGCGAACATCTGTGGGAAATATTAACCGCTAGAAGTAAACTTACGTAGAGCCGTGAAAGTAGCTCCCAGTGATTCTACATACCCGACAGTGTTTGCGTTCCTTAACTGAATTCCTTCTGGATCTCAAACTATTTCTGAAACAGTGGCAGGGTCTCTAGAACAATATTTCATAGTTGCTCAACTGGCACCTGCTTCTAAGGCCTGGGCTTCCCTCGTGGTTCAGCTGGTAAAGAATCCACCCGCAATGTGGGAAACCTGGGTTCAATCCCTGGGTTAGGAAGATCCCCTGGAGAAGGAAACAGGCTACCCACTCTAGTATTCTGGCCTGGAGAATTCCATGGACTGTATAGCCCATGGGGGTCACAAAGAGTCAGACATGATTGAGCAACTTTCACTTCTAAGGGCTACCTTCAACTGGAAGTAGGGCAACCAGTGAAGCTTTATCACAGGTTAAAGTAATCTCCTGACAACTTTTAGCTATAGACTTTTTAAGAGTGTGATTCCTCTTCCATTTTGCCAGTAGATTGGGGTTGTCAAGAAGCATGTAATTTCCAAAGACGGTTTAAAGCTCAAGATACTTCTTGAGATATTCTTGCTATAAAGGCCCCTTTATTGTCACTCAAAATGGACATACGTAACCCAAACCTAGGGATTATTTTTTTTTTAGGAGATCTTTAACAACCTCATGTGTTTTCAGGCCAGCAAGGAAATGCTTCTATCCAACCAGTACAAGTGTTCACAAATAGCTAATAAGGGCCTAAGGTTTCCAGTGACTACTGGCATCACAGTGAAGTCGCTGATCTTTTCCCACTCCAGCACCTGGGGTCTGAACTCCTTTGATTAAAGGCAGTGTCCCAGTTTTAGGATTATTTTTAGCACACACCATGCATTTCTGTATCAGCTTTTGAATTGTCCTTTGCATGTTTGGTCCTGTTTGCGAATCCACTGCTGCTGCTAAGTCGCTTCAGTCATGTCCAACTCTGTGCGACCCTAGAGATGGCAGCCCACCAGGCTCCCCCATCCCTGGGATTCTCCAGGCAAGAACACTGGAATGGGTTGCCATTTCCTTCTCCAATGCATGAAAGTGAAAAGTGAAAGTGAAGTCGCTCAGTCGTGTCCGACTCTTAGCGACCCAATAGACCGCAGGCTACCAGGCTCTTCCTTCCATGGGATTTTCCAGGCAAGTGTACTGGAGTGGGGTGCCATTGCCTTCTCCGTTGCGAATCCACTAGAGGGTGCTATCTGTCCCACAATGGGTACTCAGGTGTACATAATGTAACACCTTCCGTAAAGGTGTTCAGGTACAAGGACCTTACTATATGCATTATAAACCCAGCTTTCCCAGAGTCAGCATCCTGAGAATGACCAGGACTCCAATCAGATCCCATTCACTGGCCTTAAATCTTTGAGAAGATAGATTGCATCTTACCAGATCTACATCGGCGACCAGAGCCAACTCTGGCACCTAGGTATCCCTGCCTGCTGGCTTTGCTGCTTGATCAGCTAAATGATTCCTTCCGGCAGTCACACAGTGCTTTCGGATGTCCTGAACGGTGGACATTAATTCTTTTGGCTCCATGACAGTTTCTAATAAGGTTAAAATTTCTTCAGCAGGGTTAAGTTCCTTATTCCCTGCAATTAACAGTCCCCTCTCCAAATGGCCCTATGAGCATGGACCACCAAGAAAGCATACTTTAGAATCAGTGAAAACAGTTACTCTTATCCTTACACAGATGGAAGGCTCTCATCAGGGCTGTTAGTTCTCCCTTTTGTGCAGAGATTCCTGGGGGGAAAAGCTTCTGCTTCCAGAGTATTTTGGTGAGTTACCACCACATACCCAGCTTTGCATTCTTCCTGGTCCATAAAGCTGCCTCCATCTGTGAACATCTCCAGGTCTGGGTTCTCCAGTGGCTGGTCCATCAGGTTGGGATGGCTGGAATAGACTGGTTCAATTATCTGAATACAATCATGCATAAGCTCTTCAGTATTATTTGGGAGCACACTGGCAGGATGCAAGGTGGAGCTGTTTTCAGAGTGACATTAGGATCATCCAACAATATAGCCTGATACTTTCCACATCTTCCTGAAGTTAACCAATATCCTCCCCCTCTGTTCTAGGAGGAAAAATAAACAGTGAGGCGTATGCACTGTGGCAGGTTGTCCTAAAATAAATTTCTCCACTTCCGGTAAAAGTTCACATGTCACTGCTACAGTCCAAAGACAAACTGGCCATCCCTTAGTAACTGTATCTAATTGCTTTAAGAAATACTCAGCAGGCTCCTTATGCTACCCAGGTTCCAAGTCAGGACTCCAAGGCTGATTCCTTGTCTCTCATGAACAAATAAGTCAAAGGGCTTTCTGGTATCTGGACGACCTAAAGCCAGGGCAATTAGTTTTTTTCTTTAATAACCTGGAATGCCCTATGGCATTTCCCTAGTTGAGTGTAGAGATTCATGTCTCCTTTAAAGTGAAAGTGTTAGTCACTTAGTCATGTCCAACTCTTTGTGACCCCCGTGGACTGTAGCCCACCAGGCTCCTCTGTCCATGGGATTCTCCAGGCAAGAATACTGCAGTGGGTTGCCATTCCTTCCTCCGGGGGATCTTCCCGACCAAGGGGTCGAACCTGGATCTCCTGCATTGCAGGCAGATTCTTTTCTGTCTGAGCCAGCAGGGAAGCCTCCTTTAAAAGAGCTTCCTGAAAGGGTTTTGCAATGAGTGCAAAATTGGGGATCCAGTTGAGGCAGAACCTGGCCGTTCCTAGGAATCCTTGCAGTTTATTTATGTATTGACTGCTGCATGGCATGTGGGATCTTAATTCCCTGACCAAGAATCAAACTCATACACCCTATAGTGGAAGTGTGGAGTTTCAACCACTGGACAGCCAGGAAGGTCCCCCTGCAACTGTCTTTTGGTATAGGAATGGCAATCCTGGCTAGAATTTCCTGTCAGGGAGCAGGTCTGTACTTGTAAGAGTTCAAAACCCAAATATTTAGCAGAGGGCAGAAAAGTGTGGCTCTTGAACACCTTATAGCCTCATTCAACCAGAAAGTTCAGAGTCAAAGCTGTGTTCTGGTCTGAGGTGCCCTTTCTCTCACTAGCAATCAGAATATCATCCACAGGCTGGATCAAGGCTGCCTCGCTTAGCTGCTGCTAAGTCGCTTCAGTTGTGTCCGACTCTGTGCCACCCCATAGATGGCCTCCTACCAGGCTCCCCCGTCCCTGGGATTCTCCAGGCAAGAACACTGGAGTGGGTTGCCATTTCCTTCTCTAATGCATGAAAGTGAAAAGTGAAAGTGAAGTCGCTCAGTCGTGTCCGACTCTTAGCAACCCCACAGACCGCAGCCTAGCAGGCCCCTCCATCCATGGGATTTTCTAGGCAAGAGTACTGGAGTGGGGTACCATTGCCTTCTTCTCGCTTAGCTGAGGGTCCCTCAAATCTTTTGCCAGGATTTCTCCAAATATCGTGGGAGTGTTTTTAAATCCCTGTGGGACTACTATCCAGCAGTATTCTTGCTGAACTTCTGTATCTAGATCTTACTATTCAAATCTAAAGATTCTTAGGATTCAAAACTCATGGGTATACAAAAAAAGGGAATCCAAGTTTAATGCAGTAAGCCAACACAAATCTCCAGAAAAGGTAGTGAGCAGAGTGTATGAGTTAGGGACTCCTGGATGAATATCTTCTACAGTTTGATTAATATCCCTTAAGGTGTGCACAAACCGATATTCATCTGTGCCTGGTGTCCAGACAGTAAAACTGAAGTATTATAAGGTGATTTAATACAACATGTATTAAATCATGTTCCAGGGTTTCCGGGAGAATTGAATCAATATTTCCCCCTTTTGAATGGACTCAACTTCCAGGTGGTTGCAGCAAAGAAACTTTTCCAAGGGTCCCTGTTACAGTTACCAAAAAGTTGAACCCCCAATTGCCAGTCATTAACAACTTAATCAGATACAGATGGACACGGATAAGACCAAAATGAAAACAAAACCCAGATGGGCCCCAGGCTTTTAACTAGGGTATGGAGGTCAGAACTGACAATCAGTCTAGGTACAGGTGAATTTCTTGTACAGGGTTACTCATCCAAAAGACATCTTCTCACCCCAAGACGTCTTCCAACCTCAAATCCCCCAAATCACCTCCTACAAAACTAAGCACTGAATGTTGGCTGCACTTTGCCAGGAAACCCAGGGAATCCTTCCTGGAACAGACAGACAAGGGGACTGTTTGGACTCACCCAGAGGCTTTTAATATCAGCAACAGGCTGACCAACCATGGGCAGCAGGTCTGTCTGGATTTATCTCCTGCCTGGTGTGCCGTATTTGTTACCAAACCAGGTTCCCTCTGCCCTAACTTTGCAGCCAAAATGCTGGGATGCCAAAGTTTAGAGCAAAGAGAGGGTTTATTCACAAGGCAGCCAAGTGAGGAGGCTGAAGAACAAATCTCGAATCCTCTCCCCTGAAGGCAGGGGTTCAGGTTATTTATGGGAGAAAGAAGCAGGGTATCTGAGCTGTGAGAGGAGTGGCGGGGAGAGGATAAGGAAAAGCTGCGGTAATCGTGGTTCTGAGCAGGCGTAACTAGGCTACAGGCTCTGCACCTTCAAAAGGGCACTAATGGAACTCTCGAGCATGCCTGGTTGAAGGGTCAGTGGTCCCATCCAGTCTTAGTCGGCTCAGCTAGAACTAGACACAGCCAATTCCAAGTTCCCAGAAAACGACTCGGGCAAACATCTTATTTAGGCCACATGCTGCTTGGAGGACATGCATGTTTTCTGTAGTGACAATTAAAACAGCCTTGATTAGAGAAGGTAGGTTACAGGTGAAATGGATTTCACTAACGCTTACCCACCATTTCAGAAACTTAGGGGGGCAGAGGGTCTACAGTCAGCTCTCTGGATTCCATCCCAGTGCAGTCTCAATATCTCTGTGCCTTGGGGTTCTTACTTGTACTATAAGTGAGGGCTTCCCAGGTGGCACAGTGGTAAAGAACCCGCCTGCCAATGCAGGACACGTGAGAGCCTCGGGTGGGATCCCTGGGTCAGGAAGATTCCCTAGAGAAAGAAATGGCAACCCACTAGAGTAGTCTTGCCTGGAGAATCCCACAGAGGAGCCTGGTGGGCTGCAGACGCTGTGGGATCACAGAGTCGGACATGACTGAGTGAGCCCACATACTATTAAGTGAAAATGCTATTGCATGGGGGTGTTCAGGCTAATCAATGTATTCATAAAAGGGCCCTGGATGGCACCTATTTGGAAGAGGCTTGATACATATTAACACTATTATCCTTAAGAATAAAAGTCAAGGACACCTCTTGAAGCAGATAACATCCTTATAAAGTTACCTGAGGACCGGAAGGGGCGGACTGGTGGACGGGCCCTGACTGTGAGGTGGCCACAGGGAGGGGGGGAGTTGGTTAGGAGTCTGTTCACACTCTGAGGACTCGCACTCTCTTCACGCAGGGCCAGAACTGCCTAGGAAGTAATTAGCACTTGTCCAGGGTTACAGAATAACCTCTGTTCTCTTCTCTTCCATCAGGATCCCTCTTCAAATGTCAGTCAGGCACTGCCGAGCCACGTCAAGTGCCCATCTTTGTTCCCGCCCGCAGTCAGTCCACACCGGGACGTGGCTTTCTTGTACTGCACTCCGTAGATCTATTTGCAGAAAGTTCTCGCTCCTTGATTACACACCTGAAGAGTTTTCTTTGTGAACCAGACGTTTCTCTTGATACCCCTGTGGATGCTGTGGCACTCGGGCATGCTGGGAATGGCTGCTCCTGCCTTTGGCTGGATGCCCCAGGTCTGCTCTGTGGCCTGAACCAACTCTTTCTCAGGATCAGAATTCCTCCTGCTTGTGTTCTCTACATTGTCAGCTTGCTCCCAGTACCACGATGACTCTGAGGCAGGGAGAGGAACCACACCTGGTCCCTTTGGCAAGAAGAGCATCTTCCCGATTAGGTCCAGGTTGAACTGAGGTGCTCCTGTCCCCTCCCAGGTCCTTCCTCAGCAGGCATTTCCTGCGAATGGCCAGTTATAACAGGCATCAGGTTTTTCCCACTCCAGCCATCCTCAGTCAATGCTGCATTTCCTCCCCTTTGTGTTTGCATCTGTGGAACAGCAAAGAGAGTCAATAAGGGCTCGCCTTCTGAGAGGTGCTCTGTCTAAAAATCACTAGGTTCCTAGAAACAGGTCAGCATTTCTCCAATTATTTGTGGTGGAGGACCAGGTTTCATAAATTTTTAATTTGTCACAGACCAGTACTGTTGTCGGAGAAGGCAATGGCACCCCACTCCAGTACTCTTGCCTGGAAAATCTCATGGATGGAGGAGCCTTGTAGGCTGCAGTCCACAGGGTCGCTAAGGGTTGGACACGACTGAGTGACTTCACTTTCACTTTTCACTTTCATGCTTTGGAGAAGGAAATGGCAACCCACTCCAGTGTTCTTGCCTGGAGAATCCCAGGGACGGGGGAGCCTGGTGGGCTGCTGTCTATGGGGTCGCACAGAGTCGGACACGAATGAAGTGACCTAGCAGCAGCAGCAGTACTGTTGTAAAATGTGATAAATGTGAATTACTAGAAAAATGAAATGCAAACCCAAAGTATAAGCCCACTGATCATGTGTTTGAATGACATTGATATCAAATTGCAATAAAAGCTTGGAAAGGCTTAGTTCTGTGCTGACCTTGTCACCATTGGGACAATCCATGGGGCCCAGCTGACTTGACGCCAAATTTCTGGGGTCAAAAGGAGAACAGTTTCATTGAAGCATCTTTATCTTTTCTAACTACTTTTAGATTGTTTCCACCATGAGATACAAAACAAGAAAGGAGAATAAGAAACAGGCGGAGGAGAAGGGAAACGCCAACCAGACGGGATCTGCCGGGAGACCCTCCCCGTGGTTTCTCCCCCAAAGCCGCTCTCTGCCCTCCTCGCCCCTCCGCCCCAGCACGCACAAGGCCCACAGAGCCGGGCGCTCCTCCAGCGTCCCCTGCGGCGTCCCCCTGGACCCCAGGGAGCTCTCCCGCCGGGTGCGGCACTCCGTGGACCTGGAGCTGGAGAGGTGCCGGCAGCAAGCGGGCTTCCCGGCGATCAAGGAGAAGGAGGAGCCCTCGTCCTCGGAGTCAGAAGTGGACTCAGATGCGGAGGAGCCGCCGCAACCCACACCGGAGGAGTGGAGGCAGGTGGGTGTGGCCGGCGCCGCTCTCTGCAAAAAGCAAGGATTTCACAAAACCCAATCAATCTCCTCCTGGCTCTTCTCGTCCTTATTTCTCTCTCCCGGAGGTCAGAGCACCCAAATTGGTATTTGCTGGTGTGCTAAGTCGCTTCAGTCGTATCTGACTTTGCAACCCTGCGGACTGGACTATATGTAGTTCGCCAGGCTCCTCTGTCTTCGGGATTCTCCAGGCAAGAATACTGGAGTGGCCCTCCATGCCATGCCCTCCTCCTGGGGATCTTCCCGACCTAGGGATCCTCCAGGGGATCTTGCCGACCCAGGGATCATACCGTGTCTCTTGGGTCTCCTGTATTGGCAGGCAGGTTTCTTTACCACTAGTGCCACCTGGGAAGCCCAGTATTTGCCTAGTGACGCCTATAGTCTGGAGTTTTATAAAGATGGAAGTTGTGCCAGGTGGGCTGTATAAGAGTAAGCTTGGTTTAGTGACTCAGCATCACTGGGGGGAAAAGGTAAGCCACAATTTATCGGCTGCTGTTTTATGCATAGCTGACATATGTATCAGATGACTGCTGCAGCTCAAGGCCAAAAGTATCATATCAGCAGCTTCCATCCTGTGTTTGCAGGCAACTAAATGACAACCCACTCCAGTGTTCTTGCCTGGAGAATCCCAGGGACAGAGGAGCCTGGTGGGCTGCCGTCTATGGGGTCGCACAGAGTCAGACACGACTGAGGAGACTTAGCAGCAGCAAAACCTGTTCCAGAATCTTCAGAACTGCATCCCATGGCCACCCCAAGCTGCAAGGGGGAATGGAAAAGCACGTATTTAGCCAGGCACAGTGCCATGCCAAATACCCCAGTCTAAGAGTTCTGTTAGCAAGGAAGAGGGAGGAGAATGGATACTGAGGTGCACAGTGCTTGCCAAAACAGATGACTTTGGCAGTCAAATGGGGGGCTATTTCACAAGGGCAAGACTGTGGCAGGGAGTTTGTAATCTAGGTGGGAGGTGCTGTTCCTGGTGATCTCGTGTACTAGAGTTAATAGGACTACTTGAACTCGTTTTTTTCAACCACTTTTGATCTACAAAAATGGCAGCTTCTTATGCTTCATTGAATAAAGAGAAGAAAAGGAGAGAATCCAGCATTACTTAAGAGTTAAAATTAGCAGAACTTGTTGGCTGACTGGATGGAGAGTGGTGAGAAAGAGGAGGAATCGCAGGTGATTCTGAGGCTAGAAACCTCCAAGAAAGATGGTCAGTTTGAGTTACACTGAGTTATTGATCGGGACCTCAACATCCACTTAGAATTGAAATTTTAAAATACAAGTCTCTCCTTTCACAAAACATACCTTTTCTTCTCTCCAGGTGGTGGATATACTGTGGAGTGACCCCATGGCTCAGGAGGGCTGCAGGGCCAACACCGTTCGAGGAGGCGGCTGTTATTTTGGGCCTAATGTGACAGAGCAGTTGCTACAGAAGTACAACCTGCAGTTCCTGATCCGCTCACACGAGTGCAAACCTGAAGGCTATGAATTCTGCCACAGTCGCAAGGTGGGTGGGTGTTTCCTACAGCATAGGAGTGGTCCTGTTGCCCCTCCAGGGCATGGATGAGCTAAGGCTCTGGCACTCGCTCAAAGCAACAAGGCCCTTTACTGTCATTTATCCTTGACATTTGTAGCCTCTTTAAAACTCAAAATTTGATTGAGGCCACCACCTACCAATACATACCTGAGAAGAAAGTAAAGAGCAGATATAGCCCCATTTCATGGATGGAAATATGGCTGGGTATTTTCCCAGCCACCTTGCTATTCTTTGTCACACTGCCCACTGTCACAGGTCTCCAACTACACGACAGGGTCACAGGATCTCTGCACTGCACCCCAGGCAGGAATTCAGGATTGTTTGTCTTCTCAGGAGCATAATTAACATCCTGTCTAAATCTCTGAGCATCTCCAAATCCTTCAATATTTGCTGGTCTAATGCCACTAGGATGAGACTATCCCTGAGAATACTAATCCTGCAGGAGAATTACATGTTTCCATGCAGAAAACAAAGCTTGAGATTAACTAATGTAAACAGTGTTTAACAGGAATGTTAAACAGTTGTATACATTTCTTTTTTTTTAAGGTTTTTAAAATAACATTTATTTCTTAAAAGTTCAGTTCAGTTCAGTTGCTCAGTCGTGTCCGACTCTTTGCGACCCCATGAATCGCAGCATGCCAGGCCTCCCTGTCCACCACCAAAAAGTTAACATGTGCATAATAGGAAACCAGAAAACACAAGAAACAAAAAACAAAGTCATTCATACTCACAAGTAGTTTACCGTTTGACATGTCCTTCTAGGTCTCATTTGTGTATTTTCACAACTAGGCATCCATTTAAATGTAATTAAGATCATACAGTTATGTATCATGCTGTTTCACACATAATGAGTATTTACCATTTCAAAGTCCCAAAGCTATGAGTATTTTGATAACCAAGAATACACCACACCAACTCAATCTGGAAGGGAAAAAAATGTAATCTTGCCTTTCTTAGCGAAAAAAGTTTCAAAGACAAAAATGGCAACAGGCCTCTAGATAAACATATTGGCAGAGCTATGATTAAAATACTACATTCTCTTAATGTTCAATTAAAACTGAGACATAAAGCAAGAGAGTACACAAAGTGTAATTCTTCTAAGAGGATTCATTATCTGATCTAAACTAAATAGTTGTATATATTTCTATATTGCAGAACTTCTCAGAGCCTTTAATTTCCTGTATTCACTGTGAATCCCCAAGAAGAGATACAGTGTCCAGCATTTCCCAATGTATCAACAACAGAAACATTTTTGCACAGGGCATCTCAGGAGGCTCAACACTCTGCAGCAAACTCTGCTCTGAGGCTTAACGCCAGTGTTAATAGCCGATGTGCCTACTAGCTGTAATGGCCATCCCAGTTTATCAGGCCTAGCTTGCCTCTGAGTTGGACCAAATAAAGTGTTATCTATGACCACTGCTATTTTTTATTGGGCTAAAAATGTGAACAAAACATGTTGTGGATGTCCTGTCAGAATTCAAGTTTATGAGTCACAACTCCTGCCCTGCTAGCATTAGTGATTTAACATAAATAAACTGGGCTTCCCTGGTCGCTCAGACAGTAAAGAATCTGCCTGCAATGGAGGATTAAAAAATATATATCTATATGTAGATGGGGCTTCCCTGGTGGCTCAGTGGTAAAGAATCTGCCTGCCAATACAAGAGACCCAGGTTTGATTCCTGGGTTTTGAAGATCCCCTGGAGAAGGAAATGGCAACCCACTCTAGTATTCTTGCCTAGGAAATCCCATGGATGGAGGAGCCTGGTGGGCTGCAGTCCATGGGGTTGCAAAAGAGTCAGACATGACTTAGCAACTCAACAACAACAACAACACAGATGAAATCAAGAAGGAACAGAAGGAATAACCACCTCCAAAATTGGGTTGGGCCCTATGGGATTGAGGGTGAACAGTTCTTCAGTGAACCTGTGCCGGCGACGGAATGAAACACCAACACTGCAGAGTGGTTTAAATCTTTATATTTTAACACTTGCTTCTTACAGCTGCTTTATTTTATATCCCTTGCACAACAACCTACAGGGCAAGCTGCCAAGCACTATGATTCCGAGACTATACAGTGCGCAGGCGCAGGGCAAAATAACCTTTACCTTGACTTATTTACTGCAGCTAAGACTTTGTTTTGGGGAACTTCCTTATCAACTTAGAATCCGTTTTGTCCCAGGGTCTGTTCCTTTTGAGGAATCAGAGAAACATCCTTGTGTGCAAGAAATGTTCTTTTCCCACGGGAACAAACAGGATTCTTAGCTGAACATCTCGTTTGCAAGATGTTCAGCCCTGGTTGAGAGTCTCGTTTGCAAGCACTTCTCAACCTTCCTTAAACCTAGTTCCCTACACTGGGCAGAACATCTCCTTTGCAAGAATGTTCAGCCCCGGTTGAGAGTCTCATTTGCAAGCACTTCTCAACCTTCTTTATACCTTGTTCCCTACAACCTGAATGCCTGTCTCTCTTCTGTTTTGATTTAGGTGTTAACCATCTTCTCTGCCTCCAACTACTACGAAGTTGGCAGCAACAGAGGAGCCTATGTCAAACTGGGGCCAGACTTGACCCCACACATCATGCAGTTTCAAGCTAACAAGGCAACCCACACGCTTACCATGAGGCAAAGGCAAGACTTTTCCATGAATGATTTTCAGAAAGAGAGTTATCGTGTTTGTGGAAACCGTGAAATGCAAATGTTGTTAAATTTATCCCATGCTAAGTCAAAATTTAGTTATGTCAGCACTAGGACCTAGAATAGACTTTAAAACAGGGGCTCTTCTTTTCCTCCAATACACTCTGCCTACCCATCATTTATGGAAGTGACATGTTTATTTCCTGCAGAAATTATTCTCAGTGGGTATGTCTTAGTCAAAATCCATGTGATAGGCCACTAAATCATTCCAAGATCACTCTCCTTTTTTCTTTCATTCTTAAAGTGTTTTCGATACCTGGTCAACCACAGATGGGTTTGGCAGATGGACTCTCATCTGCACACATTTGTTACCAACACTTCTTTCTTCCTAGGAAGGGAGCATATAATATTATTTAAATGGCTTCTGTTGAGATGATCCTGAGTTCTAATATTAGTTGAGAGCTTACTATTGAATATATACTGTTATTCAAAGAATTTACATATTATTTCTCAGTGAGCTTATAAAATACAGTGTTACTAATATCAGTTTTATAGATGACATCATTGGTTAAATCAGTGGTCTTGGGTCACACAGCTAGTAAGTGATGAAAGTAAGCCTTAAAAAAAAAAAAAGAAAGTAAGCCTTGACCCAGACAATCTTATTTCAGAACCCACATACATAACAGCTCTACAGTGCTGCTGCCCACTGAGAAGCTGGCCCTGGAGTGTATAAGCTGCTGAAAGATACAGCTGTAATGCTGCTGAACCAGCTTATTTAATTATCAAACTAAGTTAGAAATCAAAGTCAGCATAAATCTAGTGGGAAAAGAACACAAGAATATTTAGCATCTGCCCTTTATGTGAGTGCTATAAAAGGGCATTATTTTAAGTCACTCTTGAGTTATTAAATACTCAAGAGTTATTAAACACTCAGGTTTTACACAGTCAGAGCCAGCATCACTCAAAAAGAAGTATGATGTGAAAACTTAGCTCACTAAATGATAGTCAAACCTACTATCCAGAATGGTCTCTGGGGCTTTATAAAAATGTCAGCTAGTGCTCACTTCAGCAGCACATATACTAAAATTGGAACGATACAGAGAAGATTAGCATGGCCCCTGAGCAAGGATGACACACAAATTCGTGAAGCGTTCCATATTAAAAAAAAAAAAAAGTCAGCTATTGGAGCCTCATCCCAGCCTTCCAAAATTAGAATCTCCAGGGGGTGCGACCCCAGCACCTGGAATACCATGATTCCAAGTGATTTAGATGTTGCCACTACAAAAGGAGTCACTGTGAGGAATCCTATAAATAACGTGTATTAATACCATAGCTAAAGAACACTCAGCTTTTTAAAATATTCATTGATTGTATTAAAGCAAGTACAACATCCCTAATTTACACAGAACAATTTCAACACTCTGGACCACAAATGGAGAACTGAGAAGTAAGGTGGGAAATGCCTTTGACCAACCATATGTCTCCACAGTCATCAACCCAAGATAACATTTTTTTCCTAGGGGAATCCTCATTCAGAATCCTTTTTTTTTTTTTTTTTTTTTAAATTTTTAACTTTTTGGCTGTGCTGTGCAGCATGCAGGATCTTAGTCCCTGGACCAGGGATCAAAACCGCACCCCCTGCAGTGGAATCTGAGAGTCTTAGCTGCTGAACGACCAGGGAATCCCCAGCATCCATTTACTTTTGTTTTAAATCCATGCCTCATAGCTTAGCCAGCCTGGAGTCCACCTATCAAGACTGATTCCTGTCCCCACACCTTGTTAGCTATGTGACTTTGGGCCAGTTACTTCCACTGTAGTGGGCAGAAGAGTCGTACCTACCTCAGTGGGTATTGGAGGATTAATCAGATGATCCATGCAGAGCTCAATATGTGCTGCTTGACGTAGGGAACAGAGAGCCTTGTGCATTGAGACAGCCTTCAAGGTCATTGCTATACACCATCCCTGAATGATAACCATCAATGAGAATGACTTACCAGAAATAGTTTAAATGCTCTTAAACTTTTAGGGGCTCTCATACTTTTTTTAGCCTCTGATAAAACAAAAAATTCTCCAGAAAAAGTACATACAATCACATACCCATGAAATTTGAGATGAATTTTTTAAGCAGCTCACACTTTTCTGAGGGTCTATGGAGATTATTATGTGATGTACCTTAAACTTCAAGGAAGACTTTCATCAAAGATGATTAAATTGTTTTGGGTTTTTTTTTTTTTTTAGCACTTCTAAAGATAGATTATCTGGTCACCATTTATAGAATGGCTGCTTCTTCAATGGGACAGGACAGAGTTTATATTTACCTTTTATCTCTTGTAATATTCTTGTTCATTCAACTACAGATATTTATTGAACACTTATTTTAGGCCAAGTGCCATGCCCAGCAGGACTGTGTTGACTCCATAAGAATAAGGAAACTAAACTAGTGATATTTTGTTATTCATAAATCCTGCCATGTTTAATATAAATAATAAATATAAGGAAAACATATGATTATGATAATAGATACCATTTGCTGAGTGCTTTCTACATGCCAGGCTTTCTTCTAGGTGCTTTACATGAGTTTACTTATTTAATCTTCACAATAATCGTATGAGTTAGGTACCATTTTTGTCGCTATTTTACAGATGGAGAAAATGAGGTACAGTGCATTGGGTGGGCCCAAAAGTTCGTTTGGGTTTTTCCATAACACATTATGGGACTTCTGTTCTAATCACTGTCCTGCACTGGGAAGGACAGCAGCATTCCCCAGACCAGTCCTGTTTGTGCACAATAGGGAAAAGCAGGAGAGCAGTGGAAAGAAGTAAGACATGGAGCTCTTGGGAGGTTGAGATGTTAAGAAAAAGAGAGGACAGTGTAGTAAAAAGCCATGACTATCAATCCTAAAGGAAATCTACCCTGAATATTCACTGAAAGGACTGATGCTGAATTAAGCTCCAATACTTTGGCCACCTGATGCAAAGAGCCAGCTCGTTGGAAAATACCCTGATGCTAGGAAAGATTGGGGGCTGGAGGAGAAAGGAATGACAGAGGATGAGATGGTTGGATGGCATCACTGACTCAATGGCCATGAGTCTGAGCAAACTACAGGAGATAGTGAAGGACAGGGAAGCCTGGCCTGCTGCCGTCCATGGGGTCACAAAGAATCAGACATGACTGAGGGACTGACCTGATTTCTTCTATACTGATTCTTTTTTTTTCTAATGTTCCCTGTCATCTCCTGTGCCAGGATTAGCAGAGTGGAGGAGTCAGCTCTGAGAGCCCTACGGGAGAAGTTATTTGCCCATTCCTCAGATATTCTTGTTGAATTTAAGAGGCATGATAAAGATGAAACTGGTAAGACTAATCAAGTAAAATATTCAGAGGAAGAAAATTGGTCAAATAAAGTAAAATATTCAGAGGAATAAAATTGGTCAAAAAACCTGTCTCACAGTAATTAGCATATAAATATTGGCTTAAGGATTAAATGACCAGAAGACCTCTTTGACTACTTCCTCCATTTTATTCAACTTGATGTCCTAGCTATCTTTTCTAAATTTTTTGATTCTAAGCTTTTAACAGAATGTAAACTTGGCTAAATATAAACAAAGATGGTGAAAAGAATGGAGTCAAGGGACGGGTGATAAAGCCAGAACTAGGCAAAAAGCAACAGGGGACAGGTTGCAAGAGTGGATGCAAGACCAAAAAGACTAATAATTCGGTTTCTCATCAGTAAGTGTGTGATCACCTGTTCCGCATTCTATTACCCAAGATGGAAATTTTGTCTTTCTCAACTCAGTGGAATGTCTAATGGACTCTTGACTACATGTAGCCCAGTTCAAAAAATAGCAGTAACAGTCCTAAAACCATAGCACTATCTTTTCATATACACAGAAATAACTAATGCTATGTATACATACATATGTGTTATGTGAGTGTATATGTATATATATGACATTATATATATATATAGAGAAGGCAATGGCACCCCACTCCAGTACTCTTGCCTGGAAAATCCCACGGATGGAGGAACCTGGTAGGCTGTAGTCCACGGGGTTGCTATGAGTCGGATACGACTGAGCGACTTCACTTTCACTTTTCACTTTCATGCATTGGAGAAGGAAATGGCAACCCACTCCAGTATTCTTGCCTAGAGAATCCCAGGAATGGGGGAGCCTGGTGGGCTGCCATCTATGGGGTCGCACAGGGTCAGACACGACTGAAGCAACTTAGCAGCATATATATATATATATATATATATATAAAATGATATTATTTACAAGAGTCTTATGTGACTTCCAGGAGTATTGCCAAATAGATTTGGCAAATTAAAACAAGTATATCCCATGCAATATATGGGACATACTTATAGTCTGTAGTGTGAGAATCGGATCTACTAGGCACCCTGTATTTTATCTGGCAACCCTACTTTCCAACCACCTCTTCCATAACCAACAAGAATAGTGACAGTACTCATCACTGCTGTTACCTACAGATAGTAAGAAGAATGTCGGGATAGAAGATTTATAGGTGATGAGTCAACCAGTCATCTCTTTCCTACAGGTCTAATCACCCTGAGCGACTGGGCTGCAGCTGTGGAGTCTGTGCTGCACCTGGGACTGCCCTGGCGGATGCTGAGGCCACAGCTGGTGAGCAGCTTGACGGATAACAAGCTGGCGTACAAGTCCTGGCTGGAGAACTTGGCCAAAGAAAAACTGAGCCAACAGGTAAGGGTGTAAAAATGGTTGATGAAAGCATATCGTGGATCATGAAGCCCCTTGTGGAGAACTTTGAATCAGTAACAGCCAAATATTGAGAAGCCCAAAGGGAGGATGAATGGAAACAACTATCTGCTGAGTTCCTGTGTGTCAGGCTTTGTGTTAAGTGACCTATATATGTTGCCTCATGGTTTATTCTCAAAACCATCTCCAAGAGGTAGATATAATCAGCACCAACATACCCAAGAGAACACTGGGGTTAGATAATCTGCTTAGGATAACCTTGTAAGTTATAGAACTGGAACTCAAACCCAGGTCTATCCCCCATTTAAAAAGTTATTTGTTCAGTAAATACTTACATGTAATGTATGTGAGGCCTTGGGGTATGTACTTAAAAAAAAAAGCTTTATTGCGATATAATTTATGTATCAGGCAGTTCATCCATTTAAAGTGTAGAGTTCAGTGGTTTTTAGTATATTTGCAGCTATGTGCAACCATCACCATCATGATGAATTTTATATTTTTTTTCATGGGTAGGTGCTTCTTAAACTATCAGATTATTTAGTAGGCTGGAGGAGGTTAGGGTGGAGGGATCATAAAACTTTCAGGAGTCTTGTTGTCAGGGTTGATGGTGTGGTAATTATGTATGAAGAAAAATGTAAACATAAGAGACAGAAGGAAATTGAGATTTCTTTTCTTGCAGAACATACAGTCGAGTTTGCTGGAAACACTGTATCGCAACCGGTCCAACCTGGAGACCATTTTTAGGATCATAGACAGTGATCACTCAGGTAAAGGCACTCACCGTCCTGTCACTTCTGACATGTGGCAAGCATTTTACCCCAACCTTTGCATCTTTTGGAGTAAAATTAGTGGCAGTGCTAAAAGCAGAAACTAGAATAGTATTTGAGCCACATGAGCTGTCCCTATAGATGAGGGGTTGGGCAAAAAAAGAATGAAGACAAACTGAATGAGAACATCTTACAGGAAGAATTTATATTAGCTGTAATATCCTTTATAGGTCTATCAGAGATTGCCACAAAGGAATGAAGAGTGTCCAGAAGAGAAAAGCTTTGGCACTCACTCCTAAAGTATTATTTAAATTTTTAAATAATTACAGGTTAGCAAGGAGTTTACAAAAACTATACAAGGAAGTCTTATATACTATCACCCTATTTCCTCATTGTTTCAAAGGCCTTTTCAAATTTTTTTTTGAGATATAATTCACATACCATATAATTTACTCATTTACAGTGTGCTTCTTTAGTATATACACAAGCTTGTGTATCATCATCATTCTAAAGAGAAACCCATACCCATTAACAGTCACTCCCCATTCCCCGTTCCTTCTCCCCGGCAATCATTAGTTTGCTTTCTGTATCTATGCATTTGCCTGTTCTGGACATTCCATATAAATAGACTCATGACACGTGGCCTTTGGTGTCCAGCTTCTTTCACTTAGCATGTTTTCAAGGATCACCCATGTTGCAGCATGTATCAGTTTCTTTCTTTTTATACCTGGATAATATTCCATTGTATGAACATATCACATTTTGTTTATCCATTCATCTATTGATAGACATTTGGATTGTTTCCACTTTGGGGCTGTTATGAATAATATTGTTTTGAACAGTCATATACAACTTTGTGTGTGAACATACGTTTTCAGTTCTCTTGGATGTATTCCCAGGAGTACAATTGTTGGACCATACGGTAAAACTGTGTTTAACTTTTTGGGGAATTGCCAAACTGTTTTTCCACAGTGGCTATATCATTTTACTTCCCTACTGACAATGTATGAGGGTTCTAATTTCTCTATATCCTCACCAACACTTGTTTTTTTCATTAAAAATTTTATTTTCATAGCCATCCTACTGGGTGTGAAATATCTCATTATGGTTTTGCATTTTGATCATAACTAACAATGTTGAACATTTTTTCATGTGCTTATTGGAAATTTGTATATCATCTGTGGAGAAATGTCTATTCAAATCCTTTGCCCATTTTTTAATTGGGTTATCTTTCTATTGTTGAGTTGTAAGAGTTCTTTATATATTTTGGATATTAGCCCATTATCAGATATAAGATTTGCAAATATTTTCTCTGATTTTATGGGTTATCTCTTCACTTTTTCAGTAGTGTCTTTTGGTGTACAAAGGTTTTAATTTTTTAAAAGTCCAATTTATCCTTTTTCTTTTGCTGCTTGTATATTTTTAGTATTATATCTAAGAAAATGTTATGTAACTGAAGGTCACAAAGATTTGTACCTATCCCTCCAAGAGTTTTACAGTTTTAGCTTTTACAGTGGGGTCTTTGATCTGTTTGAGTTAGTTTTTGTTTGTAGTGCAAGGTGGGGTCTCACTTCATTGTTTGCATGTGGATATCCAATTGTCCTCTACCATCTGTTGAAAAAATTATTTTTCCCCTATTGAGTGGTCTTGAAACGCTAGTAAAAAATTAACCGGCCATAGACGTATAGAGCCATAGGCTTTTTATAAGCAGAATAAATTAGCATATGTTTGAGATAATTTAACGCAGGGTTTCTCAGCGTGGCACTACTTACATTTGGGCTTGAGTAATTCTTTGTTTTGGGGCCCACCCTGTACATTTTAGGATGTTTAATAACATCCCTGGCCTTACCTATTAAACACCAGTAACACCCTACCCCTACTCCAGTCACGACCATCAAAAGTGTCTCAAAACATCTCCAATGGTCCCTATAAGGAGAGCAGCAAAATTGCTTCCAGCTAAGAACCACTAATTCAGTGATTTAGTGTGATCCTTTTGGAAGTTTAAAGTGGATGGCAGGCCTTGGGTGTCTTTGTTGTAACAGTAGAGAATAGGCGTCCTTGAAAGAATATCAGAGGAAATGAGCACTGAAAACCAGACTGACTCACTAAAGTGACTTGCTCTCTCTGGTAAGGGTCCATCTCACTGGACGAGTTCAGGCATACTTGGAAGCTATTCAGCTCTCATATGAACATTGACATCACAGACGACTGCATCTGTGACCTTGCCCGGAGCATTGACTTCAACAAGGATGGCCACATTGACATCAATGAATTCCTGGAGGCCTTCCGCCTTGTGGAGCAGTCCTGCTCAGGGGGTGATGTCTCAGATTGCCCACAAGTCACAAACAGTAGTAACAGTGACTGCAGCAGCCCAGGTGCACACTAAGGCCAGCTTTGTCCTCATCGTCCAAGGTGCCTCAGAAGCAATGCCGAGCTCATTGCTGGAATGTCTCTCTTATTCTCCATAAGTTCATGGAACTTTATGCTGAGAATCTGCCTACCAGTATGCAACAGAATCACCTGTGTATTCAGGTGAATTCTACCAAAGAACTTTTACCAATCTTTCTCAAACGTTTCCAAAAGACTGAAGAGGGAACACTCCTAAAGATCATTCTATGAAACCACCATCACCCTGATACCAAAATCAGACAGATATCACCAAAAAAGAAAATTACAGGCCAATATCTTTGATAAGTATAGATATTTGTATTTATAATGCAAAATTTTTCAACAAAATGTTATCAAACTGAATACAACAACACATAAAAATGATCATACACCATGACCAAGTAGGATTCATCCCAAGTTCACAAGGATGGTTCAACATAAGCAAAATCGATGGGAAACACCACATCAACAAAAGAAAAGACAAAAAGCACATGATCGTCTCAAAAGATGCAGGAAAAGCATTTCACAGTTCAACATCCATTCATGATAAAAACTGGGTTAAGGAGAACATATTTCAACATAATAAAAGCTATTTATGACAAACCCACAGCCAATATAATACTCAACAGTGAAAAGCTGAAAGCCTTCCCACTAAAACCCAGAACAAGACAAGGGTACCCACTCTCACCACTTCTATTGAACATCATATTGGAAGTCCGAGCAACAGCAATCAGACAATAAAAAGAAATAAATGGTATTCAAGTTTATTTATTTATTGGAAGGGGAGAGGTAACATTGTCATTATATGCAGACAACATGATACTATATAGAGAAAACCCTCAAGATTCCACACAAATACTAGAACTGATAAATGAATCTCGTGAGGTAGCAGGATACAAGATTAACATACAGAAATCAGTTGCATTTTATACTAACAATGAAATATCAGAAAGGGAATGTAAGGAAAAACAATACCTTTAAAATCTGCACCAAAAAACCCCCAAATACTTAGGAATAAACCTGACCAAAAAGTGAAAGATTTATATGCTGAGAACTATAAAACATTAATAAAGAAAATTAAAGCTGATTCAAAGAAATGGAAAGATATCTCCTGCTCTTAGACTGGAAGAATTAATAGTGTTAAAATGGTAATACTGCCCAAAGCAATCTACAGATTTAATGTGATCCCTATCAAATTGCCCATGACATTTTTCACAGGACTAGAACAGATAATCCTAAAATTTTATATGGAACCATAAAAGACCCAGAATTGCTAAAGCAATCATAAAGAAAAAGAACAAAGCAAGAGATGTAATTCTCCCAGACTGAAGACAATACTACAGAGCTACCATAATCAAAACAGTGTGGACTTAGCACAAAAACAGACACACAGATCAATGGAACAGAATAGAGACCAGAAATAAACCCACACACCTATGGTCAAATAAGCATCAATAGAGGAGCAAGAATATAAAATGGGAAAAAGACAATCTCTTCAATAAGTGGTGCTGGGAAAGTTGGAGAATTGCATGTAAATCAATGAAGTTTGAACACACCCTCACACTATGCACAAAAATAAACTCAAAATGCCTTAAAGACTTAAACCTAAGAAATGACACCATAAAACTCCTAGAAGCAATCATAGGCATTCTCCGACATAAATTGTACCAGTGTTTTCTTCAATCAGTCTCTCAAGGCAACAGAAATAAAAATGAAAATAAACGAATGGGACCTAATCAAACTTACAAGCTTTTGTACAGCAAAGGTAACCATAAACAAAATGAAAAGACACCCTATAAAATGGAAGGAAAATCTGCAAATGATATGACCCACAAAGGTTTACTTTCCAAAATATACAAGCTCATAAAACTCAACAACAACAACAACAACAACAAATCAAAAATGGGCAGAAGACCTAAATAGACATTTTTCCAGCGAAGACATACAGATGGCCAATAGGCACATGAAAAAATGCTCAACGTGGCTAATTGTTCGAGAAATGCAAATCAAAACTATAATAAGGTACCACCTCACACCTGTCAGAATGACCATCATTGAAAAGTCTACAAACAACAAATGCTATAGAGTGTGTAAAAAAGGGAAGCCTCCTCCACTGTTGGTGGGAATGTAAGTTGGTGCAGCCACTATGGAAAACAGTATGGAAGTTCCTCAGTAAGCTAAAAACAGAATTACCATATGATCCAGCAGTCCTACTCCTGGGCATATATCCAGACAAAACTATAAGTCAGAAAGATACATGCACCCCTGTATTCACAGGAGCCCTATTTACAAACAATAGCCAAGATATGGAAATAACCTAAATGCCCATCAACAGAGGAATAGAGAGAGAAGATGCAGTGTGTATACACAGTGGAATACTACGCGCATCAATTCCACTCCTGGTGGAATACTATAATCATAAAAAAGAACAAAACAATGCCATTTGCAGCAACATGGGTGGACCTAGAGATTATCACACTAAGTAAATAAGTCAGAAAGAGAAAGACAAACACCATGTCCTATCCCTTGTATGTAGACTATAAATTAATCTATCTAAAGACCAAAATAGACTCACAGATATAGAGAACAGACTTGTGGTTGTGAAGGTGGGTAGACGGGGGAGTGATGGACTGGGAATTTGGATTTAGTAGATGCAAACTGTGACATACAGAATGGATAAACAACAAGGTCCTACTGTAGAGCACAGGGAACTATATTCAATTTCCTGTAATAAACCATAAGGGAAAAGAATAGTAAAAAGAACGTATATATACAACCGAGTCACTCTGCTGTACTGCAGAAATGAACACCAACATTGTAAATCAGCTCTGCTTCAATTAAAAAAAGTATCACCTGTGTATTGGGTATGGAGGATGAGATTATTTTTAAATATATAGGTCCCCAGCCCCATCTCAGAATTTTCACAAGGTAGCACCCAGGTGTAAGTATTCTGAAATTCTAAGGTCTATCCCAGTTAAGAACTACTAATAATTCAACCCCTTCATTGTTTTCATTGTATACCTTTTATTTATTGTTTTTATAATGTCTTATTGGTAAAGTTACAAGAAATTGTGTAATCCCATGACCAAAACATATGTATCCTTTTCCTTATTTACTTTTTCTTGTTATAACTATAATGTTTATGTAACTTAATGTTCTGCTTATTTTATAAATTCACATCTGTGTTGCTACATAGTCTTCATGATTATTTATATAATGGCTGCATAATTTCACATAGATGTAATATAATCTATTCAGCCATTCTCCAATTGTTAAACATGTATTTCTAGTTTTTCATTATTATAAATAACACTGGTTCAAAACTTTATGCATGTGGCTTGTTTCATAAAAATCTTTCCAATTATACATCTTCTTAGGCTAGATTCCCAGGCAAGAGATTATCTTGTCAGGTGTTGGATTAGTCTATAGGAAGCTTTACTGTAAGGCTCACATGATTATGGAAGCCAAGAAGTCCCCAAATCTACAGTCAGCAAGCTGGAGACCCCAGAGAGTTGATGGTGTGGTTCCACATTGGTTCCAAAATGTGGTTTTCAGCTGACGGGTACAAAAAGCCAGGACCTTCCCTCATACAAGGAAATAAATTTTGCAAACAACCTGGCTTAACTTGGAAGCAGATTCTTCCAGAGGTAGTTGAGCCTCCTGGTGAGAAGTCAGCCCGGTCAACACCTTGACTGCAGACTTGTAAGACCCTGAGCTGAGGACCCAGTAAAGCTGTGCCTGAATTCTTGACCCAAATAAACTTTGAATAAACGTGTGTTGTTTTAATCGACTGTGGTTAGTTTCTGAGCATAGGGAAGCAACACACTGTGCTACCTGGGAAACTTTTTATTTTCTTATTCCATCACTCCAGAAGAGTCTGGATTTCCAACAGTGAGTACCATTTGGAGAAGAGTTCAAATATTTTAAGTGAATACCTATGACCCATGTGTTTGCCTTGCCTGTTTCACTAACTGAGAGATCAAGCATACTAATGAATTCACATTTATATCTGACCTATCTCGTGAAAGAGAAGGAAATGACAACCCACTCCAATACTCTTGCTTGGAAAATCCCATGGATGGAGGAGCCTGGTAGGCTGCAGTCCATGGGGTTGCAAAGAGTCGGACACGACTGAGTGACTTCACTTTCCGTATCTCGTGAAAACAGTTCAAACTCAAAAAATAAAGCATGTTATTTCCACAACAACCTCCCCTACACTGTTCTTTATGATTAAAGCTAAACAAGGACTCTGAAGCGCCAAGATAGCTCAGAGAGGATAAGTAGAGCCCTGGGCGGTGAGTATGTATAGGATATACTGCTGAGAGCAGCCCATGAAGACCATCTCTGCTACCGAGAGCAAGGGTGGGGGTTACAAAAGCAACAGCCACAGAGCTTCACCAGGTAAAATGATGGGTCAGCATGAACAAGGTCTTGGCTTGTCAGTTCAGGATGGACTGTTTATAGTGGAGCTTGGAGGGCTGATGGCTAAACTCTGGGTTTCGCGTCTGCTCACCCTAACCAGTTTTCTGGGAAGTAGCTGCTCTGGTTCCTTCTTCAGGGGCCCTCACTGTTTGCTAGTTACACCCTTTTGACTCTGTGTCCTGTGGTAGGCAAGTCCTATTTGCACACTCAAGGCTTACAGAAAACTTCCTTTATCAATTAACATTCAAAATTAATAGGGATTGGCTTTAAGGGAGTTTTTATTTAAAAGGAACATTTAAATTGTCCTAGGAAAAAATAGGAAAATGATGCCTCTAATTCAGTGATTTAGCCTTAACTGCTCATTAAAATCATCTGGGGAGCTTTTAAAACATAAAATGCCTGAGGCCCTACTCCAGACCACTTAAATCAAAATCTAAGTAAGAGGCCACACTATCAGGATGTTTTAAATACTCCTCAGGTAATCCTGAAGTGCAGCCAGGCTCCAATACTGCTTATCTAACGGGTTTACCCTGCAATAGAGAAGGATGATTATTTGGTAAGACATTAACTGCTATTTTCAGTGGCATAACTAAGTATGAGAGGCCAATTCAGAAACCTACTATTTTTAGATTTAGAAGAGGAAACTGCCAGCTTCCTCCAGTGATGACATCTTAGCCACAGTACATTATCAAAACCAAACTGACAAAACAGCTGGGACCTACTTAAACTCAAAAGCTTTTGCACAGCAAAGGAAACAATAAACAAAACAGAAAAGACTACCCATAGACTCGGAGAGAATATTTGCAAGTGATGTGACTGATAAGGGATTCAGTTCAGTTCAGTGGCTCAGTCATGTCCGACTTTTTGCGATAAGGGATTAGTCTCCAAAATTTACAAACAGCTCAGGACACACGCAGCAACCAACACCCAGCACAGCCAAAAACAAAAACAAACAAAAAAACCCATCATATTAAAAAAAAGGAACATACTAACAGTCTTTTTCTATTTCAGGATTTTTGACATATCATCAAATTATAAATATTTTAGAAGTTTTAAAAGCAATTATTAATACTACTGCTGGACACAGAATTCACAGACAGTTATAACTAGGGTTCCTTAAATCTCTTAACAATCATTGCTTTAAAACTGAACTTTTATTTTTGTTGAAGTAAAAACATTTTATCTATGTTTTAATGATTCAAAGAAGGTTGTAAGTTTCTTAATCTCTGAGCGAGTGTCTTGAAATATTTCCAAAGACACAGACTTTAGACACTAACCTACAATCTCAACAACGCTTTACAGACAGGTATGTGCTGGAACGGGCTTCCCAGGTGGTGCTAGTAAAGAACCCACCTGCCAGTTCAGGTTAGATGTAAGAGATGTGGGTTCGATCCCTGGGTCAGGAGGATCCCCTGGAGGAGGGTACAGCAACCCACTCTAGTATTCTTGCCTGGAGAATCCCATGGACAGAGGAGCCTGGCAAGCTGCAATCCATAGGGTCACAAAGAGGCAGACACGACTGAAGCGACTTAGCACGTGTGCTGGAATGCTCCAGGCAGGAGCTCCCTGCTCCTAGAGGCAGCTTAGTCCTGTTTTTGAGAGCTAATGTGTGTTAGTAAGTTTTCCTTGCATCAAGCATCAGCCTTGTATGAGGATCTGGACTCAGAAGACACTAGATTTTGATTCCCAGCTGTGGGACTTGGTGGTCATCTGAGATCCCTGCGCCTGCTCTTTACAAGGTAGGTGGGGTGGGGGTGGGGTGGGGGATGGGGGGGTGGTTAACATACCCACAGGTGTGTTGGGGTCTGGGGTTAATTAACACAAAATCAGAAACAGAACTGTCTTGACAGAACCCTCATCTTGGTCTGAAACTGTAAGACACACAGCTGAATCTCTTCATTATAAATCTTTATTTTCCCAGATGAAGATAATTTTAGGTGTGTGTTTTTTAAACCTTAGATTCATTGTTATATATATTGTAACATTAAACTATTTCAAAGGTACTCACTTGGATTTTTTCTCTTTTTTTTTTTCCTTTCTTTTACCAAAGTTGTTTTTATGGTAACTTACATTTATGGCAAAGGATATTGATTTTTCAATTAGAGAATTGGGGTAATGTTTTTTTTAGAGTCCAGAGTTTGAGAAACACCAGACTCTCAAAGTACAAACTCTGTTACCCAGCCTGTGCCCATCTCTATAGTCTCAAATCTGAGCTGCTTCCCAAACTCTTTCTAGCCACTTGGATCTCGTCCCCCAGTTATACCCTACTATTTACATATTGGTTTCCTGATCCAGCCAACCCTTCCCACCTGTTGGCCTGGCCTCATTCTTCAACACTGAGCTCAAATGCTGTCTCCTCTGTGAGGCTGTCCAGGGAGCTGGCCT